>NC_040086.1:10599375-10908750 GCF_003369695.1 Bos indicus x Bos taurus | reverse complement strand
TCATCTTAACCATTTTTAATCGTGCCGTTGACTGCATTTAACTGTATTAACATTGTTGTTAAACAATCCTCAGAGCTCTTCTTCTTATAAAACTGAAACTCTGTATTCATTAAACCATAATCCCCTATTCCCTTCTCCCTTTTTCTCCAACCCCTGGCAGTCCCCATTATAATTTGTCTCTGAATTTCCCTCCTTTAGGTAGCTCCATAAAAGTGGGATCATATAGTATTTGTCTTTCTCTGACAACTGTGTCCTCAGAACTCATCCATTTTGTAGCATGTGTCACAGTATCTCCTTTTTAGGCCAAATAGTATTTCATTGTATGTATGTACGATATTTGTTTATCCATTCATCCATCCGTGGACACTTGAGTTGTTTCCATCTTTTGGCTATTGTGAATAGAGCTGCTGTGAATATGAAAATACAAAAATATCTCCTTGAGAGCCTTCTTTTCAGTATTTCGGTACAGACCCAGAGGTGGAATCGCTAGATCTTGTGGTCGCTCTACTTTTCTTGTGGAACTTGTTTCTTGTGGAACTGCCATAGTTTTCTTTAGTAGCCACTTTACATTAACATCAATGATGCACAAAGATTTAATTTTTTTCACATTCTCACCAACACTTACTATTTTCTGGGTGTTTTTTTTATTTCATAATGGCCATGTTGCAGATATAAAGTGATACCTTATTGTGCTTTTGAGTTGCATTTTGCTGATGATTATTGATTTGAATATCTTTTCATGGACTTATTGGCCAGTTGTATATCTTCTTTGGAGAAATATCTATTCAAGACCTGTACCCATTTTTGGATTGGGTTTTTTTTTTATTGTTTAAGTTGTAAGAATTCTTTATATATTCTAGATGTGTGTGTTAGAAGCTCAGTCGTGTCCAACTCTTTGCGACCCCATGAACAGTAACCTGCCAGGCTCCTCTGTCCATGGGATTCTCCAGGCAAAAATACTGGAGTGGGTTGCCTTTCCTTCTTCAGGGAATCTTCCTGACCCAGGGATTGAACCCAGATCTCCCACATTGCAGGCAGATTCTTTACCATCTGAGCCACCAGGGAAGCCTTCACTTAAAATTGCACCAATATTTCTTTTAATTCGGGGTGTATTTCTTCAAATTAATTTTTGTTGGCATATAGCTGACTTATTATGTTGTGTTTCTTGCTTTATAGCAAAGTGAATCAGTCATTCATATACATATATCCATTATTTTTAAGATTTCCTTCCCATTTAGGTCACTACAGAGCATTGAGTAGAGTGCCCTGTGCTATACAGTAGGTTCTCATTAGTTATCTGTTTTCTACATGGTAGTACGTTTGTGTCAGTCCCAATCTCCCAGCCCACCACCCATTTACCCCCTTGGGCTCCAAAATCACTACAGATGATAACTGCAGCCATGAAATTAAAAGACGCTTGTTCCTTGAAAGAAAAGTTATGACACACTGAGACAGCATATTAAAAAGCAGAGTACTTTGCCAATAAAGATATGTCTAGTCAAAGCTATGGTTTTTCCAGTAGTCATGTATGGATGTGAGAGTTGGACTATAAAGAAAGCTGAGCGCCAAAGAGTTGATGCTTTTGAACTGTGGTATTGGAAAAGACTCTTGAGAGTCCCTTGGACTGCACAGAGATCAACCAGTCCATCCTAAAGGAAATCAGTCCTGAGTGTTCACTGGAAGGACTGATGTTGAAGCTGAAACTCCAATACTTTGGCTACCTGATGTGAAGAATTAACTCATTGGAAAAGACCCTGATGCTGGGAAAGATTAAAGGCAGGAGGAGAAGGGGACAACAGAGGATGAGATGGTTGGATGGTATTACCAACTCAATGGACATGTGTTTGAGTAGACCCCAGGAGTTGGTGTTGGGCAGGGAGGCCTGACACGCTGCAGTCCACGGGGTTGCAAAGGGTCGTACATGACTGAGCGACTGAACTGAACCATAACTTTGTTCCCTATGTCTGTGACTGTTTCTGAGTGTCAATAAGCATTTTTGAGTTTATTTTTGTGTATAGTGTTAGGGAGTATTCTGATTCAGTGCCAACCCTGTCAGATTATCAAGGGCATTTTTCAGAGAATTAGAACAAAATTTTTTACACTTTATATGGAATCACAAAAAAATCCTGAATAGTGAAAGCAATCTTGAGAAAGAATAATGGACCTGGAGAAATCAAGCTCCCTTCAGACTATACTACAAAGCTACAGTAAGCTATCGGTACTGGGAGAAGAACAGAAATATAAATTAGTGGAACAGGATAGAAAGTCTAGAGACAAACCCATGCGCCTGTGGCCATTTATTGTAATCTGTGACAAAAGAGACAAGAATATATGATGGAGAAAAGATAGTGTCTTCAATAAGTGTTGCTGGGGAAACTGGACAACTGCATGCATGTATTTTTACTTTTGTTGCCTGTCCACTTAGAGGCATTATTTATTTATTTAAGCAAAATAATAGATTTATAAAGAACTAGAAAACACTTATGAAAAAGTTAGGTTATTGGCAACCCACTCCAACACTCTTGCCTGGAAAATTCCACGGACAGAGCAGCCTGGTAGGCTACAGGTCATGGGATCTCAAGGAGTCACACACAGCCAAGAAACTTCACTTCTCATGAATCAGGCTGCTTGCCACTTCTTAAAAAAACAAAAAGTTAGGTTATACCAATGTCTCCTATTTTATATACCAAAGGATCAAAACTTTAAATATAAAAATAATCCGTATATGTAGTAGCTGAAATGGCATTTGTTTATATATGGAGTTACATATTCATTATTTTACACATAGATATTTAGTTGTCCTGGCACTGTTTGTGTAAAAGGCTTTTTCCCCATGAATTTTCTAGCCTACTTGACAATTCATCATGAATGTTAGTATTTATTTCTGAACTATCAGTTCTGTTCTCGTTCCCAGTACCACTCCGTTTTGATTACTGTAGCTGTGTGGTTAAGTTTTGAAATCAGAATGTGAGTCCTCCAACTTTGTTCACCATTTTCCAAATGGTTTGGCTGCAGTGTCTCCTTTGAATTTCTGAATAAACTTTAGGATCAATTTTTACAAAGAAAAAAAGCCAGCTGACATTTTATTGGGAATTCCCTTGAATCTATCAATCAGTATGGGAAGTATTGCCATCTTGACAATATTAAAGTCAGTATTAAAGTCTGGCCCAATTCATTGAGCCAGTTTTCCATTTATTTTGGTCTTTTATAGTTTGTCTCAATAGTGTTCTGTGGTAGTCTTCATTTTTTTGATAAGTATGTTCTTAAGTATTTTATTTTTATGCTCTTGTAGATGGAATTGTTTTATTTCATTTTTGGATTGTTCACTGTGTGTTGAAATGTAGTTGACTGTTGTCTGTTAAACTCATGTCCTAAATTTTAAGGAACTTGTTTATTAGTTCTAGTTGGTTTTCTTATGGTGTCCTTGGTGTTTTCTGTGTAGAAGATCATGTCATCTGCAAACAGAGATGGTTTTACTTCTTCCTCTCCATTCTTGATTTCTTTTCATTGGTTTCCAGATTGCTCTGGCTAGACCCTTTAGTATGATAAGAGGAAGTATGTACATTCTATGTTGTTCTTATCCTAAGGGAAAAGCGTCTGATCTTTTACCATTTACTATAATGTTAGCTGTGCATCTTTTGTAAATGCTGTTCATCTGGTTGAGAAAGTCCCTTTCATTTATAGTTTGCTGAATGATTTTATCATTAAAGAGGGTTGTGAGCGAAACAGTAGCCTTTTGGGGGGCTAGTGTGCTGTGCCAGGTCTTCGCTGTGGCATGCAGGATATAGTTGCAGCATTCGGGATCAGTTCCCTGACCAGGGATTGAATCTGGGTCCCTCACATTGGAAGTGCATTTATTTTAGCCATTTTCTGCTAGGTATATCTTAACCACTGGATCACCAGGGAAGTCCACATTTAAGAGCCTATCCCATATCAAAGGATGCATTGTTGGGATGTAATATAAGTTCTTATGGCTGTATCTGGAGAAGGTTGTATGAAAATACTAAAATTGATTTGCCCAGTACCAAAGCTATAAAAAAAATTTTTAATGGAAAAGTTATTATAAAAAGCTGTTTATGATTATTATAAAGCTTGAAGGAGGTGATGGATGGTTGTGGGGTTTTGCGTATTCTAAAAAATTATAAGATACAGATTGTTGGGAAGAAAGAAGAAATGTCTTTTGGGATGAATATAAATCTAATCATGCCCAGTTTTAAGAAGCTGGACTAAGTTTATGCTTCTCAAATTGGAGCATTTATTTCCCAGTGATATGTGTGGCAGTGTCAGGATAGTAAGAAGCCATGGAATTAAAATCACATTTTTAAAATGTTTTGTCCAGTGGTATTTAGTTTATTGACTTTTTAAAAATTGAAACATTTTATTTTGAAATAATCGTAGATTCACATAAAGTAGTAAGAAATAATGTAGAAGGATTGCCTCTACACTTTACCCAGTTTCCAAAAATGAAGATGTCTTGCAAATATGTGATAATATATTACAACCAGGATAATGACATTGATAGAGTCAGGAAACTTAATGTTTTCACCACCCCAATGGTCCCTTTTGTTTCCCTGTAATAATTATATCCACTTCTGTCTTGTTCCCACTCCTTTCTTAACCCCTGGCAACCATTAATCTAATTTCTATTGCTATAATTTTGTCCTTTTAAGAATGTCATGTAAATGAAATCATACTGTATGCAATCTTTTAGTATTGGCTTTTTCTCAGCATAATTCTCTGGACAATATTCAGTGTCAATAGTCTGTTCATTTTTTACTGGTGTGTAGTATTCCATGGTATGAACGTGCCACGATTTGTTTAAATATTTACTGATTGAATGAGGTGACTTGGTTGTTTTCCAGTTGTTGGCTGTTACAAATAAAGCTGCTATAAACATTCCTGTCTAGGTTTTTGATGAACATCAGTCTTTGTTGCTTTGCTGGGTCATAAGGTAGTTGTATAATTTTTTGACCATCTCTAATACCACATTGGCCTGGATGTTGGGATTCTGCATTAGAGTTTTCCAGGGATGGAACTTTAGGCTTCTCACTTGGCCTTTGCTGGTGTGGGTATGGGTGAGGCCATAGTTTTTTTTCTGTGATGTTTGGCTGGAAGAGAGCAGTTATTGTCTAAAAGTTCTCTGTCTTGCTGAACTTCACCTTTACTTGTTTTTAAACTAATGAGAGCAGGTTTTTGTTAGAGCTCTTTGGATTCTTCTGTGCTATTTGTTCATGGTAGCTGTCTTTAACTGGAAGTCTGGGATATTTGAAGTAAAAAGAAGACCCAGGGATCACTCTCTTGTTATTCTCTGATCCCAAAGTCCCTAGCCAGTCTGCCTTTTTTCTCTTTACCTTTCAGATTCTTCTTAAGTTTGTTGTGTATATAATGTCCAGGATTTTTAGTTGTACTTTGCAGGAGGACTAGGGAAAAGTACATCTCCATTATGTGAGAAATGGCAATGCAGTTTAAAATACTTTTATATGAAATCACATGTGGCACTAAAATTAAATAGAATGCCAGGTTATCATTTTAGAGATAAAACAGAGAAATCTCAAAGAAGTGTTAAATATTTATGGTATCTTTAGCACTGATCCTGTACCCTAGTAAGAAGTACTAATTCTTTTTTCCTGTTTTTATTGGTAAATATTAGGTTGTAGGCCATGTTTCTGTAGCAGAGAGACCCAAATACAGTGGCTCAGATAAGGTAGAATTGTGTTTCTCTTTCGGGTCCAGGGTAAGAAAGTAACTTTGCTTCTTGAAATCTTCTGAGGAACCAAGCTGGGTGGGCAGTTGAGGCACCATTACAAGTGGCCTCCCAGGGTTGTTCTAGACATCACCATTTTCATTTGGCAAGAACAATGGTAATGGGTTGTTGTACAGCAGAAACTAACAACATGGTAAAGCAGTTACACTCCAATTAAGAAAAGAAAGAGTAGTCGTGATGGTAATGATCAAAAGTGGCAGTAGGAAATCATGGAGGCCAAGAAATTCATTTTTTAAGGACAAGAGCCAGAAGTTGTACTTACTGCTTTTGCTCACCTCCCATTGGCTTGTACCTAGTCACATGATCCTATCTGGCTGCAAAAGAAGAGTCTCTGCTTGGTAGTCATGTGACCAGCAGAATTTGGGTAAGGGACCCCTGTTACTAAAACTAAAAAGGTGAGCAAAAGTCTTTGCTTTTGTAACTTAAGTGAAAACTTTTAGAAGAAATTAACTGTGTGATCTTAGTTATCATGAGCCATTTTATTCTATAGTTAACTATCTTTTCTTGTTGGGTTTTTATAATTATTCAGACTACTTCAAGTAAGAACTTGTTTATATCTTCTAGGATTTACAGAGTCCACGGGGAATAGGATACAAGCCAGAAGCTGTCTGTAGTCACATTATTATTGAGAGCCATGAAAAAGGATGTTTCAGAACTCTAACAGCTGAACGACCCCGATTGGACAGCCACCCTTGTGTTTTTAGATCTGCTGAACCCTCAGAAATAGTCAGAGGACAACGGAGCCCGTCATCATGGAGAACTAGGCACATCAACCTGTCCAAGTCACTGGACCAGAACAACTCCCAGTTCAAAGTTTGGAATTCCTTGCAGTTACAAAGTCATTCCCCATTTCAAAACTTTATCAGTGAAGACTTGGAAATTAGCAAGGGCCTTCGAATGCCATTTCATGAAAAGTTGGACCCTTGGCTGTCAGAATTAGTAGAACCTGCTTGTATGCCACCTGAAGAAATGGATTGTCATTCTTCATCACAAATGCTGCCCCCAGAACCCATGAAAAAGTTTACTACCTCCATCACTTTCTCATCTCACCGACATTCTAAATGCTTTTCAGATTCCTCTTTTCTTAAGGTTGGTGTTACTGAAGGTAGCCAGTGTTCTGGAGCATCTGTGGGGGTAGTTAATTCTCATTTCACTGAAGAGCAGAATCCTCCTAGAGATCTAAAACAGAGAACCTCTTCCCCTTCATCACTTAAAATCATTAGTCAGTCACCAGATAAAGCTGTGACTATTTTAGCAGAAAATAGTAGCCAAAGCCAAAAATTATCTGTTGAACATTCTTATCAAGAAGAAAAACCCTTAGAAAAATCAGATTTTAAAAGCAGTCATCCTAAGCCCAGTGCCAGTGCAAATGATAGCAATTTCAAAGAAGTTCATTTTTCTGATAATCATACTCTCATTAGCATGGGCAGACCAAATTCCACACTAGAAGTAAAGGAGAAGAATGTAACTATTACTGCAGATCTTCCTTCACACATTTTTCTTGAACAAGAGGTCTTTGAACAAAGCAAAGCCCCACATGCAGATCACCATGTGAGAAAACACCATTCGCCCCCTCCTCAGCGTCAGGATTATGTAGCTCCAAATCTTCCTTGTCGTATTTTTCTTGAAAAGCGAGAACTCTTTAAACAGAGCAAGGCCCCACATGTAGATCAGTTAAGAGAAAACCACTCTCCCCTTCCTCAGAGTCAGGATTATATAGCTTCAGACCTTCCTTCTTCCATTTTTCTTGAGCAGCGTCAACTCTTTGAACAAAGCAAAGCCCCAAATGTAGATCACCACCTGAGAAAACTCCATTCCCCCCTTCCTCAAAGTCAGGATTCTGTAGTAGAAAAGAATAATGAACATAAGCCTAAATTACACATTTCTGATGTGATAGATGTTGAAGCCAAATTCAGTGATGTGGTCTCCCCATCAGTCCCAAATCAATGTACAGTAGTAACGTCTGCATCTACTCCACCTTCAAATAGAAAAGCACTTTCTTGTATTCGTATAACTCTTTGCCCCAAGACTCCTTCCAAGTTGGATAGTGGAAACTTAGATAAAAGATTTCATTCATTGGATCCTGCCACTAAAACAAGGATGAATAGTGAGTTTAACTCTGACCTACAAACTATATCTTCAAGATCATTGGAACCAACCTCCAAATTATTGATCAGTAAACCTGTAGCACAGAATCAAGAATCTTTAGGTTTTCTAGGACCTAAATCTTCATCGGACTTTCAAGTCGTACAATCTCCTCTTCCAGATAGTAATGTTATTACTCAGGACTTGAAAACCATACCTTATCAGAATAGCCAGATAGTAACATCAAGGCAAACACAAGTGAACAGTTCAGATTTGGAAGAATATTCCAATCCAGAAGGGACTCCGGTATCTGCAGATCGGTGAGTCTCATTGTGGTGACAAGCAAGCTGATGAAATTTATGATAAAGGGTTTAAAATACTTAAGCAAGTGTAAGTTCTTGGGGGAGAGGTAGATAATTTCTCTTAGGGGAGGTTGTTACCTGCCTAATCTAGAAATCTTTCAAGGAATGAACACCTAAGTAAGAGAAAACATCTGAATGTAATGTAATGTATTTATACTCTCAAAAGACTTCTGGAAAACAACTTGACATCAAGTATTTTAAAACATTACTCAGAAGAATCTTTGATCACCAAGTGGTTCAATTTAGTAATTCCTTATTTATTACATTGGAAATATGCTGAAGACCAGGCTTTGGAAGGGGATGCATGCATGTATGTGCTCCCTCTCCTCCTCTCTCTCTGTTTCTGTTTCATGTTTCCTCTCTGAATGAATATCAAAGCAGTAATTTCTCTGTGAAAATTCCTGGCAGACATCACTTAACCAAGTTATCAAGGTTAATATCACAAGTAGTGTATGTCAAGATAATGTGGTCCCTAATGTGATATCTTATTTCACAATGATTGTAGGAATGAAAACCCAGTTTAGGGATAAATGCATTAGATTTATACTGTTCAGGCTGATTTTAAGACTATCATTAATTCTCTTTTACATTAGTGAGTCCTTTACTATATAGCTAAACACTTACCCTCTGTGTGTAATGTTTTCCACGTTATAGTTGAGAAGGTAGTAGATCATAGTGGTGGGCCTTGAAAAGAAGGGAAAAAAATGTTTAATCAGTATCCACATGTGGTAGTCATGCAGTGAGGGACTTACATATGTTACTGATTTAATGCTTGTTAACCCTATAGGGTAGGTGATGGTATCCTTATTTGCCTTCTGGAAAACTGAGACACTGACATTACTGCTTTTTCAGTAAGCAGCAGTTGTTTCAAATAATGCAGTCTGTTCAATGGAAGCAAGCGCTTCTGTACCACATTACCATGTCTCCCAAATCCTGAGCCATACTTAAACTATCCTATCAACTGTGCTCTCGGACAAGTCATTTAATATCTTTGGCACTCGTATATGGATGATTGGTGGGAAGAAATAATTGGAAAGCTTGGAGGTCCATTATAGCTCTGAAACGTTAGTGACTGAGAATTGGATTGGGGCAGTTTAATCTCTGATTTCCATAGTATTATAAATATATCCTTTTTGGGTGTGAAAAGTGTTTAGAAATGAAAAGATTGACAAGTTTGCATATAATACTTAAACTCTTCTAAGTGATAAAGTGTCACGTTATTGGAGCTGAATTCTTTGAATCAGAGAGAAAATTATAGCTGATTATAAATATGAACTAATAACAATGCTGTTTGTTCCAGAATGTACTAAGTGCTAGGCACTGTAGTCAATGTTTATATCTAATTTTATACTTAGTGTAATCATCATAGGTAGATATTATTACCTCAATTTATAGGTTTTACAAACCTTAGAGCGATTAAATGATTTGCCCCAGATTATATGACCATTAACTGTTAAAAATGACATTTGAACCTAGTTTGTCTGACTCCAGAATCTGTAAATAATATACACACTCATCTGTATATGTGTGTATATATACATAAAATGTTTAAGAATATTAAACTTTATTTTTAGATTAAATTTAGACTGAGAGCTTCAAAAATAATAGAGTCCCTGTGTTATCTATTGCAGTGTAACCTATTACCCTGAAATGTAGAAGCTTAAAACAGTAAATATTACCCCAAAGTTTCTGTGGGTCAGAGATCCCGGCATGGCTTAGCTAGGTGCTTCTGGCTTCGGGTCTCTCACAGGGTTCAGACAAGGTATTGGCTGCAGCTGTGGTCCCATCCCAAGACTTGACTAAGACCGATGTCCTTTTAAGCTCACTCACATGGTAATTGGCCAGAAACAGCTTCTTCCTTCCATAAGGTAGCTGTGACAGTTAAGCTTTTCTCAGATGAGCAAGTGAGAGTTCAGGAGATGTGCCCAAGACAAAACACAGTCTTTACTTTGTAACCTAACCTTGGAAATTAATCTCACCACCTCTGCCACATTCTAATACTAGAAAGAAATGAATCAGTATTTCCGGCCAACCCTCAAGGATTAGGGATTACTCAAATGTATGAATACCAGGAAGCAGAGATCACCTGGGGCATTTTTGTTTGTTTGATTTTGGCCATGCCGTGTGGCATGGGGGATTTTAGTTTCCAGACTACCCCCTGCATTGGAGGCATGGAGTCTTAACCAGTGAACTGCCAGGGAAGTTGTGTTGGAGGAGTATTTTAGAGGTTGCCAATATACCCTTTGCTAAACCTCCCCTTATGTTATCATCTTGTCCTAACATCATAACCATAAAACATTTACCAAAACTAAGAAATTCTCCATCATACAAAATTATAATTAAATGTATAGACCAATTTGGATTTCTCCTGGTTTTTCCAAAAATGAATCTTTTCCGTTTCAGATCCATCCCACCATTTCACCTTGCATTTAGTTTTTCTCTCCAGTTAATCTCCAGTTGTTCTGTTTCCTGAATCTCCTGGAGAAACTGAAGGCAGTTTCTCAGACTTCCTTATTTTTCATGACCTTTGAAGGGAATTATTTTGGTTTCAAATTGGCTTTGTCTGATGTTGTCTCAAGATTAAATTGAGATTATCCATTTTCAGTGCATTTCATCAGGAAGCATGTTAAGTTGATATACTGAAGATGTTAACCTGGATTACTTGACAAAAGTGGTATCTACCAAGATTCTCCACTGTAAAGAGAGAATCTTGGTAGGTAAATCATTTCCTTCATTCCTTCTACATTTATTAATTGGAATTCTTCTGTAAGCAAGAGCTGTTGTTCCTCCCATTTATTTATTCCTTTAGTTTTCCATGGGGCATTTATTTCATCCTTTGGATTATAATCCAGTACTACTCAAATTGATTCAGTTTTAGCAACTAAAAACATGATTGGCTACTATACCCTGTCACAGCCCTGAAATCAATCATTTCCCCAAAGAATACTTATTTCTCTTTTGGAGTATAGGATTTTCCCCTAGCTTTGTTGAGATAAAATTCATATGCAACCTTGTTTAAAGTTTACAGTGTGTTGATTTAATACACTTATATTTCAAAATAATTACCATGATAGCATTAGCTAACACTTGCATCACATCACATAATTATCATTACTTTTTTTGTGGTGAGAAAATTTAAGATATACTCTAAAATAACTTTCAACTATATTAATACATTATTTTTAACTGTCATCACAGTACTGTGCATAGATCCCCAAAACTTACCCATCTTCTAACTGGAAGTCTGTGCTCTTGGACCAGTAGCTCCCCTTTTCTCCTGCCCTCCAGCTTCTGGTAAACAGCTTTCTACTCTGTGTCCTCTTGTTTAGGTTCCATGTGTAGTGGTGCATGGTGTTTCTCTTTCCCTGTCTGGTTTATTTCGCTTGGCAAAATGCTGCAAAAGTCCATCAGTGTAGGTTGCCTTTTCATTTTGCTGACTGTTTTGCTGTACAGAAAATTCGGGGTTTGATGTAGTCCTGCATAGTGACTTCTGGTTTTGTAGCTTGGTGTTACATCCAAAATACCACTGGCAAGACCTATGTCAAGGAGTTTTTCCCTGTGTTTTTTACTAGGAGCTTATGTATTCAGGTCTTATGTTTAAATCTTTAACGCATTTCAAGTTAATTTGTTAGTATTAAAATAGGAGTCCAGTTTCATTTTTTGGGCATGTGATTATCTAGTTTTTCCAGCACCTTCTATTGAGGAGACTGTTTTTCCTCTACTGAGTATTCTTGGCTCCCTTGTAAAATACTAGTTGAATGCATATGTGGGGGTTCATTTACGGGTCTCTGTTCTGTCCACTGATCTGTGTGGCTGTTTTTGTGCCAGTGCCATACTGTTTTGATTATTGTAGCTTTGTGTTATAGATTGGAATCAGGAAGTGTGATACCTCCAGTTTTGTTCTTTCTCAGAATTGCTTGGGCAATTCAGGGTCTTTTGTGACTCTGTACAGATTTTAGAATTGTTTTTCTCCTTTCTATGAAAAATGGCATTGGAATTTCGGTAGGGATTGCATTGAATGTATATTGATGGCTTTGAGGAATATGAATGTTTAAACAATATTCTGGTTCATGAACACATTTCATGTGTCTTCTCATTTTTGTGTCTTCCTCAATTTCCTTCATCAAAGTCTTTTAGTTTTCAGTGAACAGATCTTTTACCTCCTTGGTTAAATTTATTTCTAGGTATTTATTGATTTGTTACTCTTGTGAATAGTATTTTCTTCCTTCTTTTTGGATATTTTGTTGTTAGTGTACAACTGATTTTTCTATGTTGATTTTGCATCCTGTGACTTTACTGAATTCATTGATTATTTCTAACTTTTTTTTTTATGAAGTCTCTAGGATTTTCTTTTAGATGTTAGATCATATCATGTGCAAAGAAAGACAGCTTACTTCTTCCTTAGTGATGGGATGCCTTTTATTTCCTTTTCTTGCCTAATCATTCTGGTTAGGACTTCCAGTGCTGTGTTGAGTAAAAGTGCTAGCAGTGGGCACTCTTACCTTGTTCCTCATACTAGAGGGAAGGTTTCATCCTTTCACCATTGAGTCTCATGTTAGCTGAGAGTTTGTCATACATGACCTTTATTATGTTGAGGGATGTTTCTTCTATACCCAATTTGTTGAGAGTTTTTATCAAGAGAGATGTATTTTGTCAAATGCTCTTTCTTCATCTACTGAAATAATCATATTATTTTAATCTTTTATTCTATTAAAGTGGGATGTTTATTGATTTTTATATGTTAAACTATCTTTATGCCTCAGGGATAAATCCCAGTTGATCTTGATGTATAATTCTAATGTGCTGTTTAATTCAGTTTGCTAATATTTTGTTGAGAAGTTTTATCTCTTTATTCATCAGATATTGGTTTGTAGTTTTCTATATCTTCACTTAGCTTTGGGTCATCAGGGTAATGCTGGCCTTGTAAAATGAGTTTGCAGATGGTCCTCTCTCTTCAATTTTTGGACAAGTTTCAGAAGGATTGGTATTATTTCCTTTTGAAACATTTGGTAGAATTCACCACTTAAACCATCTATTGGGAAGATTTGATTACTGATTGTATTTCCTTACTCCATTGGTCTGTTTATATTTTCTATTTCTTGATGAATCAGTCTTGGTAAATTGTATGTATCTTATGGATAGTGGAAATTATCCATTTCTGCTAGGTTATCCAATTTGTTGGCATATAACTGTTCATAATAATCTCTTGTGATCCTGTGTATCAATTGCCATGTCTTCTCTTTCGTTTCTGATTGAGTCCTTCTTCCTTATTCTAGCTAAAGGTTTGTCATTTTTGTCTATCATCAAAAATTAGGTTCTTAATCTTGATCTTTTCTATTTTTCTGGTCTCTGATCCTTTTTTTTTCCTTTGATTTTTCTTATTTCTACTTTGATCTTTCTTATTTCCTTTCTTTGTGTGCTTTGGGCTAGTCCGTTCTTTTTCTAATTCCTTGAAGTGTGAGATTATTCGAGGCCTTTCTTTTTCTTAATGAAGGCATTTATCATTATAAATGTCCTTAGAACTGCTTTTGTCTCATAGGTTTTGATATGTTTTGTTCACAGTTTCATTTCTTTCAAGATATATTTTGCTTTCTGTTTTGATTTTTTTAAGACTTACTAGGTTGACACTGCTTCTTGCCCTGCTGAGTGAATAAAGTTAAAGATTATAGGCATTAACTCACACATGTGTCTACATCTGTAGTCATTTCATCTTGATTGTAATGTGTGTATGTATTTGTGTGTGTGTGTATTTTTAAAAATCGCAGATCAATGTTGATACCTCCAACTAGTCCAGAACCATGGGGTTGATTCTAGCTTTTTTCTTTTATTTATAAACTTCTTTCTCCAATAGTGATAAACATGGCTCTCATTATCTACAGTATATTTACCCCAGGATATGTAGTTTCAGAATTCTTGTCCCATACCCAGGTGAGAAACAAATTCTCCAACTGTGTACAGGTTTTTTATGTATAGTATTCAGTCCAGACATTGTTGCTGTTTCCCAGGTTAGTTGTTTTCTTCCCTACACGCTTTAGCATAATGATATGATTCATTTATAATACTGTTAGATCCATTTCTTACATCCTGTATTCCATCTTGCCCCAATAACTTGGTTAATTTTTTAAAAATTTGCACATTATCAAATTCACTTTTTGTGGTTAAAATATTAGTTCTGTCAGTTTTGATTAATCCACATCACAGGTCCATACGAAGCATTTCTCTCAGTCCAAGTTTTGCCTTTCTAGAGTGTCACGTAAATGAAATCATAAAATATAGAATAACCTTTCAGGTTTGGCATCTTTTACAAAGTGTATTTGAGATTTGTCCATCTTGTTTTGTGAATCAATAGTTTTTTACTTTTTAATTACTTCTTGACTTTTTACAAGCATAAAGCAGTAAAAAGTTAAAAAAAAAAACAAAACACACACACACAGTTTATCTATGTACATTGACTCCTTAAAGGATATCTGGGTTGTTTCTAGTTTTCGCTGATTATAGTTAGACCTGCTATAAAAATAAGAATATATTTGTATATATATGTATATATAATTAGAGCTGCTGAATCATGTGGTGTGTGTGTGTATTTAAGTGTACAAGAACTGTTTAGAACTAAACTATGCTAAGCTGTTTTTCCAAAGTGGCTGTATCTTTGTATTCCCACTAGCAATGTACAAATGTTTCAGTTACTCTCCATCCTCACCAACTTGTGGTACTGTCCGTGTTTATTAACCATTATAATAGATGCTTTCCTTGATATGTTTCACCCTGAGCTCCCCTTTTCAGGTCCTCAGAACAGAAAGCAGGGGCTTAACTTAGCCCTTTCTTCTGTGTGTTTTTTGTGTGCTTCCTGTGACTGTGTCAGTGCCAAGTGGTTCAGTACAGAGAAAAAAAAAATCACAGATTTGCCTTACCCTCTTGAGACCACATGGCATCCCACTCCAGCACTCTTGCCTGGAAAATCCCATGGATGGAGGAGCCTGGTAGGCTGCAGTCCATGGGGTCGCGAAGAGTCAGACAGGACTGAGCGACTTCACTTTCACTTTTCACTTTCATGCATTGGAGAAGGAAATGGCAACCCACTCCAGTGTTCTTGCCTGGAGAATCCCAGGGACGGGGGGGCCTGGTGGGCTGCCATCTATGGGGTCGCACAGAGTCGGACACGACTGAAGTGACTTAGCTTAGCTTAGCTTGAGACCACATCTCCTGTAGTGGAAGAGGAGGGTCCTCGGTCAGAATTTTAAACGCCCTGTTACTGCTGGTATTGCTGCCACCATGTAATCACTTGAGTGCTTGAGATTACTAGAAAGAGAGAAAAGAAAAGGGGATTTTCACATTATTTCCAGTTCCACTTCTCATGCCTGAATAGAAGGCTTCTTCTGGAGGTCTTTTCTGTCTGTACTAATGTCCACTTCTAAGTGTCAGACTCTATTGAGTTCAGGTCATTGGATACCAAAGGGAACAGTGATAAACTCTTCTCTGTTTTACTGGTGCTTCACATGTGCCAGTAAATCAAATTGCCAGCTCCTATTATTTCTCAAAGTCTTCTAATAACTGCTCCATGTAGTCTGTCTCAGTTTTATAGCTTCACTTAGTAGAAGAGACAGACTGATTGATTATCCAAAACTGGAACTGACTGTATCATTTTTTGTTCTCAGTAACAGCATATGCAAATTCTATTGCTAACATTTGGTATTTCCAGTTATTTTTTATTTTGGCCATTTTAAATGTGGATGTGAAATGATATGTTATTGTGGTTTTAATTTGTTTTTCCCTGATGACACATGATGTTGAGTATTGTTTCTGTGCTTGGCCATTTTTATATCTTTATGAAGTATCTGTTCACTCTTATACATTAGATTGTGTCATGATTTTAAGAATATTTAATATATTCAAGATAACAGATCCTCTGTATTGCAAATATTTTCTCACAGAATGAGGTTTGATTTTCCTTTTCTTACTGGTGGCTTCATGAAGAAAAAGTTTTAATTTTTATGAAATCAAGTTTGTTAATTTTTCTTTTTCTATACTGTATAAGTTGAAAGTGAAAGTGAGGTCGCTTAGTCGTGTCCGACTCTTTGCGACCCCATGGACTGTAGCCTACCAGGCTTCTCTGTCCATGGGATTTTCCAGGCAAGAGTACTGGAGTGGGGTGCCATGTGTACAATATAGTGATTCACCATTTTGAAGGTCATACTTCATGTATCATGGTTATTATAAAACATAACCATACTCCTTGTGTTGCACCTCACACCCTTGTAGCTTATTCTGTGCAGAACAGTCTGTGCCGCTTTACCCTCCGCTCCCATCCTGCCCTTCCCTCCCCACTGGTAACTGCGAGGCTGTTTTCCGTATCTGTTAGTCTGTTTTGTTTTTTTCATTATATTCACTAGTTTGTTGTATTTTTTCGATTCCACATATAATCGATAATCATATGACATTTTTTCTCTCAGTCTCTTATTTCACTTAATATCATAGCCTCCAGTCCATCCATGTTGTTGAAAGTGGCAAAATTTCATTCTTTTTTTATGGCTGAGTATTTTATTGTATATATAAATGTATATACAATATCCTCTTTATCCATTCATCTGCTGATGGACACCCAGTTTCTCTTTTATGGTTGGTACTTTTTTGTGTCTTGTCTAAGAATGAGGCCTAAGCCAGTGTTATGAAATTTTCTCCTACATTTCTTCTAGAAATGAAAATAGTTTTAGCTTTATTTTTTTATGTCTTTTATCTGTATCAAATTAATTTCTGTACATACTGTAGTTTACATAATTCAGGACCACTTTCTTTTACTGGATATTCCAGCACCATCATTGAAATAATTATTTATTTTCTTATTAAAGTAGTTGCCACCTCTGTCAAAAATCAATTGACCTTTTATATGGGGGTTTATTTTTAAGTTTCCACTCCGTTCCTTTGAACTATTTATCTATGCAGCCGTACCAGGATGTTTTTATTATTGTAGCTTTATATTGTCTTGAAATCAGATTATGTCCTCTGACCTTATTTTATTTTCAACATTATTTTTTTCTATTTTAGGTTCTGTGCAGTTCCATATAAATTTTAGAATAGTCTTCTCAGTTTCTTCAAAAATCCTCCTGGGATTTTGTTCAATATTGCATTGAATCTGTAGTCATTTTGAGAATGATTGACATCTTGGTAATACTGGAGTCCCCCTCAAGTGTGAACATGTTCTCCTCTTCCTCCCTCCCCACCACTGACTTGATATCTCTCAGTAAGATGTTGTAATTTTCATTGTGTAGGCTTTCACATTTTTCATTAAATTCATTCCTCAGTATTTTATGTTTTATGATAATTTTGTATATGGTATTTTAGATTTTGTATTTTCTAGTTATTTGTTGCTTGTACATACAAATGCTGTCAATTCAATTTGTTGGTGCCAACCAATTAATTTTAATTTCTTACTAATTGGGTCAGAGCCTCTTTACTTAGGGATAATTTAGGCTGAGCTTTCAAAATTTGGTGGCATATTGAGTGCAGTACTTTAACAATATCGTCTTTCCGGATTTGAAATAGCTTACCTGGAATTCCATCACCTCCACTAACTTTGTTCATAGTAATACTTCCTAAGGCTCAGTTGACTTCAGACTGCAGGATGTCTGGCTGTAGGTGAATGATCACACCATCGTGGTTATCCAGGTCATTAAGACCTTTTTTTTACAGTTCTGTGTATTCTTGCCACCTCTTCTTAATATCTTTCACTTCTGTTAGGTCCATACTGTTTCTGTCCTTTATTGTGCCCATCTGTGCATAAAGTGTTCCTTTGGTATCTCTAATTTTCTTGAAGGAGGTCTCTAGTCTTTCCCATTCTGTTTTTTCCCTCTATTTCTTTGCATTGTTCACTGAAGAAGACTTTCTTATCTCTCCTTGCTATTCTTTGAAACTCTGCATTCAGATGGGTATATCTTTCCCTTTCTCCTTTGCTCCTCTTATTTTCTCAGCTATTTGTAAGGCCTCCTCAGACAACTATTTTGCCTTATTGCGTTTCTTTTCTTGGGGATGGTTTTGGTCGCCACCTACATGCAGTGTTAAGAACCTCCATTATAGTTCTTCAGGCATTCTGTCTATCAGATCTAATCCCTTGAATCTGTTTGTCACTTCAACTATGGGAAGGAAAGGGAAGGTATCCCTGTACATAAGAGATTTGATTTAGATTATACATGAATGACCTAATGGTTTTCCCTACTTCTGTTTAAGTCTGAATTTTGCAAAAGGAGCTCATGATCTGAGCCACAGTCATCTCCTGGTCTTGGATTTGTCACTTTTGAAATTTCTTCCTCTCAAGCATTAGTTATTTAGTTTCCTGTCTTATGTAGGTTCAAAAACTGGCAAATGTCTTGTGGAAGAGGCCTAATGTTTGTCACAAGCCCCTTTATCTAGTGGGATTTCTGTTTCATTAGTTCTATGACTGTGCAGGAAATTTCACTCAGCTTTCTTCACTTAGTCCTCCATCAGCTTGACTTTGTTTTCTGCTAGATTTCACTCCATTGTGCCATAGTATATTTTTAAAAATTAAAAATCCAACATTTATATATTACTATTAACTATATATTACTATTACTACTAACTTAAATCCAAATTGTTTAAAAAAATGCAATATCTGCAAGGTACAATAAAGTTAAGTGCAATAGAATGAGGTGTACCTGTATGTCATAACTGGAAGTGGAAATCCTATTCAGACCACCTTTAATTTCTCTCTGTGATGTATCAATAGTTTTCTGTTTAGTGTTCTTATATCTTTTTTATACTTAGGTATTTGATGTTTTGATGATAATGTAAAGTGCATATCTTTTGGTTTTTAATTGTGTAACTTTTCAGATACCAAAGAATATAGGGGAATTCTTAAAAGTTTGTTCTCTTATCTGGTAACTCTTCTGAAAACTTAACATATTTTATATGTTATCAGTAGATTGTTTTAGATTTTCTGTATCCCTGATTATATCAAATATGAAAAGTGACAGTATTATTTCTTCCTTTCTTATCCTTATATGTCTGATTTCTTTTTCCTGCTAATGCCATTTAAGACTTTTACTAACATACTGAATAGAGAGGGTAAGAGTTGGCATCCTTATTTTGTTCCTAATGCTACAGTGGACATTGTTCACATTTCACTGTAAATAGGATTGTGGCTCTAAAGTTTTTTGTAGTTCCCCTTTGCTACAAGTTTTTAATCATACATAATTATTGAATTTCATCAAATGTTTTATCTGACTATATTGATACGATCATGCAAATTTTCTCCTTTTGATGTGGTGAATCATATTGGTTGATATTTGAATGTTAACTTACCTTGAACTTCTGGAGTAAACCAGCTTGATAGGAATTCATTCACACAAACACAGACATTCACTCACTCACTGTACATTTGGTTGTCTAAGATTTTAGGATTCTTGCTTCTATATACATAAGGGAGATGGGCCTACTTTCTTTTCTCATAATTGTCCTTTTAATTAGTGACTAGTAGACAAAGGATCGGAGAAGGCGATGGCACCCCACTCCAGTACTCTTGCCTGGAAAATCCCATGGACAGAGGAGCCTGGTAAGCTGCAGTCCATGGGGTCGTGAAGAGTCAGACACGACTGAGCGACTTCACTTTCACTTTTCACTTTCATGCATTGGAGAAGGAAATGGCAACCCACTCCAGTGTTCTTGCCTGGAGAATCCCAGGGACGGGGGAGCCTGGTGGGCTGCAGTCTGTGGGGTCACACAGAGTCGGACACGACTGAAGCGACTTAGCAGCAGCGGCAGCAGACAAAGGATAGAGATTTAAAAGCTCTTCTGGTTTTGTGATATAGCCAGTACATCAATATGATACAATACAGTATTGCTCCTTTTTTGGGGGGTGCTGTGCTGGGTCTTTGTTTCTGTGTGGGGCCTTTCTCTCATTCGGTGCTTGGGCTTGTCGTTGTAGTGGCTTCTTTTGTGGGCTCACTAGTTGTGGCTTGCAGGCTCTAGAGTACAGGCTCAATAGTTGTGGCATAGGCCCAGTCACCCCACTCTGCAGAATCCTCCCAGTTCAAGGATTGAACACATGTCGCCTGAAGTGGCAGGAGAATTCTTAACCACTGGCCCACCAGGGAAATCCAATATTACTCCATTTTTTAAAAATAAATATTTTTTATTTTCAAAAACTTTAAAATCTGTAGAAAAGATACTAACATAACACAGTTAACTCCTCTCCCAGTTTTTCCTACTGTCAGTTAACCTCTTTACCATAGTATATTTTTAAAAATTAAAAAAGCCAACATTTATATATTACTATTAACTAAACTTCAGGCTCTTTTTAGATTTCACTAGTGTTCCCATTGGTGACCTTTTCCTGTTCCCAATATACTGGACCCAATCCAGTATATCTCATTGTATTTAGTCGTCGTCATGTCTCCTCAGTCTTCTCTGCTCTGTGACAGTTCCTCATTCCTTCCATGTTTTTCATGATTTTGAAAGTCTTGAGGAATATTGGTCTGACATTTTGTGGAGTTTTTCTCAATCTGAATTTGGCTGATGTTTTTCTCTTGATCAGACTGGAGTTCTGGGATTTGGCAAAGAATACCATAGGTGAATTCTCACCACATCATAACAGAATACGTAATGTCCACATGGTATCACTGGTGATGTGAACCATCATCACTTGGATAACATGGTGTTTGCCAGGTTCTCCACCGTGAAGTTACTTTTTCTCCCGTTTTTGATCTCTTCTTTGGAACTCAGTGAATTCAGGACTGGACTTAAGGAGAAGATTAAGCTTCACCTCCTTGGGGAGGAGATTAATGGCAAGAGGGGCTTACCTACATATGGGGTTTTTCTATTAGCATGATTTGTCTTATCCCTCCTATTATTTACTTGTTTATACAGTCATTTATTTACTCTATTATATCTTAATATGTATTCTTTATAATCTTTATACATAATTGCAACCTTAAAAACCTCTAGTTCCCCCACTGACATATAAATTTTTTGAGGAAAGATTTTATTTCTTGTTTGTTTTTGTATACTCTATGTGTTTAGCATACTCCCTTCCCTAGTGGCTCGGACGGTAAAGCTTCTGTCTGCAATGCAGGAGACCCGGGTTCGATCCCTGGGTTGGGAAGATCCCCTGGAGAAGGAAATGGCAGCCCACTCCAGTATTCTTCCCTGGAAAATCCCATGGATCGAGGAGCCTGGTGGGCTACGATCCATGGGGTTGCAAAGAGTCGGACACAACTGAGCGACTTCACTTTGACTTTCCAGTAATTTTATTTTTGAATGGATATATTTTCACTTCAACTGAAAAGGACCTTGTCCTTATTAAATAGCATTGTGAATTGAAACTAAAAGTCGGTTTTAAAGTACATTTGATCACATTGTAATAAGTATCTAAAAAAGCAAAGGGTACTGCAGAAATAACCATTGGAGTCTGATGTGTCTCCACAAAATATTGAAGTAATGTTTGGAAAGAAATAACGATTTGTGATAAGCCAAGGATATGACCTGCTTTGCCCTTTCTCTTCTTTTTCAGATCACCAGAGGAGATTAAATCCCCGTTTTCTCCCTTCTCTGGAAAATTATCATCTGATGCAGTCACTCAGATAACAACAGAAAGTCCAGGTAAAGCCACGTTTTCATCTGAAATTTTTGTTAATGCTGAAGATCGTGGACATGAAATTCCAGAGCTCAGTACACAGAAGTCGGGCAACATTCCTGTCAAGTTCGCTTCATCATCTTCAGTTCAACAGATTACTGTTCCTCATGGTACAGATGGTAAGAGAATATGATTGCGTTTTAGGTCATATTATCAACTTTCATGTGTAATAAAGAAATTTCTTGATTGAGTCTTTCTAGTTAGAAAACCTGATTTTAATTTTAATCTTTAAGCTGTACATGATTATATCATTTATTTTTCATAACCATGAGAAGGATATAGTTTATTATGTTTTTATTTCTGTTCCATTGGCATTAACAACCTATGTGAAACGCATGCTACTTATGGTTGACATATTTTCATCTCATAATACTTGTCATAAGAGTGCAAGCAGTTCATGAAAGCTGAAAAACTGTAGAGGTTCAATTTAAGAGAGGCAGGTGAATGATTTGGCTTTTTTTTTTTTTTAACTATCATTTCATATAATATATTAAACAGATTTTGCAAGCACAATACCAGTCTATTTCTTGCTCGTGAAACATTGACCAGGGACCCAGGTTGGCTATGACCCTGCTGTCTTTAAAACATGGAACTGTGGATTCACCATCATAGTCAACTGGAAGGGATGGAAAACATGGAGGTGCACATGTGGGAGGCTCTTATGGGCTGGGCCTAGAGGTGGCCCATATCACTTTCCACTGACTAGGGTTAGTTTAAGTGTGCTTTCCAGGATGAAGAAGAAATGAGATTTGGTGAACAGCTAGTGATCTCTACCATAGGGTTTACATTTAGGGTGTTTGTATGCCATCTTGACAGTGATGTTTTGATAGTGCTTATACTATGTAACCGGAGAAAGCAATGGCACCCCACTCCAGTACTCTTGCCTGGAAAATCCCATGGATGGAGGAGCCTGGTAGGCTGCAGTCCATGGGGTCTCGAAGAGTCAGACATGACTGAGCGACTTCACTTTCACTTTTCACTTTCATGCATTGGAGAAGGAAATGGCAACCCACTCCAGTGTTCTGCCTGGAGAATCCCAGGGACGGGGGAGCCTGGTGGGCTGCCGTCTATGGGGTCGCACAGAGTCGGACACGACTGAAGCGACTTAGCAGCAGCAGCAGCAGTAGCAGCATACTGTGTAACATTCAAAATTATAACAAGCTATTTTCTTTTTCAGACCAGTAACTGGAAAATTAAGTTCCCATTCTTCCTCTAAATAAAAGTGGAAGCTTTAAATTACTAATTTTAAAGTATCCAGTAACTTGTACAAATCTATTCAAGATAAATTTTAAGTTTCCCTACTTGGGCAAAAAGTTTATGTGTCTATAGATAAAGATGGGATATGCTTTAAATATATAAAGAAAATTGCTTTGTTCTGAATTTAAATTGCACTGAATTTAATTTGAATAAATACATTTATATGTTGAGATAGTTATATTTCTCATACATTTTTATTGTAATATAAAAACATACCCCACAAATGTATAGTCTAATAAATCTTTAACGTGTCAGTTACCTGTTGCCACCATTATACCATGTAAGAACCTCGAAAATCTCAGAGCTTTATAGCAAACATTTGCTTTTCTCACTCATGGGCTTACTAGTCAGTTGAAGTGTGGCATCAGGATGCAAAAATGCTTTGGGTCTGTTCTACATGCCTTGTTCTGAAAGCCAGGGTACTCTTGGCTGTGTTCTCGTGTTGGTGGCAGAAGCACAAGAGAGGATATCCAACTATGAAAGTGTATTTTATACCTCTTCTGACATCAAATGGATCAGTCTATATAGAGGCCGCAGTTTATATAGTCTTACATACAGGTACTTAGAAAAGACTGCTTTAAAAGGTAAATATTGTTTGGTTTACCAATAAAAGATTAACTCTGTGGATTTAAAAGTAAAATTTTCAAAAATATTTTAAAGTATACAGAATAAAAAGTTAAATTTATGATTGAGTGTCCACTGCTCTGAAGTAAATTAAGGGTAATATGCTGTATGTCTACATTTAATTCCATTTTCAAGTTTTTTGAAGAAGTAAATTTTACGGTTGAACTTTCTTCTTTACCATTCTCCAGTCCTTTTTTTCTCTTCCAGGAACAATTATTGTTTGCTGTATAGTGGCTTCTTCCCCCATAGATAGGCAGTTCACACTTTAAGACTTCTGCATGCATACATATAAACTTGTTGACAATTCAAAAACTCACCTCTCTCTCTTAGAATTCTCCATCTTCACATGATAGCCATTCTTGCTCTAGGTCCACTATAATTCTGTCCAAATGTTATTGTCCATTTTCTGTGAACTTTGAACTAAATTTACATACACTGACAGAAGAAGAAAACTAATAAATCAGTATTCCTACAATGATGACTACAGCATGTCCAAATAGAAGTGAAGGCTATAGCCTATTTTTTCTATTATTTAAATTCTTCCATCCTCTATACATCTCTTAGTTCCCCTTGAATTCATCCAGGTTCTCATTAGCTGGGTTTTTGCTTGTTGCAGAGGTACAAGTATTCTTAAGTAGGCTAAGACTTCACTAGCCCTTATTTATAAATTTCAAATAATTTTTATTAATTTCTATGATCAAGCTTGGTAAAGTGGTCCCCTTATTATTAGCCAGACTCCTATTGACTGTCTTTTTTCTAAGGTAACCTTATTTCTCCTTGATAGTTAAGGTTAGTCATAGTTTAGTCAACATTATGACTCCCTATTGCCTGCTTATGTCACTATTTCAGTGACATAAAGAATGTAAAATGACCAGATGGCTCCTGTCTCTTGATAGAATTGCCCCTCCCTTATTTCTAAGATCTTCCATCTAACAAAGCACAGTCACGGAGATGGAAAGGAAACGATTTTAAAGGCTTCTACCTTTTTTCCTGAATACATGCATTCTGTCTGTGGGATAGAAGTATCAGAACCATATATGGTTCTGAGCATGTGCCAGATTCTGTAAGCTAGCATTCCAGCCTCAGAAAGTGATACCCACCAGCTTGTGCCACAACGGTTTTCAGTGAATTGTTCACTCACTTTTTTTCTTTTTTTTTGTTGAGTTTACCATAGTTGTGGGTGATCAGACTTCTGATGAGAAGAGTGAATTCCTTTAGGCATCAGCCTCTTGTCTCATTTCCTTCACTCTGAAGTCAGTTCCTTGGTTGGAAGCAGGGTACTAGTAATATGGATTTCATATCAAATCATCAGAATGATGCAGTAGTAATTCTAAGTAATATAAAAGTTATTGTTGTGTCCAGAGTCAGGGAGTTCTCATTCCTGGGGCTATCAGACTCTGTCTTGAGTATCACTTCTTGGCCTTTTGGCTAAGATCAAACGATTTTTATAAACTAGACATGTGTAACTAGGAGTCAGTCTAGAGCTGATGACAGGATACAAGGGAAAATCATGGTCTGTAAGGATAAACTGAAGAAGCTGGTCTGTTTGATCAGAGGTGATAGCTGTGTACAAAATTCTGTTCAGATATGTGATACAACCCCATAATATATTCAGAAATAACCTGAACAAGAAATTTATACGACCTTTGTGTAGGGATGGGGCTTCCCTGATAGTTCAATTGATAAACAATCCACCTGCAATGCAAGAGACCCCAGTTCGATTCCTGGGTCGGGAATATCCGCTGGAGAAGGGATAGGCTACCCACTCCAGTATTCTTGTGCTTCCCTTGTGGCTCAGTTGGTAAAGAATCCGCCTGCAATGCTGGGGACCTGGGTTTGATCCCTGGGTTGGGAAGATCCCCTGGAGAAGGGAAAGGCTACCCACTCCAGGATTCTGGCCTGGAGAATTCCATGGATTCTATTTCATGGACTATTCTGTATAGTCCATGGAGTCGCGAAGAGTCGGACACGACTGAGCGACTTTCACTTTCATATTCACTTTCACTGTGTAGGGATAGAAAAGAAAGGACCAGTAGACTAAAAGAAGGGATGAAATATTTCTGAATAGTAAAACTGAATATTGTAAAGATGTCATTTATTCCCAAATGAATGTATACTCCTAACATAATTCTACTCAAATTCTAGCAAAATTGTTGTTTTGTACTTAAATTTTGATCTTAAGTTTTATCATGGAGAATAACAAAGAAAATTCTGAAAAAGAAGAGTATGAAGAGGATAAATTTTAGCAGTAGCATAATGTACAGATGGACAGTATGTACCCAGCCTAATATTAAGATCTTGTTACAGAGGGGACTTCCCAGGTATTGCAGTGGTAAAGAATCTGCCTACAATGCAGGCGATGGTGGTGGGGAGTGGGGGGTGTGGGTTCAGTCCCTGGATCAGGAAGATCCTGGGGGAAGGAAGTGGCAACCCACTCCAATATGCTTGCTTGGACAATCCTATGGACATAGGAGCTTGATGGGCTACAGTCAATGGGGTTACAAAGAATCGGATGTGACTGACCATACATGCACGCTGTTACAGAGGACTTGCATGGTGGTCCAGTGGTTGAGAGTTCACCTGCTGATACAGGGGATATGAGCCTCTTGATGAAAGTGAAAGAGGAGAGTGAAAAAGTTGCCTTAAAGCTCAACATTCAGAAAACTAAGATCATGGCAAATAGATGGGGAAACAGTGGCTGACTTTATTTTTCTGGGCTCCAAAATCACTGCAGATGGTGATTGCAGCCATGAAATTAAAAGACACTTACTCCTTGGAAGGAAAGTTATGACCAACCTAGACAGCATATTAAAAAGCAGAGACATTCCTTTGTCAACAAAGGTCCATCTAGTCAAGGCTGTGGTTTTTCCAGTGGTCATGTATGGATGTGAGAGTTGGACTATAAAGAAAGCTGAGTGCCAAAGAATTGATGCTTTTGAACTGTGGTGTTGGAGAAGACTCTTGAGAGTCCCTTGGACTGCAAGGAGATCCAACCAGTCCATCCTAAAGGAGATCAGTCCTGAGTGTTCATTGAAAGGACTGATGTTGAAGCTGAAACTCCAATACTTGGGCCATCTGACGCGAAGAGCTGAATCATTTGAAAAGACCCAAAGATTGAGGGCAGAGGAGAAGGAGACAACAGAGAATGAGATGGTTGGATGGCATCACTGACTCAATGGACATGGGTTTGGGTGGACTCTGGGAGTTGGTGATGGACAGGGAAGCCTGACGTGCTGCGGTTTATGGGGTTGCAAAGAGTCTGACACGACTGAGCGACTGAACTGAACTGAACTGAACAGGGAACATGGGTCTGATCCCCAATCTGGGAAGATCCCACATGTCTTAGGGCATCTAAGCCCATGAGCCGCAACTACTGAGTCCAGGTGCCTAGAGCCCACGCACCACAACGAAAACATAGCCTCCATTCACTGCAACTAGAGAAAGCCTGCGAGTAGCAACAAAGACCCGGCATAGCCATTAATTAATTGGTTAATTTTTTAAAAAGATGCTGTTATAGAATCAGGGTTTCTACCACATCTTGAAAGAAAAGTATATAGAAAAAGACTTCATCCTCTATAATAATCAAATTATTATACTGTCACAGACATTTTAGAAAGAATTTTAGAAGTTTATAATAAAACAACTTTATAAATGACATACTTTTTAACTCTGAAATCAGAAAATCTGTGTGATACGGGACAGCAGGGGAGAATAGGTATGCTATAAACAGAAAGTCTTTTTTTCACAGAATTCTCAATTATTGAAAATTTAGTTCACCCCTAATTTTTAACATTAGGAGAAGGGTTAAATACACTTAATTTGTAGTATAATGATTTTTTTTAAATGTGAAGCTGTGAAATAAAATGAAAATTGTGTTAATGTAAAGTGGAAAAGCTGAAGTCCAAGTTATATATACTGTATACAACTATGTAAACAAATACAGAGGGAAGACATGTGGGAAGTACATTAAAATGTCAATAACAGCTATCTTGGGTAGTAGAGCTTTGTCTTTTTTACTTTTGTGTATTTTGTTAATATTGAGAATTTCTACTTTTATAATAGAAAACTTTTAGTTTGAAAATCTGCCACATATAATAGAATTAGATTTATTTCCTATGATTCTAGAGGCAGAACCTCCAAAATTGAGTTGTAGGGGTTAAGAGTGACCAGGTTTGCGTTCAGTATAAGGTAAAGTGTTCCTTAGTTAGAGAAATATATTTGAATAGATTGCTATATATTGGAATAGGTGCTAAAACCACTCTATTTAGCCCGCTTGCTGCTGTAGTTTCTCCAGTACTTCCTATCTTCCTCAGCATTTTCTAATTTTTTATATCACTAATAATTTATTAAAATACTAGATGATTTACTTATTTAGTGTGCTAATTGTATACTGTTTATCTCTTTATAGAATTCTAGTTCATGAATATATCCCAAGAATCTTGAAGGGTACTTAATGTTTATTCAGTTAGTTAATAAATGTTTTCTTAATAATTATTCTGATCTTTATCTCCTTAGGCCAGCCTTTACTGTTGCCATATAAGCCTTCTGGTAGTACGAAGATGTACTATGTTCCACAGTTAACACAGATTCCTTCGTCTCTGGATTCCAAATCAGACACCACCATTGAGAGCTCACACTCAGGTATGACATATGAAAGCTCATTGCTATTTAGTTTTTAAGTGAAATATGGAACTATTTTTGATCAGTCTCTGGTTCAGATAAGTGTCAGATATATTGTGTACACTCAAACATATAATAAATATTTCAAGAAGATTGTGTGAACAGTTACATGTTTTGGTTAGTGGATTCCATCTAGGACAAAGGTTTCCAAGTTTTCTCTGTTCATAGTGACCTTATTTTTTGGTTGGGTGATCTTTTTCCCCATCATCATGTGGATATGAGTCATCAGCAGCATAGAATTACAAGAAGTATTTTTTTCAAATACTAAGCTATTGTGTTATTAGCACATAAAAATACTGTTTTGATCTAGCAACTTAATAAGCAAAAATATTAGGGTTTTTTTTTGGTTTTGTGTTTGAAAGAAAATATTTTACTGTGTTCATAAATACCCATAATTACTTACTGATGAGACATGTGCAGCTATTGGGCACTGTAAACTTTCTCAAACCGTGAGATGAAATGGGACGCAACCACTCTCCTTCACTATTTTTGTTACAGAAACAGTCAAAAACCCAGCTCTGCAAAGATACAACAGAGTTGAAAGGAATGTAACAGTATCTAATGTTGAAACATTTAGGTGCTAGTTTCTGTATGTGCTGTGTATGTGCTGTGTGTGCTAAGTCTCTTGTGACCCTATGGACTGTAGCCCGCCAGGCTCCTCTGTCCATGGGATTTGGTTATTTGTAGTGTACACCAGATAGTAAGTATCACTATTTCCCTAGGATTTTAAAATATCCCACAGCACTTCTTTGAGATCACCACAAGAGAACTGTAGATTTAGAAAGTGAATAGCACCCCATGGAAGAGCTCAATAAACATTTTCTGTGGAAAATTATAAGATACAGATACTGAGTTGGTAGGATGTGGGGTTTTGATTGTTGGGATAACATATTAATTGGTCCATGGGAGATGATTTGATTCAGTTTAAATATGAATTTTTCATGATTGGTCAGTAGACATCTTTATGTTTGTAAAAATTAAAAAGAAAGTAGTTGTCCCTGGTGTTACACAGATTTGATTTTAAGAAAACCAAACTAGTGTCTAATGGTAACTGAGGTTAAACCCCTGTTACTGCTGCTTCTGACTTCCCAATGTGATGCCAATGTTAGGATTGATTGTTAAGCCTATAACCAAGATCTGGAAAGAATTTTTCACTACCTTCATGGCTATGATTTTAAAAAGACACTTAATGGCTACCAGAAATAAAATAAGCTCACTTAATTGATTGTAGGTAGGAACATCTTTGATCTCAGTCTCACTTTCAGCCCCCTAGTTCAGAAGACAGAAATGTACCAATAGAAATCTGATCAAGTGTTCAGTATTTTTGAGGTCTCCTGTGTGCTTCTGTTCATTTACGTCCCTAACACTTCCCTCTGGAGACATTAACTTTGAGAAAAATGGGACAGCAGTGGGAAGAGAAAATGACTCAGGAATGGTACGTTGTATCATGAGAAATCTTGTCCCTATAAAGTACTGAATTCATCAGTTAGACAAGAAGAGATCTGTTAGCTATATACTTGAGGTTGTAATTTTTTCATGTTCTTCCATCTGTTCTGAGAGTGGATGGAATTAACAATAGAAAATAATACTTTCTTATACCAGTAGAGCTACTGGTGAAATCCTTGAAACTGTTCTGATAGCTATTGTCTAAAGAGTATATTCTGTTTCCATAGATATATGGAAGATCCAACTAGAGTTTGGAGCCGGGGGCAAGTCATAAACCACTGCAGATATTTGGGCCAAAAAATTTCTCAATTGAGAATGAGTAAACTGTTGAACTCATAAAATCCTTTTAAAAACAAAAACACAAGGCAAAGGTAATCTCACAAAAAAAGAGATTTGCTCTTGTTGTTCAGTCGCTCAGTTGTGTTTGACTCTTTGTGACTGCATGGGACCCCATGGACTGCTCCACACCATGCTTCCCTGTCCTTCACCATATTCCAGACCTTGCTGAAACTCATGTCCATTGAATCGGTGATGCCATTCAACCATCTTTCCCAGCATCAGGGTCTTGTCTAATGAGTCAGCTCTTCACATCAGGTGGCCAAAGTATTAGAGCTTCAGCTTCAGCATCAGTACTTCCCATGCTGTCTAGGTTGGTCATAGCTTTTCTTCCAAGGAGCAAGCGTCTTTTAATTTCATGGCTGCAGTCACCTTCTGCAGTGATTTTGGAGCCCAAGAAAATAAAATCTATCAGTGTTTCCATTGTTTCCCCATCTGTTTGCCAGAAAGTGATGGGAACGGATGCCATAATCTTAAGTTTTTTGAATGTTGAGTTTTAAGCTAGCTTTTCACTCTCCTCTTTCACTTTCATCAAAAGTTTCTTTAGTTCCTCTTCACTTTTTGCTGTTAGAGTGGTATCATTTGTGTATCTGAGATTATTGATATTTCTCCTGGCAATGTTGATTCCAGCTTGTGCTACATCCAGCCCAACATTTCACATGATGTACTCTGCAGTGGTTAAATAAGTTAAATAAACAGGGTGACAATATTCCCTGAAATGAAAGAAAGAGATAGATGTTAGAGATACACTCTTTGGGACTAGTAACACTGTGAAATAGTAACAAGGTTCCAGTTATATTTGAGAGTAAGCTCTGTGAGGATAGGTACCATGTCTGTTTTTAAAGATATTTATACCTCATATCAATATAAAGTATAGATGTTATTTTTATATTCATTTAGAGATATTTAAATAATGTATATACTACTAACACTTAACTGTCAATAGAAGCAAAAAGCCATTGGGAGAGAACTGGCTGGAATTTTTAAAAGAAGATGAGAAGTTATAGCCAAAAAATGGCAGAGAAAATTATAGCAGAAAAAAATGGTAGCATGAAAAATTTTGCCCTGTGATAAAAACAACAGAAATTTGGCAAAACTTTATAGAAAACTTTTCCAAAATTCTGGAAATAAACCAAAGTCTTGTAGCCTTTGTAGTAAGCCTTTATTGAAGAAAAATGTCTGAACCTTGATAAGAATAGTAAGCTTGTGGCATTTTAATTTACTCTATTCTCATCCCCACACCCAGCTCAATGAGAATCTTGAAAAATATCAGCCTATAGTTCCAGGACTAGAGGGAGTAGAACAGAGCTAGTTCTCTTTCAAGACTCCACTCAAAAGGCATGTCTTTATTTGACATTCCTTAGAGCTGTCCAGTGTGTATGAGCTTCTTTTAAAGGAAAAACTGAAGATGAGATGTATATAGATATTTTGAAAGCCATTAACATATTCTTAGGGCTATGGAAGACTTACACATGTGCACAGGCCTATGTGCATGCTCAGGAAAGACCTGAGACCTTTAACCTTTGCCTGCCTTAAGGCTGTGGACAAGAAGAAAGGAAAGGCTAAGGCAGAATTTTTAACTCCCTGCCCTCAGTGTTGAAGGCTCTGTGCACGTAATCCCTCAGCAAAGACAGAGAGATTCATTGTTTATAGATGTTTAAGAATATCTGTATCTTAGCTTATCACTAAGCTAGTTGAGTGGGAACTTCAGTAGAGTTTACAGAATTAGTTTAGAAAAGTTACTTTAAAAAAATAGCATAAGTCACAGTATGTTCAAAGAACTAAGTGAAACCATGTCTAAAGAACTAAAGGGGGCTTCTCTGGTGGCTGGTAAAGAATCCACCTGCCAGTACAGCACACAAGGATTTGATCTCTGATCTGGGAATATCTCACATGCCGCAGAATAATTAAGCCCCTGCCCCTGAGCCACATTTGTTGAGCCTGTGCTCTAGACAGAGCCCATGAGCCGCAACCTGCTGAGCCCACGTGCTACTATTTAAGCCTGCATGCCCTTAGATCCCTGGAGAAGGCGATGGCACCCCACTCCAGTACTCTTGCCTGGAAAATCCCATGGACCGAGGAGCCTGGTGGCTGCGCAGTCCATGGGGTTGCGAAGAGTCGGACACGACTGAGCGACTTTCACTTTTCACTTTCATGCATTGGAGAAGGAAATGGCAACCCACTCCAGTGTTCTTGCCTGGAGAATCCCAGGGACGGCGGAGCCTGGTGGGCTGGGCTTCCGTCTATGGGGTCGCACAGAGTCGGACACGACTGAAGCGACTCAGCAGCAGCAGCAGCAGCAGCCCTTAGAGCCCATGCTCAGCAACAAGGAAGCCACTGCAATGAGAAGCCCATGCACTGCAACTAGAGAGTATCCCCCGCTCGCCACAACTAATGAAAAGCCCACACAGCAAGGAGGACCCAGCACAGCCACAAATAAACAAAACAAAAATTCAACAAAGAATTAAAAGAAGGTATAAGAACAGTGTTTTACCAAATAGAGAATATCAGTAAAAGAGAAATTATAAAAATCACCAAACAGAAATTCTGGAGTTGAAAAGTATAATAACTAAAATAAAAAATTCACTAGAGAAAACTCAATATCAGATTTGAACAGGCAGAAGAATGAATCAGTGACTTAGTGAAGATAAGTCAGTCGAGATTATCCAGTGTGAGAAACAGAATAAAAAAAGAATGAAGAGAGGTCCACAGAACCTCAGAGCCCTATGGATTACCCTCAAGCAATCTGATATACACATAATGAGATGAAGAGAGAGAAAAAGGCTGAAAAAGTATTTGGAGAAATAATGGCCCCAAACTGGCAAATTTAAGGACTCCTGTTAATCTGTGCATCCGAAATACTCAAGGAAGTCCAAGCGTGATAAACTCAGAGATCCGTGTCTAGATACATCATAAGCCATCAAAAGACAAAGAATGTTAAAGCAGCCAACACGAGTACAGAGTCTCTTCAAAGAGACTTCTGATTTCTCATCAGAAGCCATATAGACCGGAAGGCATTACAATGACATATTCAAAGGCTGAGGAAAAAAAACCTACCTACCAAGTATTCTGTACCCAAAAAAACTTCAAAAAAAAAGGAGAGATTAAGACATTCTCAGATACTCAGATAAACAAAAATTGAGACTACATTGCTAACAAACTGACTCACAGAAAATACTAAGATTTTTCAAGATGAAATAATAACTCAATAACCTAAATAGTAACTCAAATCCACATTGAAAAATAAGAGTAATAAAAGTAACTACATAAGTTAATACAGACAGTAGAAAGGTATTTTTATTTGTAGTTCCTTTTTCCTTCTATATGACATAAAAGACTAATGCAAAACAATAATTATAAATTTATGTTATTGGACACAAAATGTATAATGCTATATAACTTGTGAAAATAGCATAAAGAGGGGAGGAGACAATTATAAAGGAGAAAAGTTTATATATACTATTAAAATTGCTATTAATTTAAATAGATTGTTGATTTATATTAACATGTGAATGTTAATTCCCAGGACAATCACTAAGAAAATAACTTTATATATAGTAAAAGTCATCATAGGAATTAAAATGATATACTAATAAATAGCTATTTGACACAAAAGGGGCATAGTACAGAAACTGAGGAGCAAAAAAAAAGCATAAAACATTGAAAACAATAGAAAAATAGCAGACTTAAATCCTACACTCAAACTACATTAAATGTAAGTGGATTACAATTTGATAGAAAGGCAGAGATTGACAGATTGGCTAAAAAGACATAATTTAACTGTATGCTGTCTGCAGAAGCCTCACTTTATTTTTTTATTGAAGTATAGTTGATTTACAATATTGTGTTTCAAGTGTATGGCAAAATGATCAATTTTACCTATATATATTTTTTCAGATTATTTTCCATTATAGTTATTATAAGATACTGAATATAGTTCCCTGTGCTATACAGTAGGTCCTTGTTTTTTTTATCTTTATGTATAGTAGTGTGTATCTGTTAATCCCAAACTCCTAATTTACCCCCTGTCCCCAGCTTTCCCTTTGATAACCGTAAGTTTGTTTTTAACATCTATGAGTCTATTTCTGTTTTATAAATAAGATCATTGGTATCATTGTTTTTAGATTCCACATATAAGTGGTATGATATTGTGTTTGTCTTTCTCTGAAAAAGCCCCTATTTGGGTAATTCCCTGGTGGTTCAGTGGTTAAGACTCAGCACTTTCACTGCCGTGGACCCGGGTTCAACCCTTAGTCGGGGAACTGAGATCCCGCAACCCGTGCAGTGAGGCTAAAAAAAAGAGACTTACTTGAGATTCAAAGATAAATTAGTTAAAAGTTAAAGGATGGAATAGAATATGCTCTGTAAAAAAAAAAAAGCAAAGGAGGGCTAGAGTGTCTATTAGGAGACAAAATAAACTTCAAAACAAAAATTGTTATTAATGACAGTGTCATTTTATAATGATGAAAGAGTCAATCCATCAAGAAAATATAACAATTATAAAATGTATATGCACCTAATAGCAGAGTACCAAATATATAAATCAAAACTAACAACTGAAAAAAAAATACATTATTAAAGGGAGAAATATTTCAAGCCAATAGCAAAAGGTCATATATTGTATAATTCATTTACATGAAATTCCCAGAATAAGCAAATCCATATAGACAGAAAGTAGCTTAGTGGATGCCAAGGGAATGGTAGGGGATGGGAAAATAGGGAGTAACTGCTACCATATGTAAGATTTCTTTGTGGGGGACAAAAATGTTCTAGAATTAGATATCAGTATTGGTTGTGAAAGCACTAAGAACTACTGAATTGTACACTTATTTTAATTTGTGAATTTTCTGTTTTGTCTCAGTTTAGATAAAAGGGGGGCAGCAACAATACAACGGAAAAGACTGTGTAAAGCTGTAAAGATTTGGTAGCAGGCGTAAAATATATTGTTCAGGCAGGAAAGGATGGAATTAGCTGGTGGAAGTTAAATTAGTGATGTGGACAAATCTGAGAAAGTCTCTAAAATTACAGAGGAAAAAGAAAGTGAAACAGCTGTGAGGGACTTCCTGGTGGTACAGTGGTTAAGAATCCGCCTGCCAGTGCAGTGGACGTGGATTTGATCCCTGATCTGGGAAGATTCCACGTGCTGCTGGAGCAACTAAGCCCACATGGCACAACTGCTGAAGCCTGCACACCCTCGAGCTAGCGCGTGGCACCTGCCAGAGCCTGCGCCTGGAGCCTGTGCTCTGCAACGAGAGGAGCCTGCGCCGCAAGGGAGGGTAGTCCCCACGTGCCGCAGCTGGAGGAGCCAGCCTGCAGCAACGAAGACCCAGCACGGCCAAAAGTAAATAGGAAAATGCTGCACAAGGTGATGAGAGGCGTAAGAAACATAGCTAAGTAAACCAAACCAAGAATTTTACCTGTAGCTGGGGAAAAAGGTAATAGTCAAAGGCTTAACTGAGGAAAACATCCTTCTCCTAAAAAAGGGAACACTGTATGCAGATTGAAAGTTATCATAAAAATCCAGGCAAAAATCAGTAGAAAGAGACTGAGATACATACCAGAAAAAGATTTTTGAGTATTAAAAGGGAAAAAAATCCTATAAATATACAGTTGAAAAAAGGGAACAAAATTAAATCTGATATCAGGTTTATTTGAAAGGTTAAATGTAAAAATAATGGAACCAAGTCTGTGTTTATTGGGAAAATTATATAATTCAAGGATTTATAGACCCAGTGCATATAGATTAAGCAGTATAACAGTGAAAAGACATTTTCACATGTATACAAGAGCTAGAAAGTATGTTCAACCTCTGTACCTTCTTGGGAAATTTACTTGAAGACTCATCCAGCTGAAGAGATGAATCAAAATGAAGAATTCATTACAGAGAAATGAAGCTGAAAGTGACTGGTGGTGAACTTTGAAGTCAGTTTAACACAACACTCATCTAAATAGAAAATTTAGTTACACGGTTGGGGGAAAATGTCAGAAGTTAATTTTGGAATGAAAGGCACAAAAAGAATAAACAATTGTATTTTTTATCTTTAAGAGACTAAAGAGGTTTTGTTTTATTCATGACTTGGTTTTCCTACAACTAATGATACTAAAAGCACAGCCAAAAATAAATAAATAAATTGGACTTTAATAACATAACTTTTGCTCCCCCCAAAAAATTATCAGCATTGTAAAAAGTTTGCTCACAGAGTTGAGAAAAAAATTTGCAGTTCTTATATATCTGATAAGAGATTAATATCCATAATGTCTGAAGAACTCTTAACAGCTCAACAACAACAACAAAATCTCATTTTTAAATGAGCACAGCATCTAAAGAGACATTTCTCCAGGAAAGATATACAGATGGCCAAAAAGAATGTGAAAAGATGTTTTACATCATTAGTCATAAAGGAAATGCAAGTGAAAACTATGAAGAGATACCCAGTAGGATGGCTGTTGTGAAATAAAAAAGAACAAGGATTGCAGGAATATGGAAGATTGAAACTCTTTGGGTATTGCTAATGGTAATGGTGTAGCAACTATGGAAAACTGTATAGTGGTTCCTCAAAACATTAAACATAGAATTACTATATGAACTAACAGTTCTACTTCTAAGTACGGTCCCAGTATTCCTGACAGATACTATACTAGGTGCTACATTTATAGGGTTGTCCAAAATAAACATGTCCCCTCTGATTATGCTCAAGTGGGGAGGTAGATATGAACAAATAGATACAAATAAGTACACAAATTACAAATGATGCATTAAGAAAATAAGAGTTCTAAGAGAATAAGAGGATCCAGTTTAATTTTAGGAGCTCATGAAGACCTTGCTAAAGAAGAAACTCTAGAACTGAGATCTAGAAGATATAGGTAAATTAGGCAGACAGAGTGAGGAGTGAAAGTGCTCTGGCTGGAGGGAACAATATGGACAGAGCTCCAGAAACAGAGAAGTTTGATGCATTTGGCAAATGAGAAGAAGGCAGTGTGGGTGGACCAGAGCTGTGGCTAGAATTGGTTAAAGATAGGTAGGCTCAAGATGAGGCTGCTGCTGCTAAGTCACTTCAGTCGTGTCCGACTCTGTGTGACCCCGTAGACGGCAGCCCACCAGGCTCCCCCGTCCCTGGGATTCTCCAGGCAAGAACACTGGAGTGGGTTGCCATTTCCTTCTCCAATGCATGAAAGTGAAAAGTGAAAGGGGTCGTGTCCGACCATCAGCGACCCCATGGATTGCAGCCTACCAGGCTCCTCCGTCCATGGGATTTTCCAGGCAGGAGTACTGGAGTGGGGTGCTGTTGCCTTCGAGGCAAGGTTGTGTAAACTATATTAAGGCATTTGAACTTTATTCCAGTTGGCAATTACGGTTTGATTTACATTTGTAATTTTTTCATGCTCCTACGTAGAGGATGGCTTATGAATGAAAAGTAGGGAGTCAAGAAGTGGAATTGAGGATACTAGTTACCTAAAGGCTGTTGCAGTGGTCAGTATCAGAAAGCATAGCATCTAGGATTAGAGTGATGATGATAGAGATGGAGAGAAATGGAAACATTCAACTTATTTTTATAAGTTTAATAGTTCCTCCTGGACTTGGTAATAAAATATGGAGAGTGAGGGAGAGGAGGTTAAAAAAAAATGCTTTCTAGTTTTCTAGAATAAGCAACTGGATTAAAAAAAAAGGTGACATTTACTGAGATGGAGAAGCCTGAGGAAGAAGCAGATTTGGGAAAGATGGTCAAGATACCTGCTTTGGACATGTTAAAAATGAGACTTCTGCATCCATGTGGAGATGTTAAATCTGCAGTTGAGTTTAGACAGAGTTGGTTTACGGATGTGTTTGTGTACAAGTGCACTACATGGAATATGGCACATGATAAACATATTTTTTATGAAAACATCCAGGTGGGTGTAGAGATTCCAGATCTCCTGTTAGAGTTCTGGACTCTCTTCCTGTCCCAAACATTAATCTGTACTTATTTTGATACATTTTACAGCTGAACACAGATACAGGAAAATAAGTATGCATACACTCAATGGCATATATATATTGTGTGGCTGCACTCTCTTTCAACTGCCTCTTGGCTCCAATGAGGTTGATTCTCTTTTATATATACCTGCTGCTCTCAGGAACTGTATTCTTCCCCACCTCTGAAGCTGACATAATCACCTCTCTTGGAGAATAAAGGGAAGTTGTGAAAAAAACCTCATGTACAGTTGTTTGTGTTGTTCCATAATATATAAAAACAATTTTTTTTTTAAATGAGGAAAGGAAGTCTTTTTCTAATTTTGTTGCCAAATTCTTGGCTTTCTATGCATTGATGCCCAACAGACATACAGACAGTTTTGGAGGAGGAGAGAGATGGCTTTATTCTTTCATTGTCCAGCAAAGGGGAAAATACAGCAGGCTAGTGTCTCAAGACTATGCCCCTTTTCTTTGGGTAATAGGGAGAGAATCACAATGAAGGTCTTGCATTTTAAAAAAATTTATCTGTTTGTTTGCTTTTGGCTACATCTTAGATGCACTGTGTGGGCTTCTCTCTAACTGTGGCGTGTGGGCTCAGTAGTTTGCGGCCCAAGGGACCAGTTGCCTCAAGGTACACCACTTCCCCATGGCTCAGACAGTAAAGAATCTGCCTGCAATGCAGGAGACCTGAGTTTGATCCCCGGGTGGGGAAGAGTCCCTGGAGAAGTGAATGGCCACACACTCCAGTGTTTGTGCCTAGGGAATTGCATGGACAGAGGAGCTTGGTGGACTGAAGTCCATGGGGTCACAGGGTCAAACTTGACTGAGTGACACTTTCACTTTCATGTGGGGTCGTAGTTTCTGGACCACATCACCTACATTGGAAGGTGACTTCTTAACCACTGGACCATCGGGGATGTCCCTTGTATTTTTTTTTTTTTCCTTTGCAAAATTTCAAAAAAAGGCCACAGCTAGCATCAGGCAGCTCAGCAACTGGGCCTGCCGCTCCCTCAAGTTATTGATCCTAACCTTCTTTTTGGAATGCAGAATGCTACTGAGAGAGTGTAGGGGGAGAAGAATGCCAGGTGCAGAGTACAATTCATATGAATTGTATCAAAGAGTAATTAACTTTGTTTGGCTTTGTGAAGAAGTCTAGCTACACGTGTTAGTAGTAACAGTAAAGAATAAGCCGAGATTATTCTTTTTCAGGCCTGTTTATGTTGTTTCCCCAGCCTGTTCACTGTTTCCTTATTTTCCTTGTTTATCAGAAAACTCTCATTTTTATTTAAGAAAAGTGTCATTTCTATTTTTGCTACAACAGTTTCTCCCCCAAATGCTGTAGAGGCTAGTTGTGTCCTAAGTACTGGAATCTGAAGCTCAGAAGAAAGGTTCCAGCTAGAGATACATATTTGTTGGTCATCAACATATAATTCTATACATTGGTGATTGGGGAGTTCATCCAGGAAGAGAAGAGAACCCAGTTCTGACCCCTTCAGGAACTCCAACACTGAGAGTTTTAGTTGAAGAAAGGACAATGAGGATTTACCTGAAGGATAGGGAGCAAATAAAAGAAAGTGATGCCACAGAAGCAAAGAAAAGCTCAATGGACATACGACCCAGAGGGCTTAACAGGATTCTTGCAGTCTGTCCTGAAATATTCCTCATGACATATTTATACTATACTCATGGACTGATACTTGTGGTGGTGGTGGTTTAATCACTAAGTCACGTCTGACTCTTTTGCGTCCCCAGGGACTGTAGCCCATGAGGCTCTTCTGTCCATGGGATTTCCCAGGCAAGAATACTAGAGTGGGTTGCCATTTCCTTCTCCAGGGAATTGCCCCACCAAGGGATTGAACCTGCATCTCCTGCTTGTCAGGCAGATTCTTTACCACTGAACCACCTGAACTGATACTTAGCTTTTTTGGCCATGTACCTTTTTGGTGCTTACAAAGTGCATGAGATATGGAGTATCAGATAAGAAGGAAAAAAAAAACACATTTTTGTAGAAGATAATTCCACAATTACTACAAACTCTTACATATCCAGAGATGTTCTTTTGCCTCTTCTTTGTGACATGGGTAAACTTCTTATCAGTTCCTGTATTAGTGGACTTAATACTGAAATGTATTTTAAAAGAAAAAAAATCTTATATTCAAATCTTACATTTATCACATAAAATTTTCCTTAGAATAATTTGTATTATTGTCAGATTGACCTTCCTAAAATGTGCCTGATTGTATTTCCCTTTATTATTACCCTGTTTAGTTTGGGATGCTATGCCCCGCTGAATTTTGTTCCAATTACTTTTTAATATCTCCCACCACTCTCTTTAATGTCTGACCACAAAAGTATCTGATTTTCTTATTTACTGTTTTCCTTGTCTTTGCTAATGCCATAACCTCCACCTAAAATGCTTTTGTTTCTTCCTTCCTCTTCATATTTCAGAAAGTCCCTACTTGCAATCTGTTTCTCCTCGTCTGAAAACATTTCTGAGCTAGAATTTGATCTCCCTTCTGAACAGATATTCTGCTTTCTATGTCTCCTCTTATGTCATTTGCTTCTCCATTGTATTGTAGCAGTATTGTACATTTCTGACAGCTTCAGTTTGACTGATGTCTCCTTCTAATTACCCTATAACACTCCCATGGTAGTGCCTTTTTTATAGAAGTGGTTTAAGAGGTAATTTTTTTTGTTTTTCTTTAAATTCTTATCTGTACTTACGTTAACTGTACTGCTTTTCCATTTTTCTGTAGGATCCAATGATGCCATTGCTCCAGATTTCCCGGCTCAGGTGCTAGGCACAAGGGATGATGACCTGGCAGACACTGTTAACATTAAACATAAAGAGGGCATCTACAGTAAGAGGGCGGTAACTAAGGCATCCTTGTCAATGGGGAAAAAACCCTTTCAGAAAGATAATGCAGGTGACTGGAGTGGCTTTGTGTATTTTGTGGCCTTTTTTTTTTTTTTCTCTGTATTCATCCTAAGTGGGAGTATTATCCTTTCTTTTTTTTCTACTTCATTAATGCGAACTTTTCTCCTAGGTGTTTTATTGGGTATGTACAAGAAGGAAAATATAAAATCTTTTTAAATGCTTCAAATTTTTGAAAACAATAAACTTTAGTTTCACTATGGAAACTAGATTGCAGCTTTTAAAATGAAATTATATCCAATTAAATGTTTTAAAGACTAAAATCCATAGAAAGTGTTGATTAAAATGCTTCATGAATTTATCTGTCAGATGGTATAAATATCTCATCAATTGGATTCTGCAGGAAAATCTGTGGCTTACATGTTGTTTTGAATTTTTTTTAATTTTCCTGCCAACATTTAAAAATAAGATTTTGGGCTTCCTTTGAAAAGTCAGAATATCTGGTTGCACTCAGCTTGTATTCCTTCTTGGCAATAATCAGTGAACCCTGAGGCATGACTGTCCTCTGCAGAAAGGATACACATTCTGTTTGCATCAGTCCACATGAGTCTCAGGCTCATGAAGACTCAGTCTGCTTCATTCATCGATCTTGGGTCTTCATTCTTATTCCCAGATAAAGGCCCCAATGTTTTATAAAAGCTTTTAATCTTTAGGAATCTCCTTGATTTTTTTTTCCCTCTGCATCACTGATATTGTGCTTCTTTAGTTGATACACAGGAGTATTTATTAAAGGAAAATTTCAGGAGCCACTGAAAACTCTACATGTATACTTACATATGTTACTTTGTTACATTTACAGTTTTTTATTCATGTTCATAGCTATTAGCCAGATAGGAGCTACTAATCTGGGGGCAGTATTCAAACAAGGGCTGCTGGCTCTATGTTCTGGTTTGGGCATAGTGTTAATGATTTCCTGTGATGGTGTTAGTGCTTTTATGAGGAAACCAAACGAAAGGCTGCTTGCTAAAGTGCAGACATTCTTCCAGATAACTTTTGTTGCTCTCAAAAGCATTTTGAGGTCTTTTGAAATGAGATAAGTTTATCTGCCAGTTAGCACCGAGGCTGCCAAGTAAATAAAAAAGCAACTGTTTTTTCAAAATGTAGTTCATAAATGAAAACGCTCATATGCTAGCTATATACTAGTGGCAGTTTGGTTCATGTAGGTGACCCTGTGATCCCACTGTTAGACACTTGTGAAGAAGGTGGATATGCAGAAACTGACAGGAAACAAAAAGTGGTAGGCTCAGGGAACTCCATTAGAAGTCTGCACAGTGAACTTACTAACTGTGCATTTGGTAAGGATGTTGTGTTGGAAATAAAGTTGGGCTTTGTTACCTGAGGGACCCCTGTAACTTCCCGCTTCTTATAGGGATCATCTGTTACTATTATCATTGGTCTACTTCAGACTTTACATCCTAAGGGAAAGCCCTCCTGATTAACCGTGGGCGAAGCCCAGCCTTAGAACCTCTCACTTTAAAGGGTTAAGAAGAATAGGGAGAAGATACCTGCTGGAGAAAACTTTTGTATACCAGCTAAGTGAACCCATTAAATATATCAGAAATAAAAATCTCATAAGGATTGGAATATAAAAGTAAGAAATTCTGATAGGAAATAGAATGTAAAAAGAAGGGAAAAGAAAAAAAAAATGAAAAGAAAATTCAAGATTGACTCCAAAGGGTCATCATCAAAAAATAGGTGTTCCATACGGAAGATAAAGAAGGTAAAAAAGAAGCAATCAAAGGACTAGTATAGGAATAGATCCCAAAAGTGAAGGATATTAATTTTCATATTAATAAGAACCATTATGTACATAAAAATCCACATCAAAGCACATGACTGTTTGAAATTTTGATACACTGGCAAGAGGAGATTCAAAAGGCTTCCAAAGAGAAAACAAGTACCATATAAAGAAATGGATATTAGACTGATGTTAAACTTTTTAAAAATAATACATGCACTATTGATATTATCTATAAAATAGACAAGTAATGAGAACCTACTGTATAGCACAGGGAACTCGTCAGTGGTCTGTGGCCTAAATGGGAAGGAAATCCCAAAATAGGGGATATATGTATACGTATAGCTTGTTCCTTTTGCTGTACAGTAGAAACTTGATACAACACTGTAAAGTGACTATACTCCAGTTAAAAAAAGGAAAGTAATACATGGGACTAGAAACTAAAGGAATAATGCCTTGAAATTATGAGGGAAAATTATTTCATTAAAATTAAAGATTTAAGTTTTTTAAAGGAAAACATAGAATGAAGGAAATGAGGTCAACATAGGAGAGTGGGAAAGGAATTGCCATTGCAGCAGTGGTGCAGAAGATCAAGAACGAGTTCAGATAGAGGACTGTAAGAAAAGTCAAGCTGATAAGACTGCCTTATATAGTTGACTGTATTTGGAAGAGATTTTCGATTCTGTTCCCATTTATAAGGATGATGAAGGGAATGGTATAGAGAAACTTAGCAAATGTAAAAACAGGCAATTGTTAACTCCTCAGGAAAAGCAAAACTTTTTAAAAGAAAGTAAATATGTTTACAGTATTCTAGTTGGTTTAATGTGAATAACAGAAACATAACACAATCACATATGAACTGAAGACTGACTAAATCAAGACTCTTATTTACATACTATATAAACACTGAACATTAGTATAGGGTTAAAACTTCAAAAGATAGAAGGAGGGAATATGGCTGTGACAGGAAAGTTTTCTAAGAGGTAAATCCCTATTGATCATAGAAGAAAATAAAAAATTTTCTGGAACTAAAAAGGATACAACAATATGAAACATGTTATTTGGAAACAAGGCTAGTGATACTGGAAGAAATGACTAAATGAACTGGTGGTATTTGAAAACTGTTGATTTCTGTTATAAGCTTAACGGAACTATTTGACTTTCTGATATTTTGATTAGATTACTGTTTATTTTGTGTTACCTCCCAAAACATAAAGGAGATAGAAAAAGATATATTTGGCAAATACTAACCAAAGAAAAGGTAGCGAGCAGTGTTAATATTGACAAAATAAAATTCTAGGCCAAAAAATAATATATATATATGTATATATAAAATATATATACTCCTAGGAGTAGGAATACTCCTAATAGTAATATATATCAATTATATAATATGTAATATATAATTATATATTATATAAACCTATATAATTATATCTGATATTAAAACATATATGTTTATATAATATGTAATTATATATAATTATGAATTATATATATATATATACGCCTATATCTATATATAAGAGTAGGAAATGGCAACTTTAGTATTCGTGCCTAGAGAATCCCATTGACAGAGGAACCTGGCAGGCTACAGTCCATGGGGTCACAAAGAGTCAGACATGACTGGGCGACTGAGAGTGCACACACGCATGCACACACGAGTTTCCCTTCCAATAAAAAAAGGTTCAAATATAACAACAAGCAAGGTAAAATTTGAGCTTATTTTCACGTACTCAAACTTGTATGCAGGAAAAAATGACAGGAAGATATAGGTAAACCCAACAGTTCATATCCATCAGAAACTGAGAGATGCTGGAAAGAGGATTAAAGTGTATGTACTTGGTTGAGGAGCCAATTGGTCAAAGCTACCATCTGTGAGATTTAAGACTGTAGACCTCTGGAATCCCACTGAGGTAGAACCATACGGCAGCACCATGGAAGCCTTGGTGGGTTCAGATAGCTGGTCCCCCTCTGGCAGGCGGCTGCCCATATCCGCGGGGGTGTGGTGCGGCATGCCTGGCTTGGTTTTGGACAGTGCAGGACAGCCCTCACCTGTCAGGTACTAAACCATTCATAGATAACCTGCTTCTGGGTGGGAGTTTCCTAAGAAGCAGAGAACCCTTCTTGAGTTCTATTTAATGTCAGCCCTTTACACAAGGGTTTTAATAATAAAAAGGGAAAAAAATAAAACAAAAAAATTAGAGAAGATTTAAACAATGGAATTTTAAAATTTGATTGAGAACTTTGCATTTTTTTAAAGAACAGGTGAAACACTTAGAAAAATGGATGAAGTTGTTGCTTTTAAAGAAATGATGTTCAAACAGAACAACTTCTTTGATTACTGTAGCCAAATTAGAAATCAACAATAAAAACTTGTAATAACAAAACAAAAATCTGTTTTGGGTTGAATAGTATTCCCCCAAAACTCATGTTCACTGAGAACTTCAGTATGTAATGTTACTTGCAGATGTAATTAGTTAAAGATCTTTAGATTAAATCATTGTGGGTTTAGAGTGGACCTTAAATCCAGTGATTCGTGTACTTACTGACTAGGAGAGGGGGTCATGTGAAGACAAAAGCAAAGACTGGAGTTGTGCTGCCTTAAGCCAGGGAGTACTAGGGATCATTAGAAGCTGGAAGAGATAAGGAAGAATTCTCCCAGATAGCCTTTTGAGAGAGCATGTTCCTGCTGACACTTGACTCCAGATCTGTGGGAGAATAAATGTATTTTGTTTTAAGCCACTCAGTTGGTAATAATTTACTGTGGCAGCCCTGGGAAACTAATATACATAATATATAAATATTATATACATACAGTAATACAATAACCATGCATTTGAAAATTTAAAACTAATTCTAAGTAACTCAGAAGTTAAAGTAATACTGGAAGTTGCAATATATTTAAAACTCTGATATCAAAATGTATAGAAGATAGCCAAAGTGATAGTAAGGGTAAAGTTATACCCTTAAATATATGTAATAAAAAATTGAAATAGAACAAATCTAGAGGATTTATACTACCAAGTATCAGAACTTATTATAAAGCTGTAGTAATCAAGACAGTGTGATGTTGGCACGAAGATAAACAGACTGACCAGAGCAGAGAATACTCCAGAAACAGATTCACATATGTATGGACACCTGATTGATGATAAAGCTACCACTGCAGTACCGTGGGGAAAAAGATGATGTTTTTGGTAAAATGATGTTGGATATTAGGGGGAAAAAAAAAAAAGAACACTGATCCCCCCTACTTCACTACACGTCAAAATCAATTCCATATACTTCATAGATTTAAATATGAAAGGCATAGGTAGATGAAATATGTCAGTTTTCTGCAAGAAAATACAGAGGAGTATGTCTTCATAATCTTGCAGTGGGAAAAGATTTATTAAATCGAATCCCTAGCCCCCAAAAATAGTAACCATAAAAGAAAATATTGACAGATATATCACATGAAATTAAGGTATTCTATTAATTAACCACCAAATGAGAGAGTCAAAGGCAAGCCACAGAGTGGGGAAGATGTTTTCAATACGTATCTCACAAAGGACTTCTATCTAGAATATAAAATGAATTAATACAAATCAATGTGAAAAAGGCAATCCAATTTTTGAAAAGGACAAAAGTACTTGAATTAGGTGCTTTATAAAAGAGAATATCGAATAGCCAATGAACATAAGGCAAAAATATTCAACTTGATTCATCAGCAGGGATTTGCAAATTAGGATCACAGTAAGATCTCTGCATACGCATTAGAATGGCTGGAATGAAAAAGTCAGTACTGTGCTGGTAAGAATATAAAACAAGAGGTATTTATTCACTACTGGTGAGAATGTAAATTTCGAGAGTAACCTTGGAAAGCAATTTGCCATTATCTACTAAGTTACACAAAAGCATAATCAAGCAGTTCTGATCCTAATTATATACTCCACGGAAGAGGATGTGCATGAGCACCAAGAGAAACAAGTGAATATTCTTTACAGCAGTTCTTGTAATAGCTTCAAACCAGAAATTACCAAATGCCCGTTATTTTTCCAGTAGTATGGATGAATTGTATTAACATTGTTAATACTAACCAGAAAATGAGACTAAGTAAAGGACAAATATGTTTTAACACTTAATGGCTCTTACAAATACAACATGAGAGAAGAAAGCAAGACATAAGGCTATGTGCTCTTTTTTTCTATTTACAGAAAGTTCAGAAATATAAGTAGTTTGTTGCATTTAAAATGGGCTGTTAATTATCATCCTGGGGGAGATTGGAAGAAAGAATGAGGGGAGCATGTATACTTCGAGCCAGGTTTTTTTTAAAACCCTGGTACATGTTCACTTTTTTAACAATTCACTGAATTCTCTGTGCAATATTTGGTATGTGTCTTCTGAGACATAATGCAAAAGGCATTTTTAAGATACGCTTTTTAAAAACAACAAAAAATAAGTACTTAGAAATGACTCTAACAAAGGACATAGAAAATGATTAAGCTTCATTGAATTACAGTAAGGAACCCTAAGTAAATTCAATGCATCACTACTCAAAATTCCAGTAGAATTTTTCGTGGGACTTGACAGGCTGATTCCAAGGTTTTTTTGAAAATCAAGAAGTATATTTAAAGAATAAGATAGGGAACTTGCCATACCAGATATCAAAAGACTTACTGTGTGCATGTGTGTGGTGTGTGTGTGTGTGTATAAAATATATTTAAGACCTAATATGTAGTAATAAACAATGTGTTGACCAGAAACACACCCATGAATGTGGAAACTTAATATATGCCACAGATGACATATCCTGGGGAGGGGGTGAACTAGTCAATAGTGTTTTGGCCACTGATGATAGATGTAAGAAAAAATAAAATCTGATAGATCCCTGTGTGCTCTGTGCTTAGTCACTCGTTAGTGTCCAACTCTTTGTGACCCTGTGGAATGTAACCAGCCAGGTTCCTCTATCCATGGGGATTTCCAGGCAAGAATACTAGAGTGGGTTGCCGTGCCCTCCTCCGGGGGATCTTCCCAACCCAGGGATCAAACAAACCCAGGTCTCCAACACTGCAGGCAGATTATTTACCATCTGAGCTACAGGGAAGCCCTAGTGCAAACTAAACAAAAGCGTAGTCCAAGTGATATTAAATGTAAAAAGGAAAACTTTAAGCTTTTAGAATTTAGATGACTGTGTTTTGACCATGAAATACTGGTTTGTTAAATGAGACCTGCAAAGCACAGCCCATGAAAGAAAAAAAAAATAAATGATATTATTAAAAAATTTTGTATACCAAAAGACATATAACAAAGACAAGACACAGACTGAGAGAATATTTGCAATTCATACAAGCTACAAAGAAATTCTACAACAATGTTCATTGTAATGCTTTTTAATATTAAAAAAATTAGAAATAGCCTAAAGTTTATCAACAGATGACTTGATACATTAATTGAATAGAATTCTGTGTAACATTGAGAATGAATTAATTAGAGTCACTATGAGTAAATCCTCCAATCATAATTTGGAGTGTAAAAGACAAGTTAAAGGTACTCAGAGTATTACACCTTTTTATATAAAGTTTAAAGAAAGACATGCAAAATAATCCAATACATTCAAAAACATCCTTGAAATTGGCAGATTCTAAATTGAGCTTAAGGTTGCTGCTGAAAATGGTATTAATTGAGCCTTCACATAGAGTATCTATGATTATATCACTATATCTGTAATGTTTTATTTTTTAAGCTCTATAACCATTATTAACTGCTCGGTAACTGTATCCTAGTTGTTGTATTGGTGATTTTTAATTTATTTACCAACATAATTTTGCACTTGAGTTTTCTTATATACACAAAAAAACTCACTTTAAAAGACCAATTAAGTAGATAAATCTCTAGCAAATATGACCAAGAAAAAGGAATTAGAAATTATCAGGCAAATTTAACTCAAGAAGATTTTTTAAAATTACGTGAGTACTGTATATAAAATCTAGGTGATATAAATTTTTTCTAGTATTATATGAAATTTGCCCCCTAATTGAGAAAAACTTTGACTAATCCAAAGAACTTGAAAGATTGTTCAGATCTACTTTTCTACTTTGAAAGATACCTGATCTGGATCCCCCCTTTTTTTTTCTTACTGTTGCATCAAATCAGCAAAGAGCAGATTTTATTTAAAATGATTGTACACAGAAAAATATGGAAAGTTTTCCAAACTCCCCAAAACTGTCATATGTTAAAACTGTCATATGTGGCAGTCCTCAGAACTGCCACAGCTTTTACATGGTTGAGCCTATGAGATGGTTTTTTCCTCTAGTATATAAAGAGGTTTTGTTTTTGGGGGGAGGGTGGTGTATTACTTTCTGGTGTTACCTTTTCCTTCTCCATGGGATCAAATCACATCATTATTCCAGATGCTCACGTTCAAGTTCTCATCACTGGGGATGAGGACCTCTCAGACAAAAACCAAGAAAAGGAGATCTACACTAAAAAGGCAGTGACCAAGATTGCTGGCTCTGAAGAAAAAGAATCTTTGGAGAAAGATACCACAGGTAGAAGTATCACTCATTTTCTTCTGGCCTTCTAAAATGAATATATCAGTAAATAGAAAAGTGTTATCCAGTTGTCTTCAACCCTCCTCCATCTTGTCCATGTCTGAAATAGAATATTAGCTGCAGCTTTTGGTATGCACTGGCAGGTGAAATCAACGTTTTTAAAGCTCTTTGAGATATTTTTGGAAAACTTTGTGTATATTGTACACAAATTAATCTGACTGCCATAAATTCACATAATGGATTTTAAAAAACATTTCTGATAAAAGTATTTGGTGCCATGAGATGCTAGCTCTTTAATAACATTGTCATACATAGGCTTTTGTTCTTCAGGAATTTAACTTGTTTACTTCCTAACTACCTACTCAGTTAAAACACTTCAGTAGGACTGTACTAATTAAATATGCCTATTCAAGTGTGTTTAAGTTAGGATTAGCTTTAGCTCTCAGAGATCAAAACAAAACAAAAAGGACTTGTTGATAGAAAGAATAGATATACCAGGTAACAAAGCTCTTTCTCTCCCGTTGCTTCAATGTTTTAGCCTCCATTCTCATACTGTAGCCATCAGACCCATATTCCAGGCGGTAGAAAGGAAAACAGGAAAAGAAAAAAGTATATTTCTTCCTTTAAATACTTCTCAAAATTTAAATGTATCATTCCCCTCCCATCCTGTTAGCCAGAGTTATTCACCACTCTGGCTATGGTCACACCAACCTGTGATGCTAGGGAGGCTGGGGAATATAATCTCTCTTCTCATAAACATATGCCCAGCTAAGTCAGGTTCTATTTCAGAGGCAGAGGAAAATCAATTTCAGAAGGCAGCTGGTAGTTTCTGCCACAGTTATAAATATTGAAATATATTTTGGAGTATAATTAGCCACTTCTCTTTTTTGTGTGTATTGCTTCTATTTCAGAACTTAATATGTATTCTGAGCAGAACTTCAAAAATTTACCCCCTTTTTTGCTGTAGCTAAATCAGTGCTTCAAAAAAAAGTTTTGATCATGTTAATCTCCACATCAAAAAGTTTTCATTGCCCTTACACATTAAAAATAAACCTCTTTAGCCTAGTCTTTCAGAATAGTAGAATTGGCTCCCAAACAACTTTTCAGTGCTTACAAATTCTATAATCAAATAAATTATATAATTGTTCTATTTCTTAGATGTTGAGTTACTTTCCTGATTCCATTTTTTTCATATGTAGTCCCCTTTCCCCAAGATGTCTTTCTCTTTCACTCTCAGTGTTTACCCATCTTAACTGTCTTCTCACTCTAGTGAAAGTGAAAAGTGAAAGTCGCTCAGTCGTGTCCATCTCTTTGCAACCCCATGGACTGTACAGTCCATGGAATTCTCTAGGCCAGAATACTGGAGTGGGTAGCCTTTCCCTTCTCCAGGGGATCTTCCCAACCCAGGGTAGATGCTTGAAAAGTATTTTAAAATACGTTTTGTCAACTTACAGTCTTCTTTTTCCTGTCTTAGGTTCCAGTACTGCTGCTGCTTCACAGCACTCAACTCAAGACACAAAGACTGATAGTCTGCCAGACACTAAAGCCATTAAACAGAAAGAGGAGGTCCATAGTAAGAGGAAGGTTCCTAAGGAAGCCTGGTCAGAAGAAAAGAAAGCCTTACAGATAGATATTGCAGGTAATGGGATTGGGTGGTGGGGTAGGAGCTATAAGAGAGAGAGAGAGCATGTGTGCCCCCAAGCACCAGTGTCCACATGTTTCCACTTAATTCTGGTGAGCATTGTTCAGTCACTAAGTCATGTCTGACTTTGCAGCCTTGTGAACTACAGCACGCCATGCACCCCTGTCCTTCACTGTCTCCTGGAGTTTGCTTAAATCACATCCATTTATTTGGTGATGGTGTCTAACCATCACACCTTCTGCTGCCCCCTTCTCCTTTTGCCTTCAGTCTTTCCCATCAGGGTCTTTTCCAATGAGTTGGCTCTGCATATCAGGTGGCCAGAGTATTGGAGTTTCAGCTTCAGCATCAGTGCTTCAGTGAATATTCAGGGTTGATTTTCTTTAGGGTTGACTGGGTTGATCTTCTTGCAGTTCAAGGGACTCTCAAGTTCTCCAGCATTACAGTTTGAAAGCATCAATTTTTCAGTGCTCCGCCTTCTTTATAGCCCAGGTCGTTAGCTGCTCAGTCATGTCTGACTCTTTGTGACCCCATGGACTGTTGCCTGCCAGATTCTTCTGTCCATAAAATTCCTCAGGCAAGAGTACGGGAGTAGGTTGCTATTCCCTTCTCCAGGGTATCTTTCTGGGATCGAACCTGGGTCTCTGTATCACAAACAGGTTCTTTACCATCTGAACCACAAGAGAAGCCCCACATCCATACATGACTATTGGAAAAACCATAGCTTTGACTAGAAGGACCTTTGTGGCCAAAGCAATATCTCTGGGTTTTAATATGCTGTCTGGGATTGTCATAGCTTTTCTTCCAAGGAGCAAGTGTCTTCACTCAACTCTTTCACTCTCATCAAGAGTCTCTTTAGTTCTTCTTTGCTTTCTGCCATTAGAGTGGTATCATCTGCGTGGAGGGAGGTGTGAAGATACTTCACAAAAAAGGAATTTTCCTGGGCTGTAAAACATGTAAAGAGTTGGCATTTTTGAAAATATTATCCATTTAATTACTGATGATAAAAGTGAAGTCTCAGGTTTCTTTGCTGAAAATGAGGTTAATAATACCTCTCTATCAAGTTTATAAGAGAGAGAAAAAAAGAGGTATATCTTATAATACTCCACACATAGCAGGCAGTGATAGATAGCAGCTGCTGTTACAATCCTAATAACCAGAGTGCCCTCCTCAAGGTCATACAGCCAGATTGTGGCAGAATCCAACCTAGAATCTGGGTCTTTTGACCCTGAGTCTCTTGAAGTATTACCATGCCAGTCTGGGCTCTAGGCACACAGCATGAATCCTTTATACAGGCAGTGAATTTTCTGAATCTGTATATAAACCATTCTTTTTTTTTTTATGGAAAGGAAAGTTTGCTTTCTTTTGGAGGCTAGCAGACTAGGGGGAGGGTGGGTGAGACTTACGTCCAAAGGCTGACTCCCCCACTGACAACCAGTGGGTAAGAGCTTTTAAAGGCAAGTTTCAGGGTGTATACGTGGAAGGAGGGGACTACATGCAGAAACTGCAGTCAGCTCTGTCAGTCGTCTTGAAATTGGTCATGCAGTGGTCACACAGCATCATCTTGACTATTTTAAGTATAGTTAGTCTTCAATTCCAGGGTCAGTTTGTTCCCATTTCTTTGAGGCCAGTTCTCAGAATTGTGGCACCTTATTTCATGGATACAGTCCAGTCATCATGTAGTAAACTTCTTCCACCTTCCATCGCTGTGGAAAGGGGAGGCCAGGGTGATGGCCTTGTAGTCCAGGAAAGGCTTGGGGACTGCCCACTCTTGCCATATAAAGAATTAAATGTGAATACTATTTCTAAATGGAATGCAGATATTTTGAAAGTACTTCAAATCTTTTTTTCCCCTCCTTTTCAGAATCCAGATGTCATTCGGAATTTGAGAACACCACCCATTCTGTGTTCAGGTCAGCTAAGTTTTACTTTCATCATCCAGTGCACCTGTCAAGTGACCAAGATTTTTGCCATGAATCCTTAGGAAGAAGTGTTTTCATGAGGCATTCTTGGAAAGATTTCTTTCAACATCATCCAGACAAACAAAGAGAATACACTTGTCTTCCTTCCCCTTGTCAACATATGGAAAAGACAAAGACAGATTATACCAGAATAGAGAGCCTCAGTATCAACGTAAACTTGGAAAACAAGGAACTGAAGCGTGCTACTCAAAGTCAGGCTAGAGATTTTCCAAAATCTGACAAACAAATTAATGATCTAAAAAGGGATCCTAAGGCCACCCCAGAGCTAACAAGTGAGCACACTGTGAGTTTGAATGAACTCTGGAACAGATACCAGGAACGGCAGAAGCAGCAGAAACCTGAGGTCAGTGCCAAGAAGGAACTTTCCTTGGTGGAGCGACTTGATCGTTTGGCTAAACTTCTTCAGCATCCCATCACACATTCTCTTCAGCCCTCAGAAAGTACACAGGATGACAGCAGAGGGGAACAAGATGCTAAGGAATGGAGTGATAAACAGCAGCAGCAGAAAAACAAGCTTCAGAAAAAGAAACGGTATAAAAGCCTGGAGAAATGCCATAAAAACACAGGTGATCTTAAAAAAAATAAGATTCTTTCTGCTCATCAAGCTGGGAGGCCCAATCAGATTAAAATTGAGCAGTTTAAGTTTGATAAATACATTCTGAGAAAACATCCAGGTTTTCATTATATAAATAACACTTCTTCAGATTCTAGACACTCAGAGGATAGTGAGCTGCTCACAGATACGACCACCAACATCCTTTCTACCACCACTTCTCCTGTGGAATCAGATATATTGACCCAAACAGATAAGGAAATGACTTTGCATGAGAGAAGCAGCTCAATTTCCACCATTGACACTGCCCGATTGATCCATGCTTTTGGCCATGAAAGAGTTTGTTTGTCACCCAGGCGAATTAAATTATACAGCAGTATCACCGACCACCAGAGGAGATACCTTGAGAAGCGGAGCAAGAAAAACAAGAAAGCTTTGAATACAGGTTATCCCCAAATTACTTCAGAGCACACCAGAAGGAAACACATCCAGGTACATGGCTACAAATTCCATCTGGCAATGTGACTGCCTTTTTCATGGACTTCTTTAGTTAAGCTTTGCACACAGGTGAAAAAAAGCCAATTGCCCTTTCCTCCCTATAATATTTCTTACCAACTGGAAAAGAGTGAGAAAGTGTAGCACAGTGCTATTGTGAGTTGTCATTCTTTTCATCAACACTCATTTACAAATTACCCTTTGGATGAAAGGCTTTGCTGCTAAATGCTTCAGAATCTGCAGTGTATACCCTTGGGACAGGGGAACTTCAAGTTTAGAATGACCTTCATTCTGAACAATATTGCCTGCTTTTTTTTTGCCTGTTGATTTTCTTTATTCATTCCTCCCTATCTTTTAAGAAATCTTGACGTTCTTTTAAGCACACATATACATACACACATACATATATAAGTAATATGATATGATTTTTTTAAGTTGATGAAGAATTGGAATGATAGAAAGTTAGATTGAAGCCAGGGTGGAGTGAGCTACAACATGATTTTTAAAACAAATGAGTGAATAATTAAGAGTAATGGGAAGACAAGTTGATACCTTGTGGATATGGTTCCTAAAAATGAGTCACAAATTTTGCTTTATGTTTTCTACTAGTAAATATTGGTAGAATTTTGTGATCAGTTGCATAACTCTAATAGAAAAACAAAAATTTCAAGAGCAGTACAGATATCTCTGGTTCTAAAGACTTAAGAGAAATTTAATCTGTCCTCAAGAAAGCATTGTGGTGTAACAAAATCCTCAACGGAGTCCTTACAATATGTTCTCAGTAACAATAGTCATATGAGGCTAATATGGCCTTAATTTAGAGAATTCCATAAAGGCAGATTTTACAGGGTCAGTAAATGCAAACCATCACTTTAACCCAAGATAAAATTTATTTGGAGATGTGCTCTCCAAATAAGGATACTTGCAAAGTGGTTCATTGGAATATGAACCTTTTAAAGTTTGTTTTGTCTATGTTTTACAATACATAAATACAGCAATAATACATAACTTGTAAGTATCTAATAATTTCTGCTCAGAAATACTTAATCAGTAGAACCCAATAATTCAAACAATTTGGAGACCACTAGTCTAGTGGGAAGAAGGCACAAAACATTCAGACATTTACCATAAATATTATTTCTCATCATTGAGTTTTTGGTAGGTATTTAATGACAGTACTTACATGTATAAATAGTACCATAAGATTTTTTTTTAAGTAAGCAAAGAATAGGGAAAGACAGGATTGAGGCATTTTGTTCCATAAGGAGATGGGGGAAAGGATGCAGATAGAGCATTTTGGGAGGGATAGTGTAGTAAAACATAAAGCATGAAGTCTACAGTTGATCATTTTGCGTGGACAGTTCCATGGCGCCAAATACATTCACAGTGTTTTACAACTATCACCATGCCTAATCCCAGAATTTTTCATCACCCGGGAGAAACCTCATTAAGCAGTCACTCCCTTTTCTCCTTCCTACCAGTCCCTGACAACCACAGAAGTCTACTTCGTGTTTCTGAACTTTCCTACTCAGGTTATTTCATTTAATTGGAATCACATCATATGTGATCTTTGTGTCAGGCTTCTTTGACTTTAGGATAATCTTCTGAGATTTCTCCATGTCCTAGCATCTGTCAGTAGTTCATTGCTTTTTATGGCTGAATAATAATACTTGTTTAGACGACATTTTATTTATCCATCCATTCATGGACATTTGAGTTGTTTCTGCCTTTTGGCTATTGTGAATAGACCTAACATGAACATTTGTGTACAAGTTTTTAAACACCTACATACAGTTCTTTCGGGTATATACGTAGGAGTTGGAAATACTACTGGGTTGTCCAGAAAGTTCATTCAGGTTTTTCCCTAAGAGGTTATGGAAAAACTTGAACTTTCTGGCCAACCCAATAATTTTAAGCTTATTCTGAAACCTTCAAACTGTTTTCCACAGTGGCTACCTCATTTGACATACCCACCAACAATTTCTAAGGGTTCCAGCTTCTCCACATTCACCAACACTCTACCTTTTTTTGCCATCCCAGTAGGAACCAAGTTGTATCTCATACTCACAGTCATTTTCATTGTGGTTTGTTTTGCCTTTCCCTTTCCCAAAACGACTAATGATGTTAAAGTACCTTTTTATGTACTCGATCATTTTTAGATTTTCCTTAGAAAAACATCTATTCAGGTCTTTGTCCACTTTTTAATTGTCCTTTATGTTTTTGAGTTGTAAGAGTTCTTTATATATTCTGGATTGTGCAAGCTTATCAGGTGTGTAATCTGCAAATACGTGTTTTCTACTCACTTACTGTTCCTTGCTGCGTAGCATTTTATGTTTGATGAAGCCCCAGTGTGCCTATCTTTTCTTTTGTTGCTTGTGCTTTTGGTGCCAAATCCAGAGTCATGAGGATCTGTCCATTTATTTTTTTTCAAGAATTTTGTACTTTTAGTTCTTTCACTTGCATCTTGGATGTATACTGAGTTAATTTATGGTATGAGGTAGGGGTCAAACAGACTTCCTTGGTAGCTCAACTGGTAAAGAATCCGCCTGCAATGCAGGAGACCCTGATTAGACTCCTGGGTCAGGCAGTTCCCCTGGAGAAGGGACAGGCTACCCGCTCCAGTATTCTTGGGCTTCCCTGGCGGCTCAGATGGTAAAGAATCCGCCTGCATTGCAGGAGACCTGGGTTTGATCCCTAGGTTGGGAAGATCCTATGGAGGAGGGCATGGCAACCCACTCCAGTATTCTCGCCTGGAGAATCTCCAGTAACAGAGGAGCCTGGCGGGCTACGGTCTATAGGGTTGCAAAGAGTCAGACATGACTGAGCAGCTAAGCACAGCACAGAAACCAAATATCATCCTTTTCCACATAGATATCCAGTTGTCCCAGCACCAGTTGTCAAGACTGTTCTTTACTTATTGAATGTCCTGACACCATTGACCACAGATGTGAGGGTTTATTTCTAGGGTCTCAATTCTGTTCCTTTGATCTACATGCATATCTATGTCATTACCACACTTATTTGACTACTGTAGTTTTGGTAGTAAGTTTTGTGGTTTTTAAAAAGTATTTATTTATTTATTTTTATTGGGCTGCCTTGGGTCTTAGTTGTGGCAAGCAGGATCTTCGTCATGTCACGCAGGGTCCTTTGTTGCAGAGCACAGGCATCAGTGGTTTTGGTGCTTAACTTGCTTCACAGCATGTGGGATCTTTGTTCCCTGACCAGGGATTGAACCCACATCGCCTGTATTGGAAGGCTGATTCTCAACCACTGGGCTGCCAGTAAATTTTAAAATTGAGAAATGTTAGCCTTACAACTTTTTTTTTTTTTAATGACACTTTTGGCCAGTCGGGGTCTTATGTCTCCATGTGAGTTTTAGGATCAGCTTTTTTATTTCTGCTGAAAATGTCATTGTGATTTTGATATTAATTGCATTTAATAGGTAGTTTGCTTTAGGGCTTAATGCCATCCTAATGATACTGTCTTCCAATCCAGGAATACAGAATATCTTTTGATTTATTTATATCTTTAATGTCTTCCAGCAGTGTTTTGTAGTTGTCAATGTACAAGTGTTATAAATTATTTTTCTTCCAGTTTGATTGATATATAATTGACATATCTGTTTGAGTACAGCATAATAACTTATCTTTTATTTGTTGTTCTTTAGTTGCTAAGTCATGTCTGACTCTTTGTGATCCCATGGACTGCAACAGGCCAGGCTCCTCTGTCCTCTACTGTCTCCTGGAGTTGGCTCATGTTCCCATCCATTGAGTCGGTGATTCTGTCTAACCATCTCATCCTCTGCTCTTCTCTCCTCTTGCCTTCAATCTTTCACAACATCAGGGTCTTTTCCAGTGAGTCAGCTCTACGCATCAAGTGGCCAAAGAATTGGAGCTTCAGCACCAGTTCTTCCAATGAATATCCAGGTTTCCTTTGGATTGACTGATTTGATCTCCTTGCAGTCCGAGAAACTCTCAAGAATCTTCTCCAGCACCACAGTTCAAAAGCATCAATTCTTTGGCACTCAGCCTTCTTTATAGCCCAATTCTCACATCCATACATGACTACTGGAAAAACCGTAGCTTTGACTGTATGGACCTTTATAGGCAAAGTGATGGCTCTGTTTTATAATACACTGTCTAGGTTTGTCAAAGCTTTTCTTCCAAGGAGCAATTGTCTTTTAATTTCATGGCTGCAGTCACCATCCGCAGTGATTTTGGAGCCAAGAAAAGAAAATTGGTCACTGTTTCCACTTTTTCCCCTTCTATTTGCCATGAAGTAATGGAATCAGATGCCATGATTGTGGTTTTTTTAATGTTGAGTTTTAAGCCAGCTTTTTAACTCTCTTTCACCTTCATCAAGAGGCTCTTTAGTTCTTCTTCTCTTTCTGCCATTAGGGTATTCTCATCTGCACATCTAAGGTTGTTATTACTTCTGGCAGTTTTGATTCCAGCTTGTGATTCATCCAGCCTGGCATTTCACATGATGTATACATCATGAAATGATTATCACAGTAAGTTTAGTGAACATCCATCACCTCATATAGATAGAAAATAAAAGAAATAGAAAAAGATATTTTCCTTGTGATAAGAATTCTTATGCTTCCATACCTTGCCTATTCTAAATGATGCTTCAGTGAATGTAGTAGTGGAGTTATCTCTTCAAATTAGTGTTTCTGTTTTCTTTTGAAAAATAGCCATAGGTTAATTGTTGGGTCATGTGGTAGTTCTGCTTTTAATTTTGAGAGGAGCCTCCATGTTCTCCATAACGGCTGCACCAGTTCCATCCCCACCAGTAGTGCATGAGCATCCTGTTTTCTCTGCATCCTTTTCCACATTGTTTTTTGTTGTATTTTGCTAACTGTCATTCTGACATGTTAGATGATATCCCATTGTACTTCTGCTTTTTACTTTACTGATGATTAGTGATGTTGAGCATCTTTTCATGTGCTTCTTGGCCATCTGCATGTCTTCTTTGCAAAAATGTCTATTCAGATCCTTTGCCTATTTTCAAAATCAGGTTTAGTTTTTTTGTGTTGAGTTGTACGAGTTCTTTATATATTGTGCTTACTTACCCCTTCTCCAATAAATTGCTTGCAGTTATCTTCTCCCATTCAGTAGATGGCCTATTCTTTTTCTTGATGGTTCCCTTTACTGTGGAAAAGCTCTTTATTTTGATGTAGTCCCATTTGTTTATTTTTGGTTTTGTTTCCCACGCCTGAGAAGATACATCCAAGAAAAAGCACTGAGGCCAACCAGCGTCACATAGCTTCCTGCCTGTGTTTTCTTCAGGAAGTTTAGTCTTTTCTTGGTTGTAGTTTCAGTTCCTACATTTGTCTTTAATCCATTTTGAATTTATTTTTGTGGCTGGTATAGTTCAGTGATATTAAATACATACCACCTTATGCTTCACCCCTAGCAACCACTATTCTACTCTCTGTGTCTTAAGAATTTGACTACACTAGTTACCTCATGTAAGTGGAATACGGTGTTTATCCTTAAGTAGCAAGTTTATTTCCCTTAGCATCTCCTCAAGGATCATCAGTGTTGTACCATCTGACAGGATTGTCTGTTTAAAAAAGAGCCTGACTAATGCTGCAGTGTGTGTGTGCCACATTTGTTCATTCATCCAGCAGTAGATCCTTGCGTTGCTTCTGCCTTTAGACTGTTGTGAATGGTGATGCTGTGGACGTGGGTGTACTAATGTCTGTTCGAGACCCTGCTTTCAGTTTTGTGGCTATATATCCAGAAGTGGAGAGGTTCAGTTATGTGGTAATCCTGTTTGTAACTATTTGAGGAACTACTCTACTGTTTTCCACAGTAGCTGCACCATTTACAGCCCCACTAACGAGACAGAACGGTTCACTTTCTCCACATCTGTGCCAACACTTGTTATTTTCTGTTTCTTTAATAGTGGCGTCCTAAGAAGTATGAAGTGATATCTTACAGTTTTGCTTTGCATTTCTTTCATGGTTACTGATATTGAACATCTTTTTACATGCTTCTTGACCATTCATATATCATCTTTGGAAAAATGTCTGTCCAAATACTTGGTCCATTCTTGAATCATGTTATTTATTTTTTGGTCATTGAGTTGTTGAAGTTCTTTATATATTCTGAGTATTAACGTTTTATCACATACATGATTTATAAATTTTTCTCCCAACCAGTGAGTTGCCTTTTCACCTTTTTTAATTGTGTTCTTTGATGCACAGAAATTTTTAATATTGATGCAATGCCAATTGTTGACTTTTGCTTCATATGCTTTTGAAATCATTACCAAGTCCAGTGCCACGAAACTTTCCCCTAACGTGTTCTTCCAAGAATTTTATGGTTTTAGGTATTTATTTCATTTCAAGGTAATTTTTGTATATGCTATAAAGTAAGGTTCCAACTTCATTCTTTGTAAGAGTGTGTGGATATCCAGTTTTCCCAGCACTATTTGTTAAGAAAATTACTCTTTTCCCATTGAGTGATCTTGGCCCCTTGTCAAGGGTCAGAGATCCTTTGATCATAGATCATTTGACCATATGGCACAAAGGTTTATTTTTGTCTATTCTAGTCCATTGATTTACTTGTCCTTATGCCAGTATTTCACTGTTGTATTACTGTTTTGAAATTGGGAAGTATGGATCCTCCAACTTTGTTGTTCTTTTCCAAAATTGTCTTGGTTCTTCAGTGTTTCTTATCATTTCTAGTGATTTCTTACAGGTTTCGATTTTTTTTCATTGGTATATGATTTCTTTGAGTTTTTTTGCTAATTCAGCAGCCTTGTAACTAACAGATATGCTTAAGCCACTGTCTCAAATGTATCACTGTCAGAAATGAAGTTAATATCTATTGACTTCCTATTATAGGAAGAATTAAGTTGGTTGTGCTTGCCCTACTTCTCCCCACATACAGCACACTTCCCCCAATGTACCAATATTTATTTTGTGAATTTTATGTTTATTCTGAAAGTATTATTCCTGTATTGATTGGCTTTATTTTCAAGAAGTATAACATTTTTCTTTCATATTATAAGCAAAATCACTGTATGTTTTTTAAAAGCATTGGTATTTGTTACAAGTCTTTTCAATATAACTGAGTTTATTAATTTAAATAATTTTATTGTTTGGATAGATTTTTCAGTAGTTTTTTAGCAGTGAACATGTCTTCAGTTCTAGCAAATTTGAGATTATCATTCTGTCACCTTTGTATAGGAATAACAACTTGTTTGGGTATAAAACTTTTAAACAGTTTTTTAGAATATTTATTGATTTGGCTGTCTCAGGTCTTAGTTGCAGCACACGGATCTTCATTGTACAGTGTGGCACATGGACTCTAGATGTGGCGTTCAGGCTTAGTGCTATGTGGCATATGGGATCTTAGTTCCCTCCCAGGAATCGAACCCACCTCCCTTGCATTGCAAGGCAGATTCTTAACCACTGGGCCACCAGGGAAGTCCCAGTAATAATCTTTTATTCAGAGCTCAGTTAATTTTGTTCCCCCTTTTCTGGGTGCATATGTGTAATGTATCTGGTGCCAGATGCAACCGTATTTCTTTCCCTGTCTTGGATCCTGGATTTTCAAAATTTGTCAGGTTTTTAAAATTTATTTTCTTACTTTCCCAGGGTGTGTCTCATTGTTGGTCAAAAAATAAAATTTATGTACCTCACAATTCATCGGAGAAGGCAATGGCAACCCACTCCAGTACTCTTGCCTGGAAAATCCCATGGACGGAGGGACCTGGTAGGCTGCAGTCCATGGGGTCGATAGGAGTCGGATATGACTGAGCGACTTCACTTTCACTTTTCACTTTCATGCATTGGAGAAGGAAATGGCAACCCATTCCAGTGTTCTTGCCTGGAGAATCCCAGGGACGGGGAGCCTGGTGGGCTGCCGTCCATGGGTTCGCACAGAGTCGGACACGACTGAAGTGACTTAGCAGGAGTAGCAGCAGCACAATTCATTCTTTTTTTAAATTATTTATGTTTTTATCTCTGCTGGGTTTTTGTTGCTGTACAGGCTTTTCTCTAGTTGTGGCGAGTTGGAGTTGCTCTCTAGTTGCCGTACATGGGGTTCTCTTTTTGATAGCTTCACTTGTTGAGCACAGGCTCTCGGGCTCATGGTTTCAGTAGCTACAGCACATGGGCTCAGTATTTGTATCCAGGATTCTGTAATTATGGTGCACAGGCTTAGTTGCCCTGAGGCCTGTGGGATCTTCCTGGACCAGGGATCAAACCAGTGTCCCTGCATTGGCAGGCGGACTCTTCACCGCTGAGCCACCAGGGAAGCCCTACAATTCATTCTTTTAAAGGGCAGCCATCACCACTAATTCCAGAATGTTCTTCTCATACAAAAAGAAACTCCACGCCCGTTAACAGTCGTTTCCTAGCCTCCCCTTAATTTTTTCAGGGTTCATTTTGTAGCATGAGTCAGTTGGTGTTTATTATGGCCAAACAGTATTTCATATGCATGTACAACACGTTTATTCATGAGTTGTTGGACGTTTGGATTGTTTCTGCTCTTTTGGCCATTATGAAAAATGCTGCAGTGAACATTAATGTATAAGTTTTTGTGTCCACATGTTTCCTCAGTTTTCTTAGGTGTGTATATACCTAGGAGTACAATTGCAAAAATCATGTAGTAACTCTGTTTAAGCTTTTGAGTAACTGCCAAAGTGTTTTCGAAAGTGGCTGCACCATTTTGCATCTGCATCTAGTGGCTGCACCTAGATTTTATTCCAGTTTTTCTACATCTTCATCAACACTTGTTTTCTGTCATTTGATAATAGCCATCTTATGGATGTAAAGAGTTATGTCACTGTGATTTTAATTTGCATTTGCCTAACAGCTACTGATATTGAGCATTTTTTCATATGCCTAATGGCCATTTGTATATATCTTCTTTAGAGAAATATCTATGTAGATCCTTGGCCCATTTTAAAATTGAGTTATTTGTCATTTTATTACTATTTCTTGTCTGTTCTGAATACAAGTCCCTATGTTTTCCAAACATGTCCTTACACTCTGTGACTTGCTTTTCACTTTCTTGATGGTATTATTTGTGGTACAGAAGTTTTAATTTTGACAAAACCATTCAGTTTATCTGTTATTTCTTTTGTCCCTGATTCTTTCGTATAATATCTAAAACTGCTATATAACCCATGGTTACAAAATATTTACTCTTTTTTGTTTCTTCTAAAAGTTTCATAATTTTAGTTCTTACTTTTAGTTTGATGAATAATTTTTGTATGTGGTGTTGAGGCAGTACAATTTCATTCTTTTGCCTGTAGATATCCAGTTGTCTTAGTACCATTTGTTGCAAAGACTATTCTTTCCTCCATTGAATTGTCTGGGCACCCTTGGCAAAAACCAGTTGATCATAAAGGAAAAAAAATTTTTTTTATGATAAAGTTATAAATGTAAGGGTTAATGTCTGGACACTGAACCTATGTCTCTCTTTATTCCACTACAACACTGTCTAATTAGTGTGAATCTTCCAACTTTCTTTTTTCCTTTTCAAGCGTATTATTTTTGGGTCATTTTAAATTTAGGAATTTTCAGATCAGCTTGTCAGTTTCTGCCCAAAAGAAGAAACTAGACAACTTGAATCTTGGGGAGGGATTGCATTGAAACTGTAAAAGAATTTAGGGAATATTGTTACTCTAATGATATTAAATCTTCTAATCCATGAACATGGGATGTCTTTCTACTTACTTAGGTCATCTTTAATTTCTTTCAATGATGTTTGTAGTTTCCACTTCTTTGTAGTTTGGTACTTCTTTTGTTAAAAGTATATTGAATATTTTATTTTTTATTCTTTTTAATAACCAACATAACTAGTTTTCTGAAGTTCAATTTGGGACTTTTCCTTGTTAGTGTAGACTAACAAGTATTAACAAGCAAAGAACTGACTCATTGAAAAAGACCCTGATGCTGGGAAAGATTGCGGGCAGGAAGAGAAGGGGATGACAGAGGATGAGATGGTTGGATGGCATCACCAACTAAATGGACATGAGTTTGAGCAAGCTCCAGGAGTTAGTGATGGACAGGGAAGCCTGGGATGCTGCAGTCCATGGGGTCACACAGAGTCGAACATGACTGAGCAGCTGAACTGAACTGTACAGGAATCTACTGATTTTTTCGTATTTATCTTGGTCACTGCAACTTTGTTGAACTTGTTTATAAGTTTGATTATGTTTGAGTTGTGTGTGTTCATTGGTGTTTTCTATGTAGAATAGTGTGTCATCTGCAAATAGAGATTGTTTTCCTTCTTCCTTTCCAAAATGTCATTTTTCTGTTTTTGTTGCCTAGTTGCCCTTGCTAGAATCTCCAGTACTATCTTGAATAGAAGTGGTAAGATTGAGTATCCTCGTCTTACCCCTGATTTTAGGGAGAAATCTTTCTGGTCATTAAAGATGATGTTTACTCTGAGATTTTTATAAATGCTCTTTGTCAGACTGAGGAAATTCTCTTCTATTCCTATTTTGTTTAGTGTTTGTTTGTTTGTTTTACTTTTTGGCCATACTACAGAGCATGCCTGATCTTAGTTCCCCAGCTAGTCTAATCTGTACCTCCTGCAGTAAAAAGGCAGAGTCTTAACCACTGGACCACCAGGGAAGTCCCTGTTGAGTGTTTTTATTATGGAAGGGTTTTGGGTTTTGCCATATGATTTTTCTATGTATAATGAAATGATCATATGTTTTCTTTCTTTATTAATATGTGTATTACATTGACTGATAATCATATATGAAACCAACCTTGCCTTCCCTCGATAAATCCCTTTTGGTTTTGATGTATAATTCTTCTGTGTTGCTGGATTCAGTTTCCTAGTATTTTGTTGAAGATTTTCCTTCTCTATTGCTAAGGGGGTACTGGTCTGTAGTTTTATTATATCTTAGCCTTTTTTTCTGAAGGTAATACTGTCCTCATAGGATGAATTGGGAAGTGATCCTCCTTGTTTTTTCTTCTTTTTGGCTGTGCTGGGTCTTCAGTGCCGCACAGGGTTTCTCTCATTGTGGCAAGCAGGGGCTACTCTCTAGGTGCAGTACGTGGGCTTCTCGTTGCAGTAGCTTCTCATTGCAGAGCACAAGCCCTGGAGTGTGTGTCCTTCAGTAGTTGGGACACGTGGGCTCAGAAGTTTTGGTTCCTGGGCTCTAGAACACAGGCTCAATAGTTGTGACACACAGGCTTAGTAGCTCCACAACATGTGGGATGTTCCTGGATCAGGAATCAAACCCGTGTCTCCTGCATTAGCAGGCAGATTCTTTACCACTGAGTCACCAAGGAAGCCCTCTTGTTTTGAAGTTGTTTAAGTTTGTGAGTAGTTACTGTTAATTCTACTTTAAATGTTTTTTTTTAGAATTTACCAGTGAAATAGGCTTGGGCTTTTCTTTGTTGGATGTTTTCTGATTACTGACTCAGTCTCTTTCCTTATTATAGTTCTGTTCAGATTTTCTGTTTTTACTTGAGTCAGTTTTGGTAGGTTGTTTTTCTAAGAAATTGTTTCATCGAGGTTATCTAATTTGTTGACATATAATTGTTCATAATATTCCCTTATGGTCCTTTTTAATTTCTGTGTGATTGATAGTAACACCCCCTGGTTCATTCTTAATTTATAATGATTTACATTTTCTCTTTTTTTCCCCTTGGTGAGTCTAGCTAAAATTTGTCCAGCTTTTTGGATCTTTGCAAAGAACAAACTTTTGATTTCTTTTATTTTCTCTCTCTTTTTTTTTTTTGATTCTCTGATTCATTTTTTTTTTTCTTTCTAAGATTTATTTATGGCTGTGCTGGGTCTTCTCCAGTTGCAGCTAGTGAGAGCTACTTGCCAGCTGTGCTGCGTGGGCTTCTCACTGCAGTGGTTTCTCTTGTTGTGGGGCACGGGCTCTAGGCGGGTGGCATTCATTAGTTCTGGCTCTGGGCTCTAGAGCACAGGCTCAGTAGCTGTGGCACACAGGCTTAGTGGCTCCACGGCATGTGGGGTCTTCCCGAACCAGGGTTTGAACCATGACTCCTGCATTGGCAGGCAGATTCTTTACTGCTGAGCCATCAGGGAGGCCCGTGATTCATATATTTTCATTCTGATCTACATAATTTCCTTCATTTTGCCTGCTTTGGATTTTATTTGCTCTTCTTTTTCTGTTTTCTTAAGATTGAAGATGAGGTTATCGATTTGAAATCTTGCTTCTTTTAATATATACATTTAGAGGTACAAATTTCTATAAGCTCTGCCTTCACTGCATCCTGTAAGTTTGGTTACGTTTTGCTTTCATTTTCATTCATCTCAAAGTATTTTCTTTTTTTTTTCTTTTGGGCCCCCGTTGAGGCTGCGAGAAGCCTCAACGGGGGCCCGCGGGTGATAAAATTAGTGGAGTAACACAGTCGCCGAGAATTCTTCCCTGCTTCCTTTTTCTCCTCTCTCAAAGTATTTTCTAATTGCCCTTGGTGATTTTGTCTTTGAACGTTGGCAGTTAAGAGTGTGTTGTTTAATTTCTATTATTTCTAAAATTTTCAGAGTTCCTTTTTGATTTCTAATTTCATTCCATTGTGGTCAGAGAACATATTAATACTATGTATGATTTGTAAATGTATTGTGACTTTTTTTTTTTTAATTTTATTTTATTTTTAAACTTTACATAATTGTATTAGTTTTGCCAAATATCAAAATGAATCCATCACAGGTATACATGTGCTCCCCATCCTGAACCCTCCTCCCTCCTCCCTCCCCATACCATCCCTCTGGGTTGTCCCAGTGCACCAGCCCCAAGCATCCAGTATCGTGCATTGAACCTGGACTGGCATCTCGTTTCATACATGATATTTTACATGTTTCAATGCCATTCTCCGAAATCTTCCCACCCTCTCCCTCTCCCACAGAGTCCATAAGACTGTTCCATACATCAGCATCACTTTTGCTATCTCGTACACACGGTTATTGTTATCATCTTTCTAAATTCCATATATATGCGTTAGTATACTGTATTGGTGTTTTTCCTTCTGGCTTACTTCACTCTGTATAATAGGCTCCACTTTCATCCACCTCATTAGAACTGATTCAAATGTATTCTTTTTTGACCTAGAATATGGTCTCTTCTAGAGAACATTAAATATGCTCTCAAGAAGAATGTATATTCTGCTTCCGTTGGTTGGAGTATTATGTATATGTCTCTAAATCTACTTGATTTATAGTGTCATTCAAGCCTTCAATTTCCTTATTGGCCAGTCAAATTTTTCTATCCATTTTGCAAGTGTTATATTGCAGTCTCTAGCTATTACTGTTGAATTGTCTTTGTCTCCCTGTATTTCTGTCCCTTTTGCTTTATGTATTCCGGATATTAATTTTTTTCTGGTACCAAGTAACTCTGTATCCCTTGTACATTCAGATTTACTTTTAATTTCAGCAAAAACTTTAAAAAATTGTATCCTAGAGTGCTTTTTCCTTTCCTCTCAACCTGTTTTCTGTCTTACAAGTGAGTTTTGGGGCCAGTGCCACATATAGAATCCTCTTCTTGCATTCTAGTTATTTTCATTCCCTTCATCTTTTTCTCTGCATTTCAGGAGACCTTTTAAAACTGTACTCTGCTCCACTGGCTAAGTTTTCTTTATTTTTTAAAATCAAATTTGTTTTATTTTGCATAAATTAATTCTGCAATGATATAACGACATAATTACTGTCTTCAGTTTTTTCCTTTGATGCCTGGCATTGATTTTCCAACATATGGCATATATTCATTAACTTTTTATTGAATTGTGTTAATTTTGTCAGCAACCCGTTAATCTCCCCTTGTTTTCCCAGCTTATCTTGGATCTATTTCATTAAGTCCATGTTCTTTTTAACTTTTCTCTAAAGTGAAAATGCAGGTTCTTTTTCTTTTATTTATTTATTTTCGATTGCACTGGGTCTTTGTTGCTGGGCACCGACACTCTAGCTGCAGCAAGTGGGAGCTTACTCTGTGTTGTGGTACACTGGCTTACCGTGGTGGCTTCTCTCATTGTGGAGCACGGTCTCTAGACGCAGGGGCTCAGTAGTTGTGAACTGTGGGCCGTAGAGCACATGGGCTCAGTAATTGCAGCACTCTGGCTTAGTTGCTCCACGGCATGTGGAATCTTCCCAGATCAGGGATTGAACCCATGTGCCCTGCACTGGCAGGCGGATTCTTATCCACTGTACCGCAAGGGAAGTCCCCAATTCTTTATTGACTAAAATGGGTAAACCTTCTGGCAAAGTAAATTCTTCCCCCCTTTTTTGTTCTCCTTTCTTCCACTTTAATGCTATAGAATATTTTCATATTATATCTTCTCTTTTTTTCAGATTACCTTTGTCTCTAAACAGTTTTGTGAAAACCATTTATTTGATCCCACATAATGTGGTTAAACTCTTTCTGACTGGCTTATTACCTGTTTACAAGATACTGAGTCCCCTTCCTAGGACATGAACCTGAAGGTTGGTTATATATGGCTTGTTTGTTTTTTTTTTTTTTTTTGCCTTTCAGAGTTTGGGAAAGGCAGAAAGACAGTAAGTGATTTTAGGATTCTGAACAGCTTTAGCAGGTGATATTTTTCTCTGCCATTGTTTTGAAACATAAACGGATGGCCACTTTTCTACGTGTGGAGGTGAGAAAATACCTGGTTCTATAGGACGCGCCCTTGAGTTTTGCTGCTGTTCTACATAAAGTCAGCTGGGAGCTGCTTTCATAGCATTGTTGTGTTTTGTGTGGGCAGTGATACAGCAGAGGCCTTATTTTTTTCTAGCAAATTTTAGTAATGAAACTAAAGACTTGATTTTAGACTTAAGAGGTTATTTCCTATCCCTTTTTCTGATTTCTTCCTGGCCAAAGAGGGTATACAGTAAACCATTGTGGCTAGGACAGAAGAAGCTATGTTTTCACTGGGAACGTGTCTCCCCTTGGAAGACATGTTCTTTTTCCTGGGCCACTTATTATAATCAGTCCCTTTTCTGTGAGATAGTTTTAATTCAGTGACTCACCTTTTACCCTTCTGTATGATCCTTTGTGTAGGAAGAGCTTTGTGGTGGCATCAGTTGAGTCTGTTCCCTGGATTCTGAATACTTTTTTCAATTTTTGATGGTTTTTGTTTGTGTATTTCAGTTAAGAAAGAGGTTCAATAAGCCTGTCTCTGTGCTATCATATTTTCCAAAATCCATTATCTGTTTTCTTAGGATTTTTTTTTCCTCTCTCTCTTTCGTATTCACTTTCTTCTTTTTCTGTAGGCTCCTTCTCAACTAAAACTGTGCTTATCATAGACTATAGTGGAGGACTTGCCTGTCATGATAGCTTTTGTTGATGCTTCAGCCACGTTACATCTTTCTCTTCTCTTTAGTAACAACTATTTTTGTCAAAAAAGATATTATTTTATTACTTTTGAATATAAAAGTAAAAAGATAACTAAATATAAAGAGTTTAATACATAAAATATAAAGACATTGGAAATGAACCATAATTCTCACCATCCTGAAATAGTCATGATCAACATTTTCATAAATAAGCTTCCAGGTTTATATTTTATGTTGCACACACCTACTGCTTACCCTGGATCTGCTTGATCGGCATTCTAATGAAGCTAAATATCAAATGAAGAAACCTGCGTGACAGCATAAAATGAGACCTTTATTACTGTCCAATTAAATGTTTATCACTGTTTCTTACATTTTTGTAAAGCCGGCTGATTTCATATTAGTCTTCACAATCATTTTCATATATGGAGAGAAACAATGGTCCAAAAAAAATGAAACCATACTATGTATGTTGTTTTGAAACTCTACACTTAATATATCATAGACATCTTTCTATGCCAATAAATAAAGATTTATTAGTCATTTTTAATAGCTTTATGAGTTCCATTGTATACATACAATAGTTTTAAGGTTTTTTTTGCACTTTATCATAATTTTCACTTTGGTGGGTAGTCTTGGTACATCTTTATGAATTTTTCTTTCCTAGAGATATATTTCTAAACATAGAATTTCTGGGTTACCAAGTACGTACATGAAAAATGTTTATTCCACACTACTAAATGATCCTCTTAAAATGTTGATTCAATACCTGCCAGTAGCATTCTTGTTAATATTTGCCATATAGGCCAGAAATACGGTATCTATCCTGACTGATATTTCTTTCATCACACCTGCTGCTAAGTCGCTTCAGTCGTGTCTGACTCTGTGCGACCCATAGACGGCAGCCCACCAGGCTCCCCCATCCCTGGGATTCTCCAGGCAAAAACACTGGTTGCCATTTCCTTCTCCAATGAATGAAAGTGAAAAGTGAAAGTGAAGTCGCTGAGTAGTGTCCGACTCTTAGCGACCCCATGGAGCCCACCAGGCTCCTCCATCCATGGGATTTTCCAGGCAAGAGTACTGGAGTGGGGTGCCATTGCCTTCTCCACACCTACTGAATTTTTATTTTCTTTTCTGTATTTCTTTTTTGAATTGCCTATCTTATCTTTAAACCAGGTGTCCTTAGATATGCTAATGCTTTTTTTCCCCTGAACATGTGTATCCAGGACATGTACATGTGAGGGTTTAAGAGTCAACAGAAGGGAGTAAGTTCAAGTGCCTGCTTGTCCTTCCCCTCTTCCTTCGATGGCACCTGCTCTTTCTCTGACTCGCTCTCTGTGCGTGTCTGACGTGTCTGTGCAGGCTCTCCCCACACTCTGTAATCGATGCTGCAGTGCATTTGCATTCTGTCTACCTCGGTGTTCTTCCTCTCTGCCTCCGTGCACCCGCATTCTGTTCACTTGTGCTGTCCTCTACCCCACTTCATGCCGTCTATTGTCTCACCGTCTCTGCTGCGTATCTCTTGTGAAAGCTTCTCCTTTCCTTCTCTCTCTCTCTTTCATGTTCTTGCTGTGCTTGCCTGCTCTCTCGCTCTCTGTTTTTTCTTTCTTTTCCCCTCTCTCACTGTCTGGTTGTATATTGGGGTTAAAGAAAAGGAATAGTTTACTACTGTCAGCACAAAAGAAGTCACATTCAGTTTCTGTTTATGAAGAAAAAGCTAAAGTTGAATGATTTTTCTGTATTTGTCACCCCTCATTGTTTCCAGTTGCCCACGTTACCAGCAGTTGGGCACATGAGCAACGTTAACCACCAAGGAGAAACCCACAAGAGAATAAAATGATAGCCTTAGTCGTGTGTAAATGTTCACTGGTGTTTCTTACATTTTTATAAAACAGGCTACTATCATATCACTCTTCACAGTCACACATATGTGGAGAGAAACAACAGTCAAAGGCAGTATCTTTGAACCCAAGGATAAATTTCATTATGTGTTAAGAGATAAAAAGCAAGCTATCAAACACATGTATTTATATAGCTGGAACAAAAATATTAGGTTATTTTAAGATTGTGGGTTTATACATTTTTTCTTTTTAATTTTTCACTTTAAAACAAGAATCAAGTATTTTCTAATATGAAACCATAAAAAAAATTTTGTGGCACTAACTAAAAAGTGACCTCAGCCAGACTGAGCCAACAAAACATTAGTTAAGAGCTGGAAAACAGAATTCTTAAGCTTCTCATTGTGTTTTAGTTTCTGCCTAAAGTGCCCATTTGAATTCCAATCTAGACGTCATAAATCCTTCGAGAAGCAGAGTGAAAGAATAGAATTAGAAAAGTACTATATACACAGTTTTTATGCCAAAATAAAATAAAATTTTAACTTCAGCTGCCAAAGATTGAGTTAAATATACTCTTGGTTCATGGCGTCTCTTTTAAAAACTTGGTTCCCACATCCCATCCTCATTCCTCTCCTCCTATATGCAACTGGCCTTGTTATGTAAATATCGTTTGACTTAGAAGAGTTCTTACAAAATATGTATTCTGTAGTTGTCATGTATTTTCAGCTTATATAAAATGTATATCATTATTTTTGTTATTTTCACTAAGCATTGTATTTTTAAGATGCATCTACATTGCTATTCATACATCTAATTCAGGTTTCTGATCATTGCACAGCCCTCCATTGAGTGCCTCTACCGGTTTACCTTTCCCTGTAAGTAACACCCATGTTGTCGTCAATTCCCAACAATGCAAAACACCAGCGGTGCACATCCGCGTTCATATTGCCTTATGGACCTTGTGAGGCTGTCTTTGGCACATAAATCCAGAAGTGGAATTCTTTGATCATAAATTACATGTATACATAATTTTCTGCATTAATACCAAAGTACTTTCTAGTCTGTATTTCTACCTGCAGTGCATGAAAATTCCTTTATTTTGAGTTTTTGGTCAATAATTTATAGCTTTGCCAGATTAGAAATACAAGTTTTTATACCATTGAAAGGTGAGGGATTTTTTGGTCATTTTTAATTAAATGTTACTTTTTGTGAGCGTCTACCCTATCTCCACTCTGTAATTTCCAAGGGAAGAAAGTCTGTCAGAGACTGCCAGAATTACTGCTGTGCTTACAACCAGAATGAATTCATATGTTCATCCAAACATAATATGAAATGTGACAAAGTACAAGGATGGAATATTTTAATTGTTTTTATCAGATTTTGATATATAACAGATAAAATAGCAGTATTTAATAGCAGTATTAACAGTGCTGATTTAAGATATCTATATAAAACTTTATTCCTAAAACACAGCATTCACATTTGTTCCAAATGCCCGTGGAATGTTTACAAAGATTAACTGTACACTTAGGCAAAATGTTGATAAATCCCCAAAGTAGATTACTAACTAAGCTTATATTCTCTAAGCACAATACAGTAAGGTTGGTATTTAATGGCTGTAACTTTTTTAAGGAAACATTTTAAAATATTCTAAACTTTTGGGCTATGGGATAACTAAAAATTGAGATTGTAGAATTTTTTTTTCATTAATGAGAGTAAAAGCAATATCCAGATATTATAGGATGTGACTAAACCTATATTTACAGGAAAATATAGAGCCTTTAATATTTTAGTTGAGCAGATTCAACTAGGAAGTAATTAAGTAAGCATTCTAAAAATTAGTCCCCCAGCTTGATCAATATAACCAAGATCTGGCTCTTAAAAAAAAAGACTAAATCTTTAGTTATTGTGACCATAAGAAAAGGGTCAATGTTAATAGGTTGGAAGGATGTAACTCCAGTCAAAGATGTGGATTTCTTAAAGAAGATTACTATGTGCAACTTTAGGCTGATATATTTTAAAACCTAAATTAAATGGATGATTTTCTAAGAAAATAAGTAGATCATTAACAACAAATTAAAAGACCATCAGTAAATCTATAGACCTTCCTACCCCTAACTATGTGCCCTCCAGAAATTTTGTACAAATATATGTGCTCACCAAAAGTATGAGGGAATGTTTCTTCATTCCTTTGCCAGCTTTGAGTAGTATCAGTCCTTCTAATTTTGTTAATCTGATGTGTGAAAAAACTCATTGCTTTAAATTACATTTTTAAATATTAGATTTCAGAGGTTGCTTGTTACATTTCTTATTTTGAGAATTAACTTCCTATATACTTGGCACATTTTTCTCTGAAGAATTTTTGTTAATTGTTGAGCAATAATTATATGATATTAATGAAGGGAATGGTAACCCACTGCAGTATTCTTACCTGGACAATTCCATAGACAGAGGAGCCTGGCAAGCTACATACAGTCCATAGGGTCGCAAAGAATCGAGCATGACTGAGCATGCACTATCTAAAACCATCCAGTGGTGTAATAGCATTGCTGTATACTAAACTTTACTTATTTGTCACATGCTAGGAAAGGTCACTCCGTCCTCAAGATTGTAAGAAAGTATTCTCCTTGGTTTGTTGTTGTCGTTTATCATATTTAGGGTAGAGGACAATGTACTTAAATCCTTAATCCTCATGGGATTTATTTTGGTGTGTCTAGGTGTAATTTTATTGCCTAATGTTTAGTTAATTGTCAGATTTTTAAATAAGATAGTGATATTCACAAGTTAATTTATGAGAAAAATTAATACTGTTTTTAAGCTGAGCTTTGATCAGTTGGACTTGGTAATTAATAGCCATGGTTCTTTTGAAATTTCTGCGCAAAGCAGCTAAAATCCTATGTGATAAGGTAATCAAAATAGAGTGATAAGAAGAGGAAACTAATTCTGACTTATGAAATATGGAGTTTTATTTATTAAACTTGAAGTTGGATCAGAGCATCCAAGTGAAAATGTCTAAAACCATAGATATATATGACCTCATGAGTGGAATAAAGATTTTAGAGCCATCCATGTAAAGGTGATCATAATCCTTATAAATACTATAGCCAAGAAGAAAGATTTGAGAGAATGCAGGGAAGAAAAAAAGAGTGAGAGGACCACTGCCAGACCATAATTTTTGAGACTCATGTCATCTAGCTCTACCACCCTCTGTAAAATTTTAATGATCATTTTCTAACCTTCTGGTTTTTCCCGTATATTAATTGAGGACTTCAGCTCTTGGTTTTCTTTCTTCTCTACCCCAAACCCAACCATTATCTGGAAAACTTTACTCTCCATTAGAGATTTTTTAACCTCAGTTCTAATGACAAGTACTGCTGTTACATTTTAACTATACAGTCTCATGGCCTTACTTTGAATTTTGGCATTATCCAGGTTCATTACGTCTCTGCAATCTTTATTCATTTTTGTATGAAAAGAAATTTTCTGAGGACCTTTCTGCAGGCACAATACATTTTAGGGGACAGGATATTTTATAGTTATCATCTACCATACTTGCAGAAATAATTGACCAGTTCTGATTTTCTAATGGTAAGTAATAGTTCTCAGCTGAGTTCTGCTTAAGATTTAATCTTGCCTCTCAGAATTAAATCTATGTCAAAATGTTATTTTGAGGGCACACACTTTGTGTCATCTTTTACTGGTTAATAAGTTTTAGTATTGAATTGACAGTTGCCAGTTTGAGCTGCACATATCTAAAAACTTTTCACAAGAAAGGCTGTCTTTGGGTGCTATTGACTGTATTTCTGATTTTGACTCTGCTTTATCAACGTATATCTCTGGTACTAGAGTAGTTATAAATGAATTAGCGTAAATCCATTACTCTGAAAGAAAAGTATCTCAGCAGGCACCTTGCTGGCAGAAGGTCAACGATAACAATCTTCATACGTGAAGAATAGCCGTAGAAGGTCGTGTAAGAAAACATAGACTTTTTCCTACATTTGATACATTTTCCTAAGCTCAGTTTCCACCTGAAAAGCAATTACTTGAAAACCTTTTTTTTCTGGGTCTATCTGATGGTGTGTCTGATCAATGAATATGGGAATGAATTTCACCTAGATTTTAGTTAAGAAGTACAACAAAAAACCTGAAACATCTCTGAGATGGTGGCAGTTTTTTCTTAGTTGTAATCAGGCATCAACAGGTGAGTTTACTCTTACAATAATAGAAATTAAAACAGAAGAAGCCAGCCAGTATGTATCTCCTTTCAACTCTGCAACAGAAAGCTTAAAAACCATGGTAGCTGGTAATGTCAGTTGACTTGTGGTCATTTAAATCTTTATGTGTAAGCCCAACTGCAGAGAACTGAGTGGGCTGATTCACCTCCAGGCCATGAGGGATGCTGAGACCACTATAGGAGCTGCCTAAGACTCTCCCTTGGACTAAGGAAGGTGGGTTATTGTGGGTTACCAACAGCGTCTGTAAATGAATTCAGCAAAAATTGCCTTCTATCTTGTGTTGGGTCCTCAGCACAGATTGTCAGACACAGTGCAAGGCTGCGAATTGTGATTCTTGTTTGAGGAAGTCAGCATGGCATGACTGCATCATTCTCACAGTTTGCACTTAGCTCTAGCCGTAGTGTGTATACAGTGCTGCCATATGTACAGTATTCAGCGCCCACATTTGTTAGGACTGTTCACTGTTACATGAAGATGACACTGTTGGTACCTTCCTTTGTTCTTGTAGCCCTGATTCAGTAACAGGAGATACAAGACCACCAAGCATGAGCAGCAATTTTTCTCCAAATAAAGATAAATCTTTATTCATAAACTGCTTGTATTTCAGTTTGCGTACACAAATATACACATTTTATAGCTTTCTTGAGATGTTTCACACGCCATAAAATTCACCTATTTTAAGTGTACAGTTCAGTGGGTTTTAGTATATACAGAGCTGTGCAACCATCATCCCAATTTTAAGGTGTTTTCAATACCTACCATATACACATTAGCAGTCACTTCTTCCAACTTCCTGCCCCTTCCCTGGCTATGTTACTAATCTGCTTTTTTTTTCCTCTCTCTCTAGAGTTCTTTATTTTAAATATTTCGTGTAAATGGACATAATATGTGATCTTTTGTGACTGGCTTCTTTCACTTAATATTTTCAAAGTTCATCTATAGTGTAGCATGTATTCATTCCTTTGTATGACCAAATAATATTCCATTGTATGAGTATACATATTTCACTTAACTGTTCATTAGTTAATGGACATTTAGATTTCTTCCACTGTGGGGCTACTATCAACAGAGCTGCTGTGAACATCCATATACAAGTTTTTATGTGGACATAGCTTATATTTCTTTGGGGCATATGCCTACGAGTGGATAGACTCTGGGTCATATGGTAAGTCTATATTTAACCCTCTGAAGGACTGACTACCAGATTGTTATGCAAAGTATTGTTACCATTTTGCATTCTAAACATCAATATGTGAAGGTTCTCATTTCTCCACATCCTTGAAAACACTTGTTTTTGTCTAGCCTTTTGATTTTTACCACGCTAGAGAGTTAACTAGATATATCTTGTTGAGCAAGAATTTATTTTTAGACTATTTTCTATTTTTAAATGTTTACCTTTTTACAGACAGGAATGAACTTAATCAGAAAGATTTAAGTGGAAGCAGACACACATACCAAGACTCCTCATTTAATCAGATGTAAACACTTGTTCTTTCACACCCAGCGGTGCATACCATGCCCAGTCGTGTACTTTGGAAGTGCAGGAGGTCCTCAGACTCGTTCTTGGGAAGGACCATCCACACTTTGCTGCCTCTGCCCCATAAGGTGCTCCAGCCTCTGCTTCCACAGCTCCACCACTCACTCACTGCTCATTGGCATCTCATTTCATTTGTCTAGGCACTAGTTGGCAAAGGTTTTGAAAATTTAAAAAGATCCAAAATCTGCCTGTGTTAGATTTCCTGGCTCTGTTCCCAGTTCTCTCTGAAGGCACAGGAAAGAGATCTAATCTACTTCTCAGGTCCCCACTTCCTTCCCTGAAGTGTTTTTCTCTCAGGTCTTCACTCATTGAAGCAGTTCTCACAGGTCATCCTTTCTACTCCACTTTCCTAAGTTGGCAGCTTGTGGGTCTATTTGTTGATATCCTGTATTTAAACATGTCGCTTTGAATTACATATGGTGTGCCTCAGATAGTGACAGCAGATTTATCATCCTCCTCTCTGTAAACTAAACGGGTAAAGCATCTGCCTGCAATGCGGGAGACCCGAGTTCGATCCCTGGATTGGGAAGATCCTGTGGAGAAGGAAATGGCAACCCACTCCAGTACTCTTGCCTGGAAAATCCCACGGATGGAGGAGCCTGGTAGGCTACAGTCCATGGGGTTGCAGAGTCGGACACGACTGAGCAACTTCAATTTTCACTTTCTGTAAACTAGAACACTTCTATGGCCTAACATATGCTTTACTCCTATTGACTCATCAAAGCCATTAAACCTTTATTGCCACACTTCCTTATTTTTGTTTAATTTATTCTCATTTTTTAAACTGATAATACAATCACATGGTACAAAATTTAAAATACATTAAGTATTTGATAAAGTCTCTTCCCTCTCCTGTTCCCCAGGCACCCATCTTTTCAGAGTTACTCAGTATTACTAGTTCTTGCATATCTTTAGAGATTTTTAAACAGCTTTATTGAAGTAAGTTTACGGAGCTGTGCAGTCATCACCACAATTCAGCTTTAGAACACTTCTGTCACCCAGACAAGTCTCATACCTGTTTATAACCAATTCACATTCCCAGCCCAAGACAAACTCCCATATTCCTTTTTTCTGCATATTTCATATAAATGGAATTACGTAATAGCTAGTCTTTTGTATCTAGCTTCTTACAGATATTTTCAGGATTCACCTTACAGTATGTATCAGTACTCCTTTTTATTGCTGATTAGTATTGTGTGGCTCTACCACATTTTGTTTGTCTGATGGCCAGTTGGACATTTGCATTGTTTGATTGGGGGCGGATAATATGAATAATACTGCTACAAATATTTGTGTAGAAGTTTTTGTGTAGACACAAAAATTTTTATGTGGACTCATTTCTTTTGAGTATATACCTAGGAGTGGAATTGCTGGGTCATATGGTAAGTTTATGTTTAGTTTTTAAGAAAAATCCCAAAATGTTTTCCAAAGTAGCTGTATCATTTTGCATTCTCAGCAGCAGCTTGTGAAGGTTCCAGTTTCTCTGCTTCCCTGTCAGCACTTAGCACTGCACATCTTTTTGGTGATAGCCATCCTAGTGGGTGTAAAGTGGTGTCACACCGTGACTTTAGTTTGTTTCCTTCATGACTGATAGTGTTGAAATCTTTTCATATGTTTATTGGCCACTCTTACATCTTCTTTGGTAAAATATCTATTCAAATCTTTTGTCCATTCCACATACATGAAATATCTCACAACTTATTTAGGCCTTTAATTTCTCCCACCAAAGTTTTATAGTTTTCATTGTACAAGTCTTGCACTTCTGTTGTTAAATTTATTTGCTGATATTTCATTCTTGTTGATGCTACTGTGAATGGAGTTTGTTTCCTTAATTTTATTTTCAGATTGCACCTTGCTGGAATCCCATGGACAGAGGAGCCTGGTAGGCTGCAGTCCATGCTAAAGATCGGACATGACTGAGCAACCTCACTTTCACTTTTCACTTTCATGCATTGGAGAAGGAAATGGCAACCCACTCCAGTGTTCTTGCCTGGAGAATCCCAGGGACGGGGGAGCCTGGTGGGCTGCCGTCTATGGGGTCACACAGAGTCGGACACGACTGAAGTGACTTAGCAGCAGCAGGATATAGAAATACAATTGACAAGAATATAGACATACAATTGATTTTTTATCTTCTTGACCTTATATTCCACAATCTGGCTAAACTTTTTTATTTGTTTTAATACTTTGTAGATTCCTTAGTATTTTCTACAGATAGCATCATGTCATCTGCAAATAAAAATTTTACTTCTTCCTTTCCAATCTGGGTTCTTTTATTTCACAGGTATTTTATACATAAAAGCAAGTAACTATATATTGCATATATTTTCTTCCCTTTTCACAAAAGTGGCAGCAAACTTTGCTTTTTGTATTTGACAATTAATATTGAAAGTCCATTTTAGTGTGTAAATTATTCTCCCCTTTTTTAAAAAACAGCTGCAGAAAAATTATAGTGTATTACCAGTCAGTCAAATCTTCCTCACCACACTTTCATACATATTGGTTTAACATGATCTTTGTCTCCTAATTTTATATTAGCTTTTTACATTTTTTGCATCTAAGTCATTTGTTCTTTGTAACACTTGCATAGTTTCAGGAATGCAGCTGTTCCCTTTTCTAGATGGGGAAACTGGCAACAGAGATTATGGCTTGCTCAAGAAGAGACAGCTAGTAAAGGGAAGATCTGAGACTGGTTTAGGTATTTGGACTCCAGACTCACGGCTTTTCTACTGTATCAAAGTTATTGCCATTCTTCCTGTCTGATGCATAAGGCTTTACAATTATCCCTTGTTTGATTTGGCCTATCATTCCTGTTATTATTAGGGATCCTGACAGCCCTTTAGTCCCTTCTGGATGTTTTATATGGGAAAGCTGGTTCCATCAGCTTATCCTTCAGCCCCTGTAACTCCATCTTGCCCTCAAGTATGCTATGAGAATTTTTGTTGTTTTATTCAAATTAGTTCTCTGCTATATATTTCTGATCTACCAGTTAAATGACCATATCTACCAGGAAAAAAAAGGCTAACCTGGCAGGGTTTTATTCTGCCTGCTTTAGTGAATCTTGGCTAAAATTTGCTGATCTTTTTTTTTTTAACCTGCATATACTTGCAAATAATCAAATTTGTTATCCATTCTGGAATTATGCAGGTCATCATTTTTAAAGCCTGCAGTTTGCTATGCTATTCTTTTTAAAAATTAATTTCCTGTCTCCAGACATTTAACATAGTTCCTCTGCTGCAGGATCTGTTGCAAGTTCCCTGAAGATCCTGAAATATAGTTTATCTAGCTCAGGGAAGGAGATGCTCTGTTTCCTTTCCTGACTTGGGCTTCAATTTACTCTACCAAACGTCCTTAATCAGACAAGCACCTGGCATTTATTCAAAATGTGGATGCCCAGACCCCTCACTTACAACATCCAATTCATTGTTCTGGGTTAGGACCCTTTCTCAGGAGAGTGTTCTGATGAACCAGTTTTAAGAAATACCATTTTATATCAAAATTTTTTTACTATATTTTGGTAATCTTTGTCATTCACAAACATTCCACCATCAGCTCCCTTCATTGCTCTACTTGCTCTGAATATAACTAAAAAACCTTTGGGGCTCAAATATTTAAGTGCTTTCTGCAATATTCCTCATATCCAGGACTTCTCATAGGGCCTTTAAGCTTTTGGGCATTTATTCTTGAATAAACACCTAAGTCGGATCTTATTGGAAAGCACTCTCTGCAGTTCACCACTCAGCCTCTTTAGTTATCCTCTGCCCTCTTTCTTACCAGTTTTGTGGTAGTGTCACTTCAGAATTTCATTCTCACACCAGGCTAATCTTTGTCTAGCACCCTCTTCAGAGTGTTTTCAAGTCCTGGGAACACACCCAGTCTTGTCTTAGCTTCTTGAAACAGCTTGAGCCCTTATATCTAACTACAGCGTCCACCTCTCTATCACAAAATATGGAGTAGTGTGTTCACATTGCTGCAAGCTTCCTGGCAATGTCATCTCAGCCATTTGAACTGGATTGGAAAGGGCTCTTGGTAACTTGTATATTTTCTTATTCTGTAGGTAACTATGCCTTTGACCACAAGTAGTGATAACAGGATCTCTTTTGTTTTTCCAGGTGACGGACCATGTCTCTTCTGACTCTGTTTCATCTTCTACCAGTAGTTTTTGGAGCTCGAACTCTACCCTTTGCAACAAGCAAAATACACATATGTTAAATAAGGGCGTACAAGCAGGTAAATTAAACATTTTCATTGAAATATTAATATAAGTAGCTCTTAAACCTGTGATAAGACACTCACCTCACTCACAATAAAAGAAATGAAGATTAAAAATGTACTCGAGTATATTCTCTGGTGGTCCAGTGGTTAAGAATCTGCCTTGCAGTGCAGGGAACATGGGTTCGATCACTGCCCGGGGATCTGAGATCCCACGTGCTGCAGGGCAGCTATTGAGGTGGCTCACCACAATTAAAACTTGGCACAGCCAAAAAGAAATACATAAGTAAATTTTTTTAATTAACAAAAAATATATACTCAAATGCCATTTGTCACCTATCAGACAAAAATTTAAATTTGATAGCAAGTTTGTGGGCAGGCATGTATGGAAATAGGTACATTGTAGGAGGTGTATAAGTTGGGAGTGCAACCCTTATGACTAACAACTTGGCAGTTTCTATCAAAATTACTTTGACCCAACACTTTTACTTTTGGAGTTTAGCCTATAGATATGTGGTGCAAATGTATAAAATGACAAATAGTTAATGACAGAATTAACCTCTGAAGTATTGTTTTATTATAAGCATTAAAGTAAAATCAACTTAGATGTCCATCAGTAGCTAAATTGTTAAATAAATTATTGTATATCCATATAATGAAGTCTTTGGAGAAGGAAATGATAACCCCCTCCAGTATTCTTGTCTGGAGAATCCCATGGACCAAGGAGCCTGGTGGGCTACAGTCCATGGGGTTGCAAAAGAGTTGGACGCAACTGAGTGACTAACATAATGAAGTCCTACATAGTATGAAGAAGCTTTTGCTACTAATGTGTCAAGATCCCCAAGATACATAATTAAAAAAAAAAGCAAAGTACAGAATTGTATGTAGCATGCTACTACATGTATTTGAAAAATGAAGAGAATTGCTTGAATGTGTGCAAAAATCCTCTGGAATCACAGGGTTATAAACTTAATGGAGAACAGGAATGGGAAGGAGGCTTTCACTTTATGACTTCCTATATCTTTTGATATTATAAAACAGAAGTAAACCTGCCTCTTGATTATTTTTCCCTTCAAGTCATGTCTTTACATCTGTTAACCTCTTCCTTACCTTGGTTGACTGCATTTACTGTCCTTCTTACTTGGGATCAGAACTGAAATCTTTTTCCCAGTGAATCCATATTAGTAGTTCTTTCCCTCTAATATCTAAACTGACAGAAGTGAACTCCTCCCACAGACACACACATCTCCATCTCTCTACCTTCATCTTCCTTCTCTTCTCTCTCTCAAAGCCTTTTACCCCACCCAAGAGGAGTCAGTAGCCTGCGGTTTGGAAACCTTAAAATTTTTTTAATTTACTGAAGTGGAATAAAAAAAAAACTTAACTCTAGTGGTAATAGTTTAGGCAGCAGTGAAACTACCATTCTTTATGCAGACATCATAATAAGAAAAAGATGTATATCACTTATCATAGTTTAGGATTCTTTCTGATGGCAATAAGAGAAAATACAACTTAAATTTGTTCTTAAAAATAAGATATCTCACATATTTGAAATTACAATAAAACTTTGAAGACGCTTGATGTAGTAAATCAAATAATGTGATTCCAAAACGGTTTATATCACCTTTCAACTCTGCTTGCATTGTCTTTTTGCTTATACTCATTCAGAGCACTGTCTTCAACAAATATTTGTACATGATGATACTTGTTAAAAATGTGTCCCGATGATTGTTTTGAATATTTTACCAGATTTATTTATTTACTTTTTCTTTTGGCCACACTGCACAGCATGTGGGATCTTAGTTCCTTGACCAGGAATCAAACCCGTGCCCACTGTTGTGGAAGCATTGAACCCTAACCACTGGCCCACTCGGGAATTCCCTATTTTACCAGATGTAGTTATGAAGATGATAGATCTCAATACTTTTTCTTTGCAGAATAGAAAATAAATGATTAAAATTTTCTTTTTAAGTTTTCATTTACTGACTTAAATGCATCTTCCAACTAAATCTCAAGGCTTTTCTCAGAGAGGTCTGTGATCTTCACCCTCAGGTAACTTGGAGATTGTGAGTGGTGTCAGAAAAAACACTCGAGATGTTGGAATGACTTTCCCAACTCCAAGTTCTAGTGAGGCTAGAGTAGAAGAGGACAGTGATGTGACTTCTTGGTCAGAAGAAAAAATAGAAGAGAAGAGGCTCCTTACCAGTTATCTTGGGGACAAAAAGTTAAAGAAGAACAAGAAGACCTGCTGTGAAGGTCAGTTTCTAAGTCCTGCTTTCTTAGTAGAAAAACGTGAATTTCTGTTCTCTTGCAACACTAGGATTCTTCATTTCTAAACAACTTAATGTTGACCACTCAGCACCGCCTTGGCACATTTTCAAAGTACAGTCATCTCTCTATATCTGGAGGGGCTTGGATTGAGAACCCCTCCTGAATACCAAAGGCTATGGATGCTCAGGTCTTTTATATAAAACGACCTAGCACTGTCCCCCAGATGCAAGGATTCTGCATGCGTGTATACAGAGGGCTGACTGTATTTAATGCTGCAGTTAGAGTCTATATACCTGCACTAAGCAGACTCTAGGGCATTTTGCTGGCCCCTGACAGCTGATTCCCTGAGAGCCTATATTATGCATATGTTTCTGATGAGAAAAATGAAAAATCTTTTTTCTTTCTTAAAAATATCTCCTATAGGAGTTTCATGGTTTGTTCCTGTGGAAAATATGAAGTCTGGTCCTAAGAAGGAAAATATGCCCAAGCTTCATGGCCCTGGTGTCTCCTGGTTTGCACCAATAACCAACACCAAACCTTGGAGGGAGCCACTGCGGGAACAGAACTGGCAGGGACAGCACATGGACAGCCACAGTTCTCTAGCTGGCCCAGGCAAAGAGCCGCTGAAGCCATTTGTGAGAGCAACCCTCCAGGTACAGTAAGGTTGAATTAATTTTAGCTGTATGTTTAAGGAGGAAGAAAGGGTAAACCTGTGACTTGGCATTCTGAAGTATAGTCATGTGACCCTTGTTTCGGGCACCTCCACAGTTCATCTGTTCTCACACTCATTAATCAAAGGCTGCCTTACTATTAGTAGTATAAATCACATATCACCCTCAGTATCTGAGAGGGGCAAGGCAATAGAAGGGAAGATGTTGTGTAGCTACTCATTGGGTTTTGTAGATAGATACCTGCATGGGGAGTGTAGTAGAGGCCTGATGTTTGCATCAGGCTTATGTTTGTTCCTCCATTTATATAACTCCTATTTCTACTTAGCACAGGGTTTAAAAGGCACCAAGTCTCTTTTATAAATACTTGGGACCCAAAGAAAATGTTATTTAATGATGTATTTCTTTGAAGGGAAATTTAAAATCACACAGTGAGCCAAACTTTATCCCATCCACATTGGGGAGAGTTGTAATTGCCATAATCTTAGTTCTTGTTTATTCCAAAGGCATTTCTTTGATCCCTCTGATTTTCCTACTGGAATTCTCCTACTCAGGGAGTTGTTCGATCATCCTTCAGCTCTAGGTATTTTCTGTAAGTTACAAATAGGCTTTCCAAACCTGCTGGGCAGGTACTGTTTTTGTAGGCCTTTGGAGAAAAGACTGCATCATTAATATGAGGTTGGGGGGCTTTTTCTTCTCCTCAGGAATCACTTCAGCTTCACAGACCGGACTTCATCTCCCGCTCTGGGGAGCGGATAAAGCGCCTGAAGTTAATAGTCCAGGAGAGGAAGCTGCAGAATATGTTACAGAGTGAGCGGGAGGCACTGTTCAACACCGTGCAGGAATGGCAGGGCTACCGGGACCCCGTGCACCTGCTCCGTAAGAGAGGTACACTCTGCCTGTTCACTTTCCTGTTACTTGGTAGAGAGGGCAAGGTCTGCTTCATGCAAGGCAGCACTGCTCAATGCCAGGCCAGTTACAGTTCAGAAAGTGACTTTTTGCTTGTTGAGACTCAAATCTCCTTACATAACAGAACCTGCCTAATTAAGCTCTCAGCACTTCCATGATCCAGAAAAGCACAGTTAATCTTGCCCTGTCACTACATCTTAAAAATGAGAGTGTGCAGTGAGAATGGGCACTTGGCTTGCAGAATCTTAGTTCCCTGACCACGGATTGAACCCAGGTCCCCGGCAGTGAAAATGTGGAGTCCTAACTACTGTACCACCAGGGAATTCCTGAGAATAATGTTTTTAAAAACCAGCTCTGTCACCATGAACAAGTTAGTTCCAAAAGTATAATGTTTTGACGGGGCTTGCTTCCCTCAAAGGGTAATAATAAATACTTACAGAGCTCTTGTGTTTTGCTCAGACATTATTCTTATTTAATGTTTATAACACTTCTATGGGGTGGATACTATTAACATCCCTGTTTCACAAATAAGAAAACTGAGGCAAAGAGAGATTAAGTACCTTGCCCAAACGGATTTGAACCCAGGTGGGCTGGTGCTAGACTCTGTGCTCGTAACAATTATGCTAGATGTAATATCTCAATAAAATAATATGCCAAAGCTGTGAACACTGTAAAGTACTCCCTAATGCTTTAATCACTGCCTTACCTGTAAACAGGTCAGTGTTTCAATTCTCACTGCTTAGTCTGTGCCACAGCATTGTGTCTTCAGGAGCCTTAGGCCGCTGTCATAGTCATCATCGTCTAACCCTGGCTTTGCCGTTGCTCACCAGCCTGCACTGCCAGCTCAGGGTAGGGGCACAAAGCCCTAGCTGCTCCCTCTCAGTTCCTGAGCAACACACTCTTCCTTCTTAAGACACAATCCTCTGTTACCAATCCCCTAAGGGTCAGGATCCCCTCAATGGATCCTTTGCCCAGAGTCACAGTTGTCAATTGAATGAGACCAGGCTCAGCATAGCAGAACATTAGCTGATCACGGAATGGAGAACGGAGAGCTCATGTTTTTGTTTGTTTTCTCCTTTAAAGATTTTTGTGATGTGAACCATTTTTAAAATCTTTATTGAATTCATTACAATATTGCTTCTGTTTTATGTTTTGGTTTTTGGCCGAGAGGCATGTGGGATCTTAGCTCCCCAACCGGAGATTGAACTTCATCCCCTGCACTGGAAGGTGAAGTCTTAACCACTGGGCTGCCAGGGAAGTCCCAGTAGAGCTCGTGTTCTAAAGAGAAGCGGAGTAAGGGAATTGAGGATTAGGAGGCAGATAGGTTGATTAGGGCTTGAGGAAAGGGGCGGAGATTTTCAGGGGCAGCCAGGGCATGCACAGTCCTCCATGGTCCTTTGCACATGGTAAAGATTGTGCCTCAGTTCAGTTCAGTCGCTCCATCCTGTCCAACTCTTTGCGACCCCATGAACCGCAGCATGCCAGACCTCCCTGTCCATCATCAGCTCCCACAGTCTTCCCACACTCGTGTGCATTGAGTCGGTGATGCCATCCAACTGTCTCCTCCTCTGTTGTCCCCTTCTCCTCCTGCCCTCAATCCCTCCCACCATCAGGATCTTTTCCAATGAGTCAGCTCTTCACATCAGGTGGCCAAAGTATTGGAGTTTCAGCTTCAACATCAGTCCTTCCAATGAACACCCAGGACTGATCTCCTTTAGGATGGACTGGTTGGATCTCCTTGCAGTCCAGTGGACTCTCAAGAGTCTTCTCCAACACCACAGTTCAAAAACAACAATTCTTTGGCACGCAGCTTTATATTCCAACTCTCACATCCATACATGACCACTGGAAAAACCATAGCTTTGACTAGACAGACCTTTGTTGGCAAAGTAATGTCTCTGCTTTTTAATATGCTGTCTAGGTTGGTCATAATTTTTTTCCTTCCAAGGAGTAAGTGTCTTTTAAATTCATGGCTGTAGTCACCATCCACAGTGATTTTGGAGCCCAAAAAATTAAAGTTAGCCACTGTTTCCACTGTTTCCCCATCTATTTGCCATGAAGTGATGGGACCGGATGCCATGATCTTAGTTTTCTGAATGTTGAGCTTTAAGCCAAATTTTCCCCTCCTCTTTCACTTTCATCAAGAGGCTCTTTAGTTCCTCTTCACTTTCTGCCATAAGGGTGGTGTCATCTGCATATCTGAGGTTATTGATATTTCTCCCAGCAATCTTCATTCCAGCTTGTGCTTCCTCCAGCCCAGCATTTCTCATGATGTACTCTGCATATAAGTTAAATAAGCAGGGTGACAATATACAGCCTTGACGTACTCCTTTTCCTATTTGGAACCAGTCTGTTCTATGTCCAGTTCTAACTATTGCATCCTGACCTGCATACAGGTTTCTCAAGAGGCAGGTCAGGTGGTCTGGTATTCCCATCCCTTTCAGAATTTTCCAGTTTATTGTGATCCACACAGTCAAAGGCTTTGGCATAGTCAATAAAGCAGAAGTAGATGTTTTTCTGGAACTCTCTTTTTCGATGATCCAGTGGATGTTGGCTATTTGATCTCTGGTTCCTCTGCCTTTTCTAAAACCAGCTTGAACATCTGGAAGTTCACGGTTCACATATTGCTGAAGCCTGGCTTGGAAAATTTTGAGCATTACTTTACTAGCATGTGAGATGAGTGCAATTGTGCAGTAGTTTGAGCATTCTTTGGCATTGGCTTTCTTTGGGATTGGAATGAAAACTGACCTTTTCCAGTCCTGTGGCCACTGCTGAGTTTTCTGAATTTCTTGACATATTGAGTTGCAGCACTTTCACAGCATCATCTTTTAGGATTTGAAATAGCTCAAGTGGAATTCCATCCCCTCCACTAGCTTTGTTCGTAGTGATGGTTTCTAAGGCCCACTTGACTTCACACTCCAGGATGTCTGGCTCTAGGTGAGTGATCACACCATCGTGATTAACTGGGTCATGAAGGTCTTTTTTGTACAGTTCTTCTGTGTATTCTTGCCACCTCTTCTTAATATCTTCTGCTTCTGTCAGTTCCATACCATTTCTGTACTTTATTGAGCCCGTCTTTGCATGAAATGTTCCCTTAGTATCTCTACTTTTCTCGAAGAGATCTCTAGTCTTTCCCACTCTATTGTTTTCCCCTATTTCTTTGCACTGATCATGAGGAAGGCTTTCTTATCTCTCCTTGCTATTCTTTGGAACTTTGTGCCTAGCAGAGTACAAATGCCCCCTTTGGACAGAGACCTTAGCATGAAGCAAAAGTCACTTTTGAACACTTCCAGGTTGCATCCACGCAGGCTTGTTCTTGTGGTCAAGTCAGAAATGGTTTGGGGCAGTTGACCACTATATATCTCTCAAAACATGTATCTCCCAAAGCACAGCTGCAAAACATCTCTGCCAAATGCCAGGTGCTTTTGAAATGAACACAGAGATAAATCAGGTCAAATGTCCAGCTCTCAGGGTCTGGTATGGAAACAGGTCCACAGTTTTTAGGTGTGGTTTGGTGATACCACTTGATACTCAACCATAAAAATGAATCAAATTTTGCCATTTGGAACAGCATGGAGTAATCTGGAGGTTATTATGCTTAGTGAATTAAGTCAGACAAATACTGTATTATATCACTTGTATATGGAATCTAAAAAATACAACAAACTAAAGAATATAAGAAAAAAGAAACAGACTCACAGATACTGAGAACAAACTAGTGGTTATACTAGTGGGGAAAGGGAAGAGGAGAGGGTCAAGCTAGGGACGGGGATTCAGACATAAGCAAGCTACAGGAAGGTATTGTATAGCACAGAGGATAGAGCCAATATTTTATAACTATAAACAGGGTATAGTTTTTAAAAATTGTGAATAACTATGTTGTACACCTTAAACTTACATAATACTGTAAATCAACTATACTTCACTTCAAAGAAAAAACGGCACAATCCACTAAAGAAATCTCTTCTCTTGCTTAGGCTTCCTGGCAGCCCAAAAGAAAAGGCCGGTTGGAAAGAAGGAAATGATTCAGAGGTCTAAACGGTAAGGCCAAAAGAATAAGTAACTATAAAAGTATAAATCAGGCCCCGAATGGTCAGGAGCTATAGCTTGGCCCAGAATAAAGGCATTATGCTCTAGTTACAACATTATGAGCAAATTAGCTATAAAAACAGTTTCTCACTTATGGTTCTAAAATGCAAATGAAAATTAGCAGATCATGGTATGGATGCCTCATATATAAAAAATACAAAGAGTGTACACCCCACTCCAGTACTCTTGCCTGGAAAATCCCATGGACGGAGGAGCCTGGTAGGCTGCCGTCCATGGGGTCGCTAGAGTCAGAGACAACTGAGCGACTTCACTTTCTCTTTTCACTTTCGTGCGTTGGAGAAGGAAATGGCAACCCACTCCAGTGTTCTTGCCTGGAGAATCCCAGGGACGGGGGAGCCTGGTGGGCTGCCGTCTACGGGGTCACACAGAGTCGGACACGACTGAAGTGACTTAGCAGCAGCAGCAGCCATGAATTTTTATGTTTTAGTCAGGCTTGTTTTTGTTAGAAACTTAAATAAAAATATTTTGAAATAAAAGTAAATACTTATTTGGGGCTCTTTTTCTAGGAATTGTATCCAATATAATAAGAGATAGATACAGCACATTAGGCTTGTAGCTAAATAAAGTTTGAAACTTGAAATAAAGTTTCAGAATCATGTGTACACTGCCACCATTTGTAGTCTTTTAAAAAAAGTATTTGTGTTTACATAGGTGCATATAGTGGGTTGGCAAAAATTCAGTATTTTCCAGAAGATGGCTCTAGCAGCACTTACTTGTCTTTAACTTCTTTCAAAACAGTTTTGTTAGGTTGTATTGTGACAACTGTCTGTCATATCAGAATGCATTTTAAAACTTATCAAAATTGGTGAATTTTTGTGTATCCATTTTAATATTGAAGATGGAAGAAAAAGCAAATTTTCAGTATATTATACTTTATTATTTCAAGAGGGATAAAAACACAGCTGAAGTGCAGAAAAAGATTTGTGCAATATATGGAGAAGGTGCTGTGACTTATCGAATGTATCAAAAGTAGTTTACAAAGTTTCATTTCATGCTGGAGATTTCTTGCTGGAAGTTCCACAGGTGATGGGATTGATCAGTTGAAGTTGATCTTGATCAAATTGAGACATTGAGAACAATCAACATTATACCTCAGCAGAGACAGCCAATGTATTCAGTATATCCAAATCAAATGTTGAGTCTTTAAAAACCATTTGCACCAGCTTGGTTATGTTAATCACTTTGATGTTTAGGTTCCACATAAGTTAAGCGAAAAAAACCTCCTTGACCATATTTCTGCATGTGATTCTCTATTAAACATAACAAAAACATTCTGTTTTTTAAAACAAATTGTGATGGGTGATCAAAAGTGGATACTGTACTATAATATGGAAAGGAAGTGATCATGGGGCAAGCAAAATGAACCACCAACCACAGCAAAGTCCAATCTTCATCCAAAGAAGGTGATGTTGTATATATGGTGGGATCGGAAGGGAGTCCTTTACTGTGAGCTGCTTCTCGAAAACTAAACAATTAATTCCAACAAGTGCTGCTCCCAATTAGACCAACTGAAAGCAACACTCGCGGAAAAGTGAGTCAGACTAATTCTGTTGAATCAGTCAACACAAAACACATAATCTTTCATCAGAATAACACAAGACTGCATGTTTCTTTGTTGACCAAGAAAAAACTGTTACAGTTTGGCTGGGAAGTTTTGATTCATCTGCCGTATTCCCCAGACATTGCACCTTCAGATTTACATTTATTCTGGTCTTTATAAAATTAATGGAAAATTTCTCAATTCCCTGGAAGACTGTGAAAGGCACCTGAAACAGTTTTTTGCTCAAAAAGATAAAGTTTTGGGAGGATGGAATTATGAAGTTGCCTGGAAAATGGCAGAAGATTGTAGAACAAAACAGTGAATACACTGTTCAACGAAGTTCTTAGTGAAAATGAAAAGCGTGTCTTTTATTCTCACTTTAAAACTGAAGGAACTTTTTGGCCAATGCAATGCTTCTTTTTCCCCAAATGGTTGATCATACTATATACAAAAGTTTGTAGCTTGTTTTATTTTGCTTAACACTATATTGTGAGTATTGTGAATGTTTTCCCATATTGTAAAAGCTATTTGAAACATTTCGTGCTTTGTAATAATTTTATTATAGTCCATAATTTATTTGTTTTCTTGTTGGAAATTTAGATTATTCCAGTTAAAGTGTATATATCAAATGCATCTTTGATCCTGTTCCTCAAAACATGGTTCTTTAAAATCAGTGGCATCCAATCCGTGATGGACAGAGCCCAAGATTTTCACTTGACTACGAGACCTTCACCCCATCTGTTTCCCTTGCACTGTCTCCATGAAACCTTGACTCCATTCTTACCAACACTCCCTTCTCCTCCCATCTCCTTTCTACTCCTAACTTCTTCAAGACCCACCTCAAACTTATTCCTTTTCGTCTTCATTGACCTCCTTCCGTCAGAATAAGTTTTTTCCATTTCCTATAACCCTGCGTAGCATTTTGTAGATATGACCCATTGTACTTTTTTTGCATTATTTTTCATCTTTAGAAGTATGGTAGTAATACGTAGTCGTTATGTTATATTGAAACCATACATTTGTGCATATAGAGTGCCAAGAAGTTCATCTGCACCCTTTATTCCACTCCTTTCCCAGAAGTGACCACTATCATCAGGATTTTATTATGTTTTTGTTTATCTGTATCTCTTCCCAGATCTTGAACACCCTAGGCCAGGGTTCTTTATGTCCAAGTGTCTAACAGGAAGCTGGGCCCACAACAGGCCCACAGCCTGTCTGAGGGACTGAGTGCCTAGAGAGTGGCAGAGCTTAGGAGATGTGGGGAGAAGTGATTGTGTGCCTCTGTGCTCAGTAACCTCACTGCTGTCTTTCCACCGGTACCATTTCTAAGGATTTATGAACAGCTTCCTGAAGTACAGAAAAAGAGAGAAGAAGAAAAGAGGAGATCAGAATATAAGTCGTACCGGCTGCGAGCCCAGCTGTATAAAAAGGTCAGTCGGTCCTAGAGCAGGATTGATGAGGTTTACCAGGGGAAAGAGAAATCGAGACCTGTTTGAATTAGCCGAATTTGGAGAGTGAACTTAAGCTAATAAATACATGTACCACCACTGAAATTTAGAAGACAAAAGCATCTGTAACTAGATTTCAAATCTGAAGATCTAAAAAGGCAAATCTAAAAACGGCTCCTTTCAGGGGCTTCGCTAGAGGTCCAGTGTGTTTGAGACTCTGTGCTCCCACTGTAGGGGCACAGGTTCAATCCCTGGTTGGGGACCAAGATCATGCATGCTGCGTGGTGTGGCCAAAAAAAAATTTTTTTTTAATTTTTTAAAATTATTCAGTAGATAAATAAGTCACCTTCCAGACACATTTGGAGTGAAACCGAATTTCATGCTTAGGTGTCCGTTTAGATGCCATGCTGGAAATCCCCACATCCTTCAGAATTGTTGGGCTTTCATTTGAGTCCCAAATGGTAGTTTTATGTCCCTTATAGGTAAATCATATACCATTAGAGCTTTTCAGATAAATTGGAAAATGTCCAAGTGTAGCATACAAGTCGGTAGTTTGGGGACGCGGGGCTTTGACGCCACCACCATTTCCTACCCATAGCCCCAGTAGAATCAATGGTGCTACAAGTCCCAGAACCTCACAGGCCAGGGGACTTGCTGCCAATTAATTCCTTGAGAAAGCAGATGGACCTGAAGGTCTAGGTCCTTCAGGTGTTCTCATTTCTTTCCCAACCCCCTTGTTTCACCCTCAGAGGACTCTGACAGTCAGGAACCGAGAGACGAGTTCGTGGGAGACCCATGTGGGACTGGAGAGCTGCTCCTGGAGCGTGCGCCGCGGCTCGGGCTGGGCTCCCTCAAGTGCGAGGCGCGGGCGCTGCTGCGCCGCGGGTGGTGCGCCAGCGTCCCGAGGCCAGGCTTCTCCTTGCGCTGTGTGTGAACTGACGGACGGATTAGTCTGTTAGGATTATATTAATGTAATGTTTCTGTGTAGACTATAACAGACTGTAGATAGGTCTTTCCTAAACACTTGAGGAAGTATTTTTTTACTATAATTACCATATCTTCTGAAGCTGGGAAAGATAAGGTTTGGGAGAACCACACTGGTCTCTTCAGCAGCACGTCTAGGGTGAGGAGTGGCTGTCTGCCTCTGATGGCAAGAATATCTAACTTCTTTCTTCCCTTTCTTTTCTTCCACAGAAAGTGACCAATCAACTCTTGGGGAGAAAAGTTCCTTGGGACTGAAATAAAGAGTATTTTCCTCAGCGCCTTGGAATTATATTTTATCAGCTTGGAGGAACGTAATCCTTACTTTTATGAGTCTGGTTTAATAAAGCTTGTCGTCCATGTGTAATGTAGAAATAGTTACCTTCTAAAGAGTCTTGGGTAGAATGACTAAGATTATTAATGGTTTAGGAGCAGTACTTTCTCCACAGTGGCCTTACCCACAAGGATATTTGTTACAATGATACTACCTTACTTCTAGCCAAGAGTAAGTCCCTTTTTGTATGTGTTTTTATAGAAAATAAATAACTTCTGATGACTCACAGTAAAGCAAGCAGCAGCAGGTTTTTTATTTTCCATTTGGAGAGGTGCCAGGAGCTATGCAGTGTTTCCAGGGGTGTGTGGGAGACCTCAGTCTAAAAGTGCCAGTCAAGGGAAATGGGCTGTTAGATAAAATGTGGTCTTTCTTTAGAAATGCCATGTAATGTAGTGAGAGCCCTTTTGTTGATTCTCTGGAGACAGTGTCTGCTTAGGTAGCCATTGAGTAGCCAGAGAGACTCGGCAGACACAGGCACCTTGGGTCCAGAGCCACATCCTAGCCTCACTCCAGCTTCCCTCAGGGCTGCTAGCTTTTAGAGGCACAGCTCAGGAGACAACAGTAGCTGGATTTAAATCACGACCTGGTCCTGGCCAGTGAGCCGCAGGTGGTGCCACTTCTAGGTCTAGTCCTGTCACTGGCTGCCTTCTCCCCTTCAGCAGAGACCTTGGGGACCATGACAGATTGACGGCATCATTGGCCCCAGTCCTTCTCATGTGGATTCTTCTCACACGCCTTCTCCATGCCCTCTTCATATGATTTTGCATTTCTGTTCACTGAAAGTGGGGAGGATCCCCAGCATGACACCTGGACACCAAAGGGGAAACCCAGCATAAGCTGCCGACCCACAGACTCATGAGCCAAAGAAAAAGGTTTATTATTGTTTTGTGGTAGTTTTTCACGCAACAATCTGTTGGCATTAGATAAATGAAACAGTAGCAATCCCAAAAGACTGAATGGAGCAGAGCCACCCCACCACCAGAGCCTGCGCGAACAAGCAATAAGCTTTTACCCTGCCATCACACTGAGACTTCAGGGGCTGCCTGTTTCTGCAGCAGAGAAGATTCCTCCTGACTAATCTGCTAGAAAACAGATCACAGGCCCCCTCCCTGCTCCAGTGCCTGAGAGACCTGAGCAGAGGGGAGGCAGTAGGTAAACTGAAATTTGAGAGAGAGAAATTAGCCTCCAGCTTGTGGATAAGAAAAACTGGCTCGTCTTCTGGAAGCCAAGGTGCTGGTAAAGGGCCTGGGCAGAGTGCTGCAGCAAGCTGGTGGTAAGGACCACTTCACCATAGCCCTGGTCTCGTGCAAATGTGAGGAGAGTCCTGACCAGGGCTTTGGCTATCCCTTGACCTCGGTGCTCAGGGGCCACACATAGGTGAAGCAGCTCCAACTGCTTCTTCTGCAGGATGGGTTTCTTAACAGGCAGTGCTCCCACTATGCCTACCACCTGTCCCTTAGACTCAGCCACTCAGAAGCAGGAGCCACTCTCACTGAAGTAAGATTTAGTGATGTCAGACAAGTCTGTGTGCAAAGACATGACTTTAAACTGCTTCCAGGGGTATTTGGCAAGGAACCTCAGGGCAGCAAAGAGGGCGAGGCTGGCCACGAAGGCCAGGACCCAGGAGCCAGAGACTAGGAATAGGGCAAGGGGTCCCCCAAGCAAGAGCACAAGGGTTTGGGGCAGCTTCAGGATGTGGCGGAAGGTGGTAGGAATGTGCTCAGCCATCGCCTTAGAGAACAAGTCTATGACCCATTTGCGGTCATTATCCTGGTATTTGTGGATGTGATAAGGAGCCATAGAAGACTTCTGGTTGTCTGGATCTTGAAGTTCAAGAGAGACCTGAAAGTCAAAGTGAAGTCGCTCGGTCGTGTCCGACTCTGCGGCCCCATGGACTGTAGCCTATCGATCCTCTGTCCATGGGATTCTCCAGGCAAGGATACTGGAGTGGGTTGCCATTTCCTTCTCCAGGGGATCTTCCCAACCCAGGGATTGAACCCAGGTCTCCTGCATTGCAGGCAGATGCTTTACCATCTGAGCCACCAGGAAAGACCTAGGTGCCCCTTTATGCTTGCCCAGCAGCCCTGGGGCAGAAAGAGGAAGCCATGTGAGTGGCCCACTTAGCAGAACCAGGAAGACCCTGCTCAAAGATGTGTCTCTGCTTCTACCCAAGAGGAAGTAGGCCACAGCCACTGGGAGAAGGTGTAGAGTCCGAAAGACCTGCATTTGATCATGGCTTCATGCATGATCTTGGGCATGTTATATAATCCCTAAGAATCTGCCTTCAGAAGTTGTTCAGAGGGTTTAATGAAATAGCATAAACAAAGCTCTGATTGTAAAGTGCCCTCCCGTCTTTCCCCGTTCCCTAGCCCTCGTCTCAGTTTCTCCATACACTGGCGCTCCCTGCAGCAGCCACGCATGTGTCCTCCTCTTGGTCCCTCTCTCAGGGCCCATACACTGAGGGAAGCCTGTGTTTCCAAGTACTTGGAAACAGCAAATGTTCCTTCCGCCTTGATTGCAGATTCTCAGGCTGCTGAGGGGGCATGAGGTGTAACGCCAAAAGCGGTCCAGCCTTGAAGGCCAGGCGAGTCCGGAGCTCCAGGCCACACCTGAGAGCAGTCCTTCCACCCATGTCCTCTCACCTGCTGTCACAAGAGCCTGGAGTGTCCAGGGCAGCCTCTGCCTGGCCTCTGTCCTCAGCATCCGACTGGCATCCAGGAGAGACTGCAGAGCCTGTCCTACTTCTGGGGCCCGGGTCCTCATTGGCTGGCTTCTGAATATTTGTTAATCATAAAGCCCAAGCTCAAGGAGCTGGGCCATGATAGAGCACGAAGCCCATTCTTGGTTCTCTGAACTCTGGGGAATTAGCCTGGAGGGGTCACGCAGGGTTTGGAACAGCTCAGGGGTCCTTGCCCTTGTGGCTGGCCTACACCCCCAACCATGGCAGTTCACCGGGCACCTTGGTGCTCTCTGATGTCCATGCTTGGCCCCACCGTACACCTGCTATGACCCTGGAGCATTCGCCCCTCACCCTGCACTCTGTCATCACAGGCCAGAGTCCAGTTCTGCTGGATCAGTACATAAGGTCCTTCACAGCTGGGTGAGGCCATGCAGGGCATATCATCCAGGTTACAAAGTTTGGGCTCTGTTTTAAGAACATCAGGAGCCCGCTGCTGTTCTTTTAGCTGGGGCGTAACATAACCAGAGGTAGCGGTGAGTTGTGTGATATGTGTGTGTGATTCTGGTGACCTGTGGAAAATGGACTGAAAGGACCCGGAATAGAAGTCTATATCCCCCTGCCCCCCAGAGGCTAGTGCAGCTGTCCAAGCAGAAGGGCCTCTGGATACAGATACGCAGGTGCTCACTTTACAAGATCACCTTGTCAAGGAAGGCTTGTGGGAACTACAATCTACGAGCCCTGGCACAGAGCTGAGTCTGACCAAAGGAAAAGGCATCTTTTTCTTATTTTGCTCAAAGGTGTCACTGCCCACTGAGCTGTGTTCCAGCAGGTTGTGTCAGTGTTGAGGGGGTGCCTTGTTCTTTGTTCACAAAGGAGCCACCTAGGCTAGTGGGGATCCTACAAGAGAAAGCAGTAACTTGGACCAGAATGGGGCCATGGATGGAAACTGGCCCTCTTGGAAGTATCTTTGGGGAACAGAAATGACAAGTTAATGCTAATCTGAGGATGAAGAAGGGGTCAGAGATGACAGCTAGATTTCTGGCAAGAGCAACTAGGAGGATGCTCCAGAGACCAGACTTGTGAAAGAGATCACCGCAAAGGTGCCATTTATAACATTTCAATGTTAAGCAAAATTTGAACAAGGAACCAAAAGAGAATAGAAGGCTCCAGAGTATAGCTGAGTAACCCTCATGAGTCTCTAATATTAACCAATCAGATCCTAGTGGTCAAGCTGAGGGGCCAGAAGCCCTGTCTGTCCCTACCCTCTCTTTCCTGTATTCTCACCAACTTCTGTGGCTTCCTCAACCCAGTGACCTTGGTTTACATTTAGGCTTTTTAACCTTCCTGAGTCATCAATGATGATCATGAGGATTTATTGACATGAAAAATAATTGTCAGAATATAATTGTCAAGCTATAAAAGATGATAAAACTATGTTTTCACTCATTTTTGAAAAAATATAACTAATAATTTATATTCACAAGCATGCAGAAAGAAAAGTCTTGAATGGTTACACCAAACATTGGCAGCATTTATGTCTGGGTAGAGGAATTATGGGTAATTCTCTGTGTAAGAGATACCGGTCTGGAAACCAGCACATTGCAGGCTCTTGACCCTGCTTTCAAATGATGAAACAGGCCTGGGAATCTACCTGTCTCTGCCTCAGCCAACTCCTTTTTTAAAAACATTTATTGAATTAGAGTGTGTTAATTTCTGCTGCACAGCAAAGTGACTCAGTTATACATATATATACATTCTTCTTCCTATTCTCCATTGTGGTTTATCACTGGATATTGAATACAGTTCCCTGTGCTATACGGTAGGACCTTGTTGTTTATCCATTCTGTGTATGATAACTTGCACCTGCTAATTCCAAATCCCCACTGCCTCCCTCTCCCACATAGCAACCACAGTTTATTCTCCAAGTCTGATTCTGTTTCTGTTCTGTGGATGAGTTCATTTGTGTCCTATTTTAGATACACATACCAGCGGTCTCATATGGTATTTATCCTTCTCTGACTTTCTTCACTTAGCATGATATTCTCTAGGTCCATTTATATTGCTGCAAATGTACTTCAGCCAACTCTTGAGAGTCAGTCTAAACAGACCCATCGAAGATTGTGAATTCCTGAAGGTAAGGCAGGTGTGTTATTCTAGTATTTTCAATTAACCATTCACATTTGTACAACTCAGTGGTACTTAGGACATTCACAATGTTGTATAACCACCACTTCGGTCTTGTTCTGAAGCATTTTCATCACCCCAGAATGAAACCCCTTAGTCAGTGGGTAGCCACTCCATTTCCACCCCTCTTGCACCCCTGGCAACCACTAGCCTGCTGTCTCTTTGGACGTACCTATTCTGGATGTTTCATTTAAATGGAATCACACGATATGTGAACTTTTATCTTTAGCTTCTTTCACTTTGGTTCTCAAAGTTCACCCATGTCCTAGCAGGCATCAGTACTTCATTGCTTTTTATGGCTGAATAATGTTCCATGGAAAGGATAGATCATTTGTTTATCCAGTCATCTGCTGGTGGACACTTGTTTCCACATTCTGGCTGTTGTGAATAGTGTTGCTGTGAATATTCTGCACAAGTGGTTGTTTCAACACGTGTTTTCAGTTCCTCTGGTATATATCCAGGAGTGCAATTGCTGGGTCATATGGTAACTCCACTTTAACAGCTGGAGGCGCTGCCAAACTGCTATGCTAAGTTTTACTCCCCTGGCAGCAGTGAGTCTTACTCTACTGTATGCCTCAGTATTATGCCCGGTACACACAGACAGCTGTCACTTGCTGAGATATTAGATACCTGGCTCTGTGAGAAAGCACTTTTCCTGTGCTGTACTATTTGACATTCACAACCATCTAAGAGCTAAGGCTCATATTGCTTCCATTTTACAAATGTGAAACCGAGGCTCACAAGCCTGAGATCTCCTACCCAAGAGAGTGGAACCCAAGCCTTGGCAGTTTTGACTCGAAGGCCTGAACTTTTTGCTTTTTCAGTACCACATGCTGACCCCAAAAGACAGGTATCTGACAAGTGTTTGAATTATTAATTAGTATAAAGCTCTGTATGCCAACAGAAACAGCTGTCTGCTGGGATGCAAGATTCACCTCTAAGCCTCATCACGCACCTACGTTCAGGCCATACTGACCCAGATCCAGTATGTGACAGGGTCAAGGTTGAGCTCAGTGCTACCTCCTCCATCAAGATTTCTGACCCCTGACAACCAGATGGATCTTGTATCCGCTCCCTCCTTTGAAGACTTGGCACTTCTCATCCAGCACTTATATTGCTGTTAATTTGTTACTTGCTAAAAACTGTTAACGTATTAACAGTTAAACAGTTACTAGTGACCTGATAAATTATTTAATTTTTCTATTACCCATAGGAACCTGATTATAATAGGTAGTTATATTTTTGAAATCACTGTTATTCTCAGAGTTGTGGGACTTGAGAGCAGCATGTCAATGAAACCCTATGCTTGCATTTATGAAGAACACTTGCCTGTTAGACCAGCTAAGCCCAGAATTGGGTCAATGAACTGGAAGTCAGACAATCAAGTGGTGTCATGTTTTGGAAGTCTCAGAAAGAGGAGGAAAATGTCCTGGAAAGAACATCATCTCCCCTGATCTCTTCATCAGGGTTCCCAGTAAGCCAGCCTCAGGTCAGTGCCCTGGATTCCCACTGAGCACTCATAACTTAAAGGACATGAGTGAGAGGAAGTAACAGCAAATTGTTTCAAGAGGAAAGAAAGTGGTCCGATAGGTCACTCCTTGGCAAGATGTTCAGAGATACTGGAACAATGATCCAGCTCTATACAAATACTGCTAATCTAACCTTTTAACAAAAGGGAGGCATTATCAGGCCCCAACACTCAAACTAGGATAACCCAAGCTCATTTTATATAGATCACCAAAGGGCCTAATTATGAAGGTGTGGGTGGGTAAAGGGGAACCACGTATGTTAATGCTCAAGAGGCCTGAAGTGAGGCAGGAGGGTGAGGGGACAGGACCCTGACCCAGAAGTTGAGTAGCAAGGACCACCCTGAGAGGTCCAAAGCCAAAGCCAGCCTAGGGATCCTTGCAGTGAGGGGCCAGGAAAAGAAATACCTTTGGCCTCATCCTCCTGCTAGCCTCTCCACCCCACACACTGGCCAAACCCAAGCAGAAGCCAAGGGGAAGGGAGGACGTACATGGTAAGTCAGCGTCCAGGGCAGAGAGAAGTGGAGAAGGATGAAGAGTGAGCTGGAGGGAACAATGGCAGATAACTGGCACAGAGGATTATGAAAACAATACAAACTTGGCTCATCCTGAGACCAATCACCTACAGAGCTGTGCTTTACTCAGTTTTGTAACACGGAGTGCAGATAGCACAGCAGTCAGCAAAACAAAACCAGGTGCAGAGAAGCAGCCGCAGCCCTAGCACAGGTTCCAGGTTTCCAGACAAGCAGAAAGGTCATCAAAGGAAAAAGCGAAAATGAGAATTGCAGCAGGTGGCCTGAAAAAGTCTGCGAGCCCCAGGGCTCCTTCTAAAAAGAAAGCACGGTGCTTAGGTGCGTTCTTGTGGTTTTCCCGTGTGAGGTGGGGAGAAGGGCAGGGGATTAAAGATTCTGCCACTCGTAGCAGCTTTCCTTGTTCCCAAGACGGGGGAGATGGGGAGCAACGATTGCCTGGGTGACAGAGCCCCCTTTCCTCATGTTATCCTAGCGACAGCTGGCTAACAGCCTTAGTATCCCTTGATAACCCTGTAACCCTTGACCAAGGAGCCAACTGAGGGTGGCCTGCCACACTGCATCCCTTCTCTTCCAGCATCAAAGGCCCTATAATCACTGGTTGCTTTTGCTGGGGAAGCGTTTAAGCTCTGAAGCAAACTGGTTAATTTAAGAAGAAAGAGAACATTATTCCTAAATTGGCCCAACTTTCTTAAGAGAAAAAGCTTGTGGACCTTACGTTAACTTTTTTCCCAGGAAATGGCATTACTTCTTTTTCCTTCTTCACCCAAAGGCTCATAGAGTTAAAAAAAAATCTATATAGTTACAGGTATAAACCCTTTCAAAACACTTCATAACAAATAAACATAGTTCAGCTTCACCAGTAGTCTGACATTTCAAAATGGCGAAAATGTTGAGAAGTTTAAAGGCATTGTTGGTGAGTGCTGAGACTGGCACACTTGTGCACTGCTCTTACAAGTGTGAAGTGGCGCCGTTCTGGTATTAAAAATCCATATCCTCTTCCCCAGTAATTCCACTTCAGGGAAGCTATCCTACAGAAAAAGACATGTACAGAGATTTACTTGCAAAAGCAAAAGGAACAATTGAAAGCAATGTTAATATATAAAAATAGAATTATATATGTGAAGTTTCACTTTTACAAAGAACATGTTTGATAGTGATGGCTGTGTGGAGTCATTAGGAGCACAGAATCAGGGGTCACTTGGAGTTTTAATCCTGGCTACAGGCACTTTGAGCTTTAGGGCAGCTTTGACTTCTCCCTAAGCTTCAGGAGAAAAGATGCCTTCATATTGGAGAAGTCTGGGGTACCACCTTAACGAAGAGACCAAACTGTACCACCAGTGATGAGGCCAGGTGACGCTATGTGCCTCCCAATGATGTAAAATTGGAAGGACACAAAATCTACGTATCATTCTCCAAAATATTTAAACTGACTTGAATCACGAACAAACTCATTCCGAAATTCTGAAAGACATCTGGGGTACTCTTCAAAAACTGTCAACATCACCTTTAAAAAAAAAATAGTTCTAGATTAAACGAGCCTTTAAAAGAGACATGACTGTTGATATGACAGAAACCAACAAAATTCTGTAAAGCAATTCTCCTTCAATTAAAAAATAATTGAGAGAGACATGACAACTAAATACAATGGGGGGTGAAGTGCCCCAAGGGCTGCAATTTACTTTCAAATATTTCAGAAGTGTTTGCCCATGCATAGAAAAGACTAAGAACAAGCAAACTCAGCAAAACATGAACATACGGCCTGTAACCTACTCTATCTTGACTGACACAACCATATTTTAAGACAAAATATGAAAAAAAAAAATCCCAAACCATTTATAACACATGATTTTTAGCTGTGTGACCTTGCGCACATTATTATTTGTACAACCTTTTAATGGGAGTAATGTACTTCATATGATGCTGTGATAATTAAATGAATTCTTGCTACAAAAACTTGGAACCAGGAGGCTTGGAACGGTGATGCTGGAGTAGCCAGAATTAAGTGCAAGGGTGTAAGTTGATGGATATACAGTCATTTAGATAAGAACCTAGTATATTGTAGACATTCAATAAATGTTTGCAATTATTCCAATTATATAAAAATAAAATATATCTGGACAGAAACAAAAGACAATAACAACAACAACCGTGATTATCTTTCAAAATATGAAAAGGTAGGACCAGGAGTGTTTTTTTTTTCCTTTCCTTTGTTACCATTCTGTGTTTTAAAACTTTCTACAACATAATAGATTTTATGATCTAGGAAAAACAATGAATGTTTTGTATAAAAGCTGAAAATTTTTTAATATTTCTGTCATTTCACAAAACATCTTTTGTTGACATTCTACAAATGATACCATCCAATAATGTTCCAATACTTTCTTCTTGTGAAGATAGTTTATATACCTGTAAGCATAAAAGACAGATTATGACATGCTGACATGTTCATGCACTACTAATTTCCATTATACAAATACATATATGTGACCTAATTTATTACTCAATTATTGGGATAATGGGATGGAATCACAATGTGATTAAGGTATGCAAAGTAGACAGCAACTCATCACTTATGTCAAAAGTTTCAACTGCAGTTATAGTGATAACTCTCTAAACATCAAAACATTTGTACCAATTTTAAAAGCACACATCTAGACATTAACTTCATACTATATTTTATATTTCAAATGTAAGCTTGATATCTAAAGTTATCTATTCTTTTTAAAAGAATGTCTTTACCAACTAAGTTTCTAATTATATCTTACATAAATCTGCATTTCTTTGCATGTCTAATCATTTTTCAGTTCAGTTCAGTTTAGTCGCTCAGTCGTGTCCGACTCTTTGCGACCCCATGAATCGTAGCACGCCAGGCCTCCCTGTCCATCACCAACTCCTGGAGTTCACCCAGACTCACGTCCATCGAGTCAGTGATGCCATCCAGCCATCTCATCCTCTGTCGTCCCCTTCTCCTCCTGCCCCCAATCCCTCCCAGCATCAGAGTCTTATTAACCTTTCTTAAAAGTTAAAACAATATAGAAGCATTGGTGATCAATAAGCAAACAGTATTATTCCACATCTATCATGCTCTTTCTAAAAATATGGGTTTACAAACCTTTTTGACTTCTGTAATATTTGTTATTTCAGGGAGATTTTTCAGAGGAACCTGATGACCTTCTACCTGAGATATTAGGTGTTCTTGATTTATTTGTTTTTCACCCTCTTCAATATAAGCAATCAGAATTGAAGTATCATTTGCTGAGATACCAAATTTTTTCAAGGCTTCTGAAATCTAAGGGGTGAAAAAGACAATAAAATCAGTAGTCTCAACATCTGAAACCTCTCCCCATTTGCAGCCTTTCCTGGTCAGATTCTCATTTTTCACATCCTAGTGGTTCTCTCTGCCTACAGTCTTGCAATGTCCCTTCCTAATCTCTACCACCTCTGCCTCTGGAGTACTCCCTGCTCAAAGCTGCACCTCATTCCCACAGCATCAAGCCTGGACTTTGATGCACCAATGACCCTCCCCTGGACCCAGTGACTCTCGCCGCGCCCTCCTGCCCTCCAGCCAGTGGGGCTGTGGAGCTCCCATCCTTTCCTACTTTTCTTGCCTGTGCCTGCATTTTGTCCTCCTCCTGGACTGCCTTCATCTTTCAAGGGTCCAGCTCAAATGTCACTCCTTTAGCACTTTCCTCCTTATAGAATGAATTGCTTCTTTGTTCCCACAGATTTGCATTATTATTCCATTATATCAATTAACTTAGGGCACTTGAACTTTGTCTTGTTCATCTGCCTTTCTTGGGAACATTTCTGACCCTAGACTGGAACAGGGACAAGCTCAACACGTGTTTATGAACTGCAGTCTCTTGAGTTATTTCAGCAATCTCAAAGAAACAATTACCCAGTAATTTTCCCCAAGATACTGGAGAATTCTATTACTACACATTTTATAGATTTTTCAAACATATGTATTTTAAACCATGCCACAGGTTTCCTAACCTTTCTCTCCATGGCAGTACTTGATTGTGTTTAGTAGTAGTAATAATTAAACTTCGTCAGCAAAATTAGTTGGTTTTTTAAAAAATATGCGCAGGTGGAATGTTTTTAACTCAAAAACTTTGATTACTATCAGTATCTCAAACACAAACTCTTCCTGTGTACCACGTGTATGAGCATGTGTTAAGAGCTAGTCTAGGTACCAGCAGCCTTCCAGTATATGGAAAAGGCGTGGTTCTATCCTCAAAGAGTTTATAGGGAGAACGAAAGATGCGCATGGTAACACACAAATACCCACACCTAATTTTTTATCATGAGATTTAAACAGCATTTTCCTGACTCTGTATGTCAGGAAGGACAAGTAAAACTATCCTCACTCAATTTAGCTAAATTTCATGTGAGTGACTCCAAAGCTTACTTGTCTAGTAGGAGGCAATGCTAAACCGCAACTCTCTGTCCAGCACTCACTCTTCACTGTTATTTTGGTTTGTTACCAGCAACAGGCTCCAACCCAACACTGAGTCACACACAGGCTACCATGACAAGGTCAACAGATATAAAGAAAGTATATATTCCATACTAATTACATTGTTATTTGGGGAAAGATTGAAAATAACTTCAGCAGATAGAGTTCTGGTCTTCATTTTCCCCAGCTTGTAGAGGTGAACTGCTTTGTTTGCGGCCATAATTATCTGAAATGGATCAACAATCTACCAAAGAGAACAGAAAACATTATACACAAAGAATCTGGAGTACTCTGAAGAATAATGCCCTGTACCCTCCAGGGTCAGGCTGTTTTACTTCATCACAATTTCTATATTTTCAAAATTGTCAAAATCTCAAGGGCCTAGGTGTTTAGAAAAATCACAGAATTTTACAGCTGCAGGCAATTAAGACACAAAAAGTTTTAAAACAACTTATTGAGGACCATTATTATGGGAAAGGCCATATACTCAACATTTAAACTTTATTTTCTATTCTACTCAAAAGTACCCTATTTGATATCTTCTATTATTTTCATGTGCAATAAATGAGGAAACCAAGGCAAAGAATGGGTTGGAATTTCAGCTCTGCCACTTACCACCAAGGGAACCTGGGCAAATTCCTTAGCATTTTATCTTTTAGAAGCAGATAATCATCTCACAACTTCATAGAGTTGTTGTAAAGATTAAGTGAGTTAGCAGTATATACAAAGAACTTACCAAATAAGCACTGTATAAAGGCTGGCTACCACATGCTCAAAGTTGTAATAAATGGCATAACTGGGATTTAAGTCCTGGTGATTCTACCACTGTACAATGCCTCCTTTACAGAGATTTTCTAGGTCACACAAGAAGATGGATATCTAGGCATCAGCCATCATATCAGAGGGAGACCACCTTTCATGTCTCCTAGGGCGGGGCTCAGCACCTGGCTTCTGCTGCCACTAAGTCGCTTCAGTCATGTCCGACTCTGTGTGACCCCATAGACGGCAGCCCACCAGGTTCCCCCATTCCTGGGATTCTCCAGGCAAGAACACTGGAGTGAGTTGCCATTTCCTTCTCCAATGCATGAAAGTGAAAAGTGAAAGTGAAGTCGCCCAGTCGTGTCTGACCCTCAGTGAGCCCATGGACTGCAGCCTTCCAGGCTCCTCCGTCCATGGGATTTTCCAAGCAAGAGTACTGGAGTGGGGTGCCATTGCCTTCTCCGACTTGGCTTCTATTCACTGTTAAATTGAAGGCTGGCCAAATCTGAATCCACTCTACAGGTTAGACAAGTCCTTTTACTTGAAGATAACAATTTTGGGCTAACCCATAACATCATGAAAAATCATCAGATTCTTAAACTCCCATAAAGCTCAGTCATTGCCATGAGTACTTACCATTGTAGGGTTTATTAATGAGCCATCAATGGCACCTTCCATGGCCTTTTTTCTCAAGGCCGCAGCATTTTTTACATCTTTAAATAACAGAAGGGTCACCCTGTATTCAGGAAATAGGTCCAGCTGATGTGTTAACTGCATTTCATAGATAAGCAGGATGCTACTGCACAAGACCAAAAGACCAAAAGTTAACAACTGTAAGTCACTAACAAATATCCTTGCTCACAATTAAAGCATAACTTTAATAATAAGATGTAAAACTGTTAAACTTGAAAAATCCACCCCAAAACATCTGGCAGCCTCATGACAGACTGTCTTCCTAACCCTGCTAAGCTGTTTTAGCTTCCTTCCTGGGAAAGGATCAAGGGCAACACCGGGTCCCCTAGTGGTACAGATAAGGCAGGCTCTGGATGAGGGGGAGCTTCTCAACAGACAACTAGGAGCAGGATACCAAACACTTTTTAGACCACAGGTTACTTACAGCATTAAGGAAACCTCACTCCAACTTAGTATTTTTAGCTTTCTAATCTCACCATTTTATTTATATTTTGGCAGCATCTAGACATAAATATAAGGCAGAAAACAATCTTATGGAAGAAAGTATGACACAACTCAAAGATATTCATTACATACATGGGAATTTAAGCCTAGAGGGTACAATTCTTAAATAGTAACACCCTTTAAAGACATAAATTTAACAAGGAAAGAACAGGGTATACACAAAAACATAAAAGCAGCATAAACAACAAATAACTGGAGAGACATAATCTATCTTTGAATGAAAAAACTAAGCACTGCAAAAATATAATCTTTAAAACAATTTCAAGTCTCAGAGAGATATTTAGGTGAAGCAATTTTATATAGGTTCACTTTATCCTTTTACCTAGGAAGTTTTATCTCCACCATTTGTCTGAAGGAATACATTGGCAATCTGAAGATTTATGTAATAAGATGTTTTTCTTATCATCCTAAGAGTAAAAGGTTGAAAACCTACCTAACTAGTAATAGGCCCAACTACAGTGGCTTTCCTGACCAACCACTAAAAACTGTAGTCTTGAAGAGGAGCTAAGGATGTGTAAATACAGTAATAAATAACATTAAGTACTTAACATCTGATTGGAAAATAAAACACAAAATGTGCATAATATGTGGGTTTTTAAAAATGTACACAAAAAGAAAACTACTGAAAAAAACAACAAAATGTTATCTTTGACTTGCTGGAATTACATCTGATTTTTTCTGTTACAATCTGGAAAAATAAAATGGTGAATAATGTCTTGGCACAACAGGGCCACACAATCTTTATTATGGCCATCCTGGGTAGCAGAATTACAGATAATTTTGTTTTCTAGAAAAAATATTTTGAAATGTTCTTAATTTTCTACAGTGAGCACACAAAAGATAATGAGTACATATAACCAGGGAGGAAACAATTTTTTTGTGGTCTTTGTTTTTACAGTAGGGGGAAAAGGGCGCCTATCAAATGTCAAAAATGGTTTTGGTTTGCCTGTTAGGCTGCAGTCCATGGGGTCGCTAAGAGTCGGACACGACTGAGCGACTTGACTTTCACTTTTCACTTTCATGCATTGGAGAAGGAAATGGCAACCCACTCCAGTACTCTTGCCTGGAGAATCCCAGGGACGGGGGAGCCTGGTGGGCTGCCGTCTATGGGGTCGCACAGAGTCGGACACGACTGAAGTGACTTAGCATAACATAGCATATAATTCACTCACTTAAGTCAGAAACTTCGAACCATCTCTGGATACTTACCTCCCACTCAAATCCCATATCTTATGCAAAACTCTTCTCAACTTTTATGTATCATTTTGAAGGGTCCAATTCTCTTCCATACCTACTCTGCCACCGCCGTTGGCCACCTTCTCTCCTCAACGTCGGTGACCTCTTAGAAGAGGTCGCCTCACAATTCCTTCCCTCCTATCATCCAACCTCCACCCGAGAGTCAAAGTGATCTTTTCAAAATGTACACCAAATCTTGCCCTACTATAAAGTCCCTTTATGTCACGGGGTCCCAAACTCTGTGATCTGAGACCTTCCTCTCTCTTCCGCTTCCTAGCTCACCCCTGCAGACCGCGCTCATTTCCCCACCGCCGCACTGGCCCTTCCAGCTTGTCACCACCCCCAGTCCCTACCCAGCACGCCCCCTCGGACAGGCAGTTACTCTGAATTAATCCTCCCTCCTTTCGACTGGCCAGTAAGAGCCCATTTACCAGCGCTCCCAGGACCCCAGGACCAGTCTCCTACGACCTCCTCTGTTACAACTTTGGTGAGTCTCAGGCTCATCAGAATGCTGTATCGTCCGCCCTCGAAGGGAGGCTGAGCCGATCACTGCCGGGCTGCATCCCAGGACCCGACCTTGGCAAACGCTCGATAAACGAGGGCGCCGAGAATCACAGGTATCATCTGGAAAATCACTGGTCTCCAGCTCCCGCCCGACCCGGCCAGGGCTGTGGTGCCAGGAGTACTCACCGTCGCGTCCCTGTCCGTCTCGTAAGATCTTCCCCACGGAAACAAAGCCCTCAACTTCCGGGAGATCGGCCGCAGCTGCGCTCCTTTCTCGCCCTCCCCGACCCTGCAGCGTCTTTTCAGGTCGGGGTGGGAGGAAGGTTCTCGGCTACCTCCTTACACTGAATGTTTCGCCGGCATGAGTCGCGTCTGCTGACCCGAAGGAGAGCAGGGGCTCGGTCCGCCACTTCCGATGAGAGTGGCGGCGTGTGGGTCTTCGCCGCGTCCTTAAGCCGCTTGGCCTTGAACGAGACATCGTGTTTCGTCCTATGCGAAGAAAAGTAATGGCTCCGATGAGCTCTACATATGTCTCCGCTGCTCGAGATTCTACAGTTCTTTTTCGAGGCAAGCAGGACTCAGTTTTTTCTTGTTCTGGGCGAGGTCCACTTGGCCAGGATCTCCTGGAGCCGAAAGCGCTCGGCGATCTGCCTAGGGTACTTGAGAGAAGTGACAGTACAACCCCTTCATCCAGCAGGCTCACAGGTTTGATTGCCATCCCTGAGTGTATCAGCCTCCGAAAGACGAGGTCATCCGCTAAATGGATGTTTTTTTCCATATTATTCTAACATGTTATTCTTCCATGTTTTTTATGCTTGGGGGCTCATCTGGGTCAATACTTTTCTTTAAACAAAAAGACAGGTAAATAATAAATAGGATAGATATGTGCTATGGAGAAAAAACTAGAGAATAGGGGGTAATGTCAGGCCGTGAGTATTACTATTTAAAATAGGATGGTTAAGAAAGATCTCACCAAAAAGGGCCATTTGTGACTGGAGGAGGTCTGGAGGCAGGTTCTGTGTGTATCTGAAGAGCAGCAATTCCAGGGAACAGAGAGAGTTTAAAGACTCAGAACAGATATGGCCTCATTTAAGAAAGAGCAAAGAGTACCTTGTGGCTTGAGCCCAGTGGGAATATATATGAAATTATTCTGAGGAAAGACTGGTATCCAGATTATATAACCAACTCCAATTCGAAAATAGTAAGAGACACAACCTGATTAAGGATAGATGACACAATTGAACACATTTTAGGAAAGATACATGAAAGGCCAATAAAAACATGAAAAGATGCTCATCATTAGTCATCAGGGAAATAGATACAAATTAAAAACATGAGTTATTACTACATACCCATAAGAATGCTGAAATTTGAAAGGCCTTAAAATTTTTAAATATCAAGTGCAAACATCCAGAACTGGAACCTTCACATATTGCTAGTCGGAGTATAAAATAAAAATAGTGTAACCACTTTGGAAAAGAGTTTGGCAGTTTCTTAAAAAATTAAATGCATGGCACTAGTGTTTAAGAATCCACCTGCCAATGCAGGTGATACAAGAGACGGCTGGTTTGATCCCTGGATCAGGAGAATCCCCTGGAGAAGGGCATGGCAACCCACTACAGTATTCTTGCCTAGAGAATCCCATGGACAGAAGAGCATGGCAGGCTACAGTCCATAGGGTTAAAAAGAGTCAGACACGATTGAAACAACTGAGCACACTCCCTTGCACGTGCATACTTAACCATTCGCAGCAGTTTCACTCCTTGGTATTTAACCAGGAGCAGTGAAAACATGTCCACCCAAAGGCTTGAACATGAATGTTCATAGCAGCTTTACTCATGATGACCCCAAACTGGAAACAACCCAATGCCCAATAATACATGAATGGATAAACAAATTGTAGTGAATTCATGTCATGAAATACTATTCAGTAATAAAAGGAATGAACATACTTGAAACATGGATCAATCTAAAAACATGCTCAGCAAAAAAGCAAAGTAAAATTGTTACTGTATGATTCCATTTCTACAAAACTATAGGGATTGCAAATATAGCAAATTTATTCTAGAGTGAAAGCAAATTAGTGGTTGTTAGGGATGGGGAAGTGGGAGACACTGGAAAAAAAAAAAAAACCCCAAGGGAACCTTTGCGATGAAGCCAATGTTCTATATCCTGATGTGGTGTTAATTACAAGGGAACCTGTGTTCAGATCAGATCAGTCGCTCAGTCGTGTCCGACTCTTTGCGACCCCATGAATCACAGCACGCCAGGTCTCCCTGTCCATCACCAACTCCCAGAGTTCACTCAAATTCATGTCCATTGAGTTGGTGATGCCATCCAGCCATCTCATCCTCTGTCGTCCCCTTCTCCTCCTACCCCCAATCCCTCCCAGCATCAGAGTCTTTTTCCAATGAGTCAACTCTTCGCATGAGGTGGCCAAAGTACTGGAGTTTCAGCTTTAGCATCATTCCTTCCAAAGAAATCCCAGGGCTGATCTCCTTCAGAATGGACTGGTTGGATCTCCTTGCAGTCCAAGGGACTCTCAAGAGTCTTCTCCAACACCACAGTTCAAAAGCATCAATTCTTCAGCGCTGAGCTTTCTTCACAGTCTAACTCTCACATCCATACATGACCACAGGAAAAACCATAGCCTTGACTAGATGAACTTTTGTTGGCAAAGTAATGTCTCTGCTTTTGAATATGCCGTCTAGGTTGGTCATAACTTTCCTTCCAAGGAGTAAGCATCTTTTAATTTCATGGCTGCAGTCACCATCTGCAGTGATTTTGGAGCCCAGAAAAATAAAGTCTGACACTGTTTCTACTGTTAAAATTCATCAAATTATGTCATTTTAAAGAGTACATCTTATAAAATTTATCAGTAGAGTTGATTAAAAAATAGACATAAAAAAAGTCCAGTTCAAAGTGACTTGTCTGTGATCACCAAAAGCTGGAAACAACCCAAACCCTTGTTAAGTGAATAAACAAACTGTATATCCATACAATGGAACACAACTCGGCAGTAAAAAGGAAATCAACTATTACTACATACAATAACATGGACAAATTTCAAAATTATGCTGAAAAAAGGTCAGACATAAAAATAGTGTATCCTGTGATTCCATCATTTATATAGAACAGATCCTACTGTATAGCATAAGAAACTATATTCAATATTCTGTGATAAACCATAATGGAAAAGAATATTAAAATGAATAGAATATATATTTAATATATATGTATAGCTGATTCACTTTGTTATACAGCAGAAACTAACACAACATTGTAAGTCAACCATACTTAAATTAAAAAAATAGTTTAAATAAAACGGAAATTAAATTTGCTGAATTGCTTCATAAGGAAATAGAAAAATGCCTTGTGTCAGGCTGTTGAAAATGTTCTCTCTTGAACATAACCTCTAGCAGATGGAAAGAGGGCTCTCTGATATTTCCATTTTCTTTGATGCTATTAATATTCCCTTATAATCTCTGTGTATGTGGTCACAGTTGGTCTCTTGAGGTAGTTCTACTTTACTCTCACTTTCTGAAGTCATTAATGTTGATACAGTGGCAACCACTACCACCTACTTGTGGAGAAGGAAGTGGCAACCCACTCCAGTATTCTTGCCTGGGAAATCCCACGGACAGAGGAGCCTGGTGGGCTATGGTCCGTGGGTTCGCAAAGAGTCAGACATAACTTATTGACTAAATAACAATTCTGTTGGGGATATATAATAATAGAGCGGTGAGGGTGAGGAACAGGCTTCACAGTGAGCCAAAAAGACAGGTTGTTTGGTATATGTGTTCACTCAGCAGGTTGGTTCTTCTCTGGAAGGCCTGGAAGGAAAAGCCATTCCAAGAGTATTCCACAGAAGGGAGAATGGAGGGGGAATCCACCTGCCAGGCTCCCTTCTCTCTTCTGCATTTCATTATTTAAGGCTCCTCCCATGGGAGTCAACTGCTCTACACTTCTGTACATCATCTAACCCTTCCATGGCAGCTCATAAAGCCAGAGCTTGTGGCCTGACGCGGCATTTCCTCCAACTCCAAAGTGGAGGGATGGCTGATAGAAAGGGCTTCATGTGGGGGCTGTAAGGGCCGTGCAGGCCCAGAGTTTATCTTGGGCTCCAGTCAGCTTAGGGAGTGCTGGGTTCGCCTGCAAAGGCAAAACTGGGGAGCATGGGCCAGGTGGCAGATGGCACTTTCAGGAAGGAGGAGGAGACCATTCTTGGAATCTGTATTTCACATAGCATGATATAAATGAAATAAATGCTAAATAGTCCTACAAAGTACCTTGTAGCTAAAGGAGTAATTCAGTAGGTGGGTAAGGTTGGGAGAGATGGCTTTACTGAGGAGATGGGGCTTCGAGAATGATTTGCCCATAGAGGCTGCAGGAGAGCTGTTACAGCCAAGGAACAATCTGAAAGACCAAGATACCGTGGCATAAATGTGTCTGTGCTCAAGAACTGCTGGCACACTGAAGAACGGAGTGGAACATGGCAGAGGCTTTGAAAAGTCAGCTGGAGTCAGATCACACGAGGCCTTGACAAGGAGTTGGAAATGGATTCTCAAGGCCATAAGCCATTCAAACTTTCCAAGAGGGGAATAACATTCATGAGTTTGTTTTAGGATGTAATTCTGGGGCAGCTGTTAGAATTACACTAGAAAGGTGGTTCAGACAGGATGCTAGGAAGGGCTTTCTCCATAGTAGGAGTGTCTGTAGTTGACTGTGTGGGTCCAGATCATGGCTTAGGGCTCTGAGTGGCCTGCAATTCTGGGATGTGATGCCTAAAAAATCAAGCTTACCAGACTGATGTTAAATCCAAAACTCATTTAATTGACAAAGTCTCATTATACTGGCTAGATTGAACTCATGTCTATATCTCTACTCACCACCCAAACCCTACCAAAACAGATAAACTCCCAAAGATTAAAAACCCACAAGAGAAGGGGAGGGATGATGAATGGTAGATGAGAGAGTAAAACTTTCAAAGATATTAACTGTCAGAATGGAGACAAATAGGGTTTCTCTGGTGGCTCAGTGGTAAAAAATCCACCTGCCAATGCAGGAGTGATCCCTTGTCCAGGAAGATCCCACGTACCTCGAACAACTAAGCTTGTGCACCACAACTGTTGAGCCTGGCTCTGGAGCCCCGCTCTGGAGCCCAGGAGCCCTAGAGCCCGTGCTCCGCAAGATAAGCCGCCTCAGTGAGAAGCCTGTGCAGTGCAACTGGAGAGTAGCCCCACTCGCTGCAACGAAAGGAAAGCCTGTGTAGCAGCAAAGAGCCAGCACAGCCAAAAATTAAAAAAAAATTTTAAGGGCTTAAAAAAAAATGGAGAAAAATAAAACCTGATTCTGTGCAGCGAGGGGAAGCTAAACAAAAATAACAAGGTGAGTGACCGCCTTATTACAAGTCTGCCATACATGAGCAGTTTCCATCCGCTCTGAGTGCTCAAATCTTAAGTTCTAAACAACAGGCAAAGATCACCAGACATTCCAAGATCACATCTAACAAGAGGGAAAGGTGCCAACAAACAGGAGAAAATCAAAACCAAAAACAGCTGATATAGAGAACAGAAGAAACTTAAAAACTGATAACTTTATAGAGAAAAGATAATGCATTCATTAAAAAAAAATAAAAGAATGAAGTGCCGGGGAAAAACAGCCATTCAGAAAAGAGCTAGCTATTGGAAATTAAAAACATAGAGCAGAAAAAATAGATATAAAATATGTAGCAAAAAACCAATAGAAGGGTAGAAATAAAGCTGAGAAAATTTTTGTGATTTAAAAAAAAAAAAAAGATTAAAAATGGAAAATAAGAGACAAAAATACAATTAACTTAAGAGGTACATTTCAGAAAATCAAATAGTCAGCTAATAGAAGTTCCCCCAGAAGAAAACAGAGAAGGCAGCTCTGACTTTGGCAGCACATATACTAAAATTGGAGCAATATAGAGATTAGCATGGTCCCTGCACAAGGATGACATGCAAATTGGGGAAGCGTTCCACTTTAAGAAAAAAAAAAAAGAAGTAAGATATAGAGAAGATAAAGTGAAAAACATTTCCCAGAAATGATGCATATAGCCTGCTAGACTGGAAGGCCTCATTTGCATTACGAATTTTAAAAGTACCCACACTAGGGACTTCTCTGGTGGTCCAATGGTTAAGAATTCACCTTTCAATGCCAGGAGACATGGGTTTGATCTCTTATCTGGGAAGATGCCACATGCTGTGGAGCAACTCAGCCTGTGAGGCACAGCTAACCGAGCCCCCGCTCTAGAGCCCTCAAGCAGAAACTACTGAAGCCCATGTGCCCTCGAGCCTATGACCAGCAACAGGAGAAGCCTGCACTCCGCAACAGAGTAGCCCCTGCTTGCTGCAACTAGAGAAAGCCCTCACGCAGCAGTGAAGACCCAGCGCAGCCAAAAAATTACCCATGGTAAGTCATATCATGGTATTTCAGGACACTTGAGAGAAAGATCCTAAAGCTTTCAGGAATAAAAATTACAGGTCACAAATAAAAGTTCTGGGATCAGAACTGTTACTGTTGTTCAGTTGCCCAATTGTGTCCCACTCTTTGTGACCGCATGGACTGCAGCACAGAAATCAGAATAGCACAGGGTTTAAATAGCAACAATGAACTATGGAAAATAATGACTAAATGCATTTTAAACTGCCTACCTCCAAATGTATAGCATATCAACTTATCAATGCAGTGAAGAATAAAATAAACCCATTTCAGACATGCAAAAGCCTCAAAAAGTTTGCATCCCATTAATCCTTGGGAAACCATGGAAGAATATGCTCCACCACACAGGGAAGTAAACAATGAAAGCAGCAGCTGTGGATCCAGGAAACAGAAGGGGCACAGAAGAAATGACCAGGGTGAAGGCAAACAGAAATCCCAGGGCAAGAGCTGTGCCCCCGGTGTAGAGAACAACCACCGTGTACCTGTCATAGGTTGAGTTGTGTCCCTGCAAAAGCTGTATGTTGATGTCATCCTAACCACCTGGTCTTCAGAATGTGACTGTACTTGGAAGATGGGGTCTTTAAAAAGTTAAGTTTAAATGAGTTCATTACGGTGGGCACAACCCAGTGTGACTGGTTTCCATAAAGAAAAGGAAATCTGGACATAGATAGAGGGTAGACCGTGTATAGACACATGACCAAGATGGTCATTTACAAGCCAAGGAGAGAGGCCTCAGAAGAAACCAGCTCTGCTGATACCTTGATCATGGACTTCTGGCCTCCAGAACTGTGAGAAAACAAATATCCAGTGTTTAAGACACCTAGTCTGTGACGTTTTTTTATGGCAGCCCTGGCAAACAGTGTCCAACCTAGACCAAGAACAAATCCAATCAACCCAAGAAAGATTTCAAACAAACAGAGTCTGATGTGTTTACGCTATCCACATTAGGGCCACAGGAAAAGACACAAAAATGTAGAGTCAAAAGTGGTGCGAGAATAACCATGGCACTCCCTGGTTCAGAGGCAGACACTCACCTAGAAAATAACATTACCTTAGGATAGTAATGTAACCAAAAGGTGGAAAATAACTATACTAAACATATGTGGGGAACAGAAGTGTGTATGTGGAAAAATGATATGAAAGAGCTAAAAAATACTCATCTTCTACAGTAAGGAAATCAACAGAAAGTACTAGAAACGGAAAAATCAACAAGTGGTTGTATAAGCCTAATATTTAAATAAGAGGTAAATATTAGATAATAATGCAAAAATACATAAAGTGTTGCCCTTGGGGAGTGACAATCAGGGGGTAGGGCAGGTGTGCCAATGGGAAGACTGCTCTTTTTCATAAAAATCTCAGTAGAACTATTTGAATTTTAAACTATGTCCATGTGTGTGTGTTTTTCTTATATGTGTTTTTTGATGTGATGAAAATAAAAAATGTAAAAGCTTAAACAGACCACGACACATCTTTAAAAGAGGAAGTTGCTGGTCCCTTTAGCCAGAGGTCTTTCAGTGGTATGATGTGAGCCGAAGCCAAAACCAGAGCTGAAGAATAAACAAGACACAAGAGGAGCGTGGTTTTCAACAAGCTGTGTCGACAACTGAGATGAGATGGGGACAGAGAGGACCGCAGGGTCAAAGACGGCTTCCCAGGTGGCCCTGCTTACGTGACACTGCGCTGGCCACTCCTCCTCAGAAACTGCTGGCCAAGAACCCCGTAGAATAGTAGGCTCGCTGGAGTCCCACGCCTGTCCCTGGTGGTTCTCTTTCTGCCTCACCGGTTGTCCTGCTCCAATTTCTTTCCAAGTGGGGAGTTCATGATATATGCGAGGAAACAATTCCACAAGAGCAGCCTTTTAGCAAGAAAAACTCTTGTATCTCTGTTAAATGTGGTGGGTAGAAAAAAAAAATTTTCTGAGCCACCATTTCGATGAAGGGTAGCAGCCTGAGTTCATCAGACACAGACCAGGGAGTAGGCGAGTTAGTTAGAGCACCTCCTTGGCGTCAGGTTCCACAGGATGTTCATTTATGAAACGGCAAACAAGCGTCACTGGCAGTATCACTCTATGACACAACGCCCCAAAACCAGAGGCTTAAAAAATGAAGCCAATCTGCCCAAGCTTTCATCAAACATCTACCAAGGCTTATGATGTCATGACAGTTACACCCTTTCTTGAGCAAACAAAGGTTTCTGGCTTCCTCTGCAACTAAAAATAATTACTACCTCTCAAGTGATCCATCCGTGTGTAAACCAGCTGAGGAGATGACTTAGAAACTGTCAAGGTCAGGCACCATTCCACGGTGAGAGGCTAGCAGAAAAAGACCGCAGCAGGTTACGTTCAATAGAAAAGCAGTAACTTCAGGAGCCATGCAAGTCTCCATGGATATCACAGGCTTCAAACGTCACATCTTATTCTGTTCATCAAGCAACCTTTACAGTCTACAAAAGTTTTCAAGTTTTCTGAGTAGCTCTACCCCATTGATAACAGTTACCCTGTCAGGTAAATTACTCAGCATTAAGTATTTAGGTTTATCGATTGGTCTTTCCTGCTCAACTGACAATCGGTCTCAAAGTTTATCCATTCCTGTGTTAGGTGGCCTATCTGAAAATTCAGTGAAAGGAAGCTGACAATAAACAGATTGCCAATGAAAGAAATGTCTAATGACAAAAATACTACATAGTGATTAGGTTCTAAAGAGATTATCTCCTAGGTAGATTTTAACAAAAATATTGAACAGTTAGGGGGAGAAAAAAGATACCCTAGTGATTTGGTCAGTAACAGAATATGATAAAAACATGTTTCTGGCTTACTTCACTCTGTATAATAGGCTCCAGTTTCATCCACCTCATTAGAACTGATTCAAATGAATTCTTTTTAATGGCTGAGTAATACTCCATTGTGTATATGTACCACAGCTTTCTTATCCATTCATCTGCTGATGGACATCTAGGTTGCTTCCATGTCCTGGCTATTATAAACAGTGCTGCGATGAACATTGGGGTACACGTGTCTCTTTCCCTTCTGGTTTCCTCAGTGTGTATGCCTAGCAGTGGGATTGCTGGATCATAAGGCAATACAGTATACTAACGCATATATGTGGAATTTAGAAAGATGATAACAATAACCCTGTGTACGAGACAGCAAAAGAGACAGTGATGTATGGAACAGTCTTATGGACTCTGTGGGAGAGGGAGAGGGTGGGAAGATTTGGGAGAATGGCATTGAAACATGTAAGATATCATGTATGAAACGAGATGCCAGTCCAGGTTCAATGCAGGATACTGGATGCTTGGGGCTAGTGCACTGGGACGACCCAGAGGGATGGTATGGGGAGGGAGGAGGGAGGAGGGTTCAGGATGGGGAACACATGTATACCTGTGGTGGATTCATTTTGATATTTGGCAAAACTAATACAATTATGTAAAGTTTAAAAATAAAATAAAATTTAAAATAAATAAATAAATAAACAATTTTTAAAAAAAGAAAAAAAAAAAACATGTTTCTGCATGCACACACACACACACATACGGACACACTAACACCACACGTTTAGTCAGGAAAAAATACACAGAAAACGAAGGTAGAATTTTTCATTAATTTACAAGGGATATTCTTTATTACCTTTATCAGTTCTAAAATATCATCTTCCTTTAAAAAAAATTTAAGTGGAATGACAGATGATTTCCTTCCCTGTTGTAAATACTGCAAATCTGTCAGCAGTAGTAAGTATCAATAGAATTTTTCCTTAAGCTTGAGCACGTAAGAGAGCAATAAAATAGATTATAAACCTCATTTGACCTGATCTTACAAAAAGTCACTTGCTGATTTGAGTCCTGCTCTGTCCGCAGACAGATTTCCAGGGTAGGCATGTGTCACTTGGTCCATCTGTAATAGGCTGAATAGGGTACTCTGTAGTAACTGCCAGGAGAAAACCTTTTGTTCGGGCCTCCTTGACCGGCACTTGGCTTTACATTCCAAGAGTATCTCCTCTGGAAATAGTCCTCTCCAGGGGGACCAGGAGGAGGGACATGGCATCTCTGGTAAATGTTCCAATTCTGGGAAAATTTCCTTAAAATAAAAGTAATAAAACATTATTAGTTCTGATAACTATATATAACAAGCTTTATAAAATTATACCTAGACACTCTGGTTCTACTGTTTTCAACCTGTGTGATTTTAGCAGATAAAACTGCTTAACCTTTGGATCTCTCAGTGCTTTATAAAACAGAGTATTATTAAACACCCTCCATCTTCATGACTGTTTTGAAGGTAAATTAAAACAACGTATTTCTATGACCCACCACCACGACTTGGCACACCGTGGGTTCCCAGAAGCCTTTTCCACCTTTCCCTATAGAGGTAAATGCTCATACTATTCTAATCAGATATATTCTCTCCAAGTGTGGCAGGGCTGACAGGAAACAGAACGAGCTATTTATGTTTGAAAACAGGAAGCTGCTTTCACCTTGTAAGTCCCTGCTGCTGCTGCTGCAGCTAAGGCGCTTCAGTCGTGTCCGACTCTGTGCGACCCCATAGACGGCAGCCCACCAGGCTCCCCTGTCCCTGGGATTCTCTAGGCAAGAACACTGGAGTGGGTTGCCATTTCCTCCTCTAATGCATGAAAGTGAAAAGTGAAAGTGAAGTCGCTCAGTTGTGTCCAACTCTTATCAACCCCATGGACTACAGCCTACCAGGCTCCTCCGTCCATGGGATTTTCCAGGCAAGAGCACTGGAGTGGGGTGCCATTGCCTTCTCCATATAAGTCAATAGATATATAAATTAATTACAAAATGTAGAAATTCTAACCATGGCACATGCAGCAAATTTGGAAAATTAAAATTTAACTGTCTCAAAATTAACACTGGTAAATCTAATATAATCATATAAAAGAAAAGTTGGAGATCTGAGAAAAGTAAACACCCCCAAAACCCCTCAATCCCAATTAATCTAATTAAACTGGTTAATATTTTCTTTTGGTCTTTTCCTCTTGCATCTTTTTTTGACTATTGAATCATAACCTATTATTTTTACTTATTGTAAGTGAGCTCTCACTTTTAATGGCTTTATAAAATATCGCAGTATGGATACATAATTTACTTAGCTATTCGTAACTGTTAGAAATTCAAGTTGCTACCAATTTTCCCACTCCTGTAAATAATGGCAGGATTAACATTTCAGAACATATGTGACTCTATCCTAAGCACTTAGTTCAGAGTCTGATGCACAGTAGGAAGTTTAGAGAAATGTGTTGAATGATTAAATGCATATAGATTTCTCCATATTTTGAAGTTTTTCTGTAGTTTCAAGGTTAGCAGGTATGAGCATTTTTATGGCTATTACAGTTATGTTTCAAAAGGGCTATACCTATTTTCAGAGTCCCTGGCAACACAAGCAATAATCATTGCAATGTTTACATCTTCTAAAAATGTCAACATCTTTTGAAAGTGGAAAGTTTACAATGTGCTAAAATACTTAATTAACTTATGTAATAATCACAATCCCAAGGTATGTATTATAAAAGCTTTATTTATAATATTATTAAAATTTCCATCCAACAGATAAGAGAACAGGAATTTAGAGATCTTACTGAGATCATACAGAGAGTGAACAGCAGAGCTAGGCTGCAAACCCAGGCCCAGCCTGACAGTCACCACCCTGGACCACCTTGTCAAAAACTGTTGCCAAATTAATAGGCAAAGAATAATACTGTGCTATTTTAATTGTTCTGAGGTTTTTCCTGTTTCTCAAGTAAAAAAATGTGTGTGTGATTTATGCTTCAATTCCTCTGCAGATTTCTCTCCTGGCGTTGGACTATTTTCCGTGTAATTTGTGTTCATTACGCTGTGCTAAATCCATTCAGTAGTGTCTGACTCTTTGTGCCTATGGACCACAGCCCCAGGTTCCTCTGTCCATGGGATTCTCCAGGCAAGAATACTGGAGTGGGTTGCTGTCTGCTTCTCCAGGGGATCTTCCCAACCCAGGGATCAAACTCAAGTCTCTTTTGTCTCCTGCACTGCAGGTGGATTCTTTACCACTAGTGCCACGTGGGAAGCCCTAATTTTTGTTTACTCTTAAATAAAACAACCTTCCTTATTCTGAAAACTGTACCACTATTAACGGAGCCTAAGAATGCAAGGAGACTTCCCAGATGGCACAGTGGTAAAGATTCCACATACTAATGCGGAAGACATGGGTTCGATCCCTGGGTCCGGAAGATCCTCTGGAGGAGGAAATGGGAACCCACTCCAATACTCTTGCCTAGAGAATCCCATGACAGAGGAGCCTGGAGGGCTACAGTCCATGGGGTCACAAAGAGTGAGATATGACTGGGAAATGGGAACCCACTCCAATACTCTTGCCTGGAGAATCCCATGACAGAGGAGCCTGGCAGGCTACAGTCCATGGGGTCACAAAGAGTGGGACGTGACTGAGTGACTAACACACACAGACAAGTTTGCAAGATCCTTTTTGGCACGCACATCAATTTACTGCCTTAAACTAAGTTTAAGGATCAATGAGGCCTGGCGTGCTGCGATTCATGGGGTCGCAAAGAGTCGGACACAACTGAGCGACTGATCTGATCTGATCTGATCTGAAGGATCAATGAAAACTTTCAAGACCTTATCCCAACTGCCTCTGAAAAATCACCTATTCCCCATCCCATACTTGATTTTCCAGCCCTAAATGCAAAATATGGAGAAAACAATACCTCCTGGTTGACACTGACCAGCAAGAAAATACAACTTCTTCATATTATCATACTGTGTTTGCACTAATTTATAATACTAGTTTCTATTTCAATTCTAGACAAAGGGAAAGCAGAGATACCTTTCTGACTGCTGTAAATCTTGAGTCCAGGTATGGAAATGCCGAGGTTCTGGGTAACCTTGGGTCTGATGTATGTTATGCTTAGGTCTTCGGTTAACAGGCTTAGTAGCTGTGAAAACTGGCTCCATCATATGTGTTGAATCTTCAAAACCTCTTGTTCTAGATACACTGGAATCCCAATTCCTCAAACAGAATGTTTCCACAAAATATTATTGGTGTCCAATTTGGTATCAGTTCAGTGACTATATTTTGGCCCATGAAAAAAACAATCCCACCTGACCCCCACAATCCTATTTGTTTAGGTTTCCTACAGCAAGTTCATGAGCTACAAGAAGAATGGATAGGTGCAGTTTAAATGATACAAAAACACATCTTTCTCCCCACAAATATCAGGTATAAAATGCAGCTTACTTTCTGATGGGGCCATTCCGAAGGTCATCAATGTAGTTTTGCCTTTCTAAGCAATGCCCACGGCACCTACTGAATACTGAGAAGAGGATGAACTGTTAGAAATAAGTGTGCAAAAAGCGAATCTTTCCCAGAGAAAGCGGATCAAAGAGGAAGTCCACTTACTGATTATACAGGCTGTCATAGCTCATTATTTCCAGATACATCCCTTTATGAACTTTCGCTAAAAGGTTATCTTATGTCAGAACAAATGAATCACAAACTTTTCTCTTTTACCAAAATTTGAGAAATTCACCTACATTTCTACTTTCAAATTTTTAAAAAAAGGGAAAACAATGACAGCTCTCATACTTACATTCAATTGCATCATCTGGCCTCATGCCTTCTACATCAATCAAATACCTAACAGACAACAAAATTCAAGTCATTTGTAAATAAAAAGGAAAAAAAATCATTTTTGCAAAAAAAAAAAAAAAAAAGGTCCAATTTCACTTTACAAATATAGATATAAAAATCCTAAGAAAATATCAGCACATCTAATCAGTAATTATTAAAGAATGATATACAAAAAGGCTTTACTCCAAGGATGCAACAATGACCTAGCTTTAGAAAATCTATTAATGTATTTACTTACATTAATACAACAATTAATAAATGAAAGAGAATAAACTACAGGATCAAACTGGCAAATATTAAACAGGTATCTAAGATACAACAGTCAGTTTTGATCAGAATGCTTTGTACACTGAAAACAGGAGACCTAATATGACAGAGTATTCACCAGGAACCAACAAGTAACAGACAAATTAGGAAAAATATTAACATTATATCTAAAAAAAACCACTATTAACCAACTGTAGGACCCAGAAACTGAGGAATCACCTTCACTGACAGTTACTTCTTCCTCACCTTCATCCTCAACCCACTACCAAGGCCTAAACAATGATATCGCCTAAAGATCTCTAGAATATGTTACATCTTTCCACCAAAATGACCACCAAATCCTGGTCCAAGCCACCATTATGCCCAGTTTCTACTAACGTCTCCTAACTTGTTTCCTTGCTCTTTATCCCTGCAGTGTATTCTCCACTCAGTAGCTAAATGAGAGGCTGAAAATACAAACTTAATTACACTCACCTTCAACAAAAACAGTGCAATGATTTTCTAATACTCTTAACGTCTAAAACCTTAAACACAAACCTGAATGACTGAGCTCCTACCCACAATTCCAGCTCCATTTTAATGACACGCTTCCCCCACACCCCTGCCTTCCTGGCCAGTTCCTCCAACAGAGCATATGCTTTCCTCTTACAGGGTCTTTCTTATTTCTTATACTTAGAAATCTCTCCCAATGTCTTTATCTGGTTAACACCTACTTCTTCATCAGATATCAGCTCAAACATCCCTAAAGAAATTTTCTCGAAGGAGAAATATTGTATGAAGGCTGGAACTTTTATGGGCTGGAGATGGGCTGGAAGTTGAGTCCATTGCCAACAGCCAATGTTTTAATCGATCATGCCTATGTAATAATAACCTCAATAAAAGCCCAAAAGGGGGCGGGGGCGGGAAGAAACTTCTAATCTCCATGATGAGGTCAAATCCTCCCTAAACTATGTTCTTGTGGTACCATGTCCCTTTCATTGGCATTTGTCAGAGTTGTAACTGTACGTGCAGAGTGTAATTCTTGAATCTCTATTCTCTCTCTGGACTGTCAGAATTCACAAAGGGTAGGTAAAGTCTCTTTGCTCACACAATTTCCCAAGGCTTTTTGCTAGTACCCAGCACAGTGCTTAAACACAACAGATGCTCAATATTTTAAATATTTTCTGAATGAACAAACAAAAATTGGTACAGTCACAAAAAGCATAAGGGCATAAACTCTTTAATTCAGAAGTCCCATTCTGAGTGAAGTTATCTGAGACAAACCATATATAGTCAAAGACATTCACAGAGGAATATTCATTACTTCAATGTTTTACAATGTCAAAAACTTCTGACTTTCTCTTCATCAGTAAGCAAAGGAACAATGCAGTCTTTAAAAAAGAACAAAGTCTCCAAATATTTTCATAGGAAGATGTCTACCATACATTAAATTATAAACCAGAACATCTAAATATTATACCATGAAATCACATGTAGAGTCAGTCCTCTGCATCCACGGGTTTCATTCCTGTGGATATGGAGGGCTGACTATCCTATACCAGTTTACACAGGGGACCTGAGCATCTGAGGATTTTGGTATCCATGGGATAGTCTGAAACCAATCCCTTGCAGATATCAAGAGACGATTATATGTGCTTCTATTTGTGTTTTTTAAGTAAAAAAAAAATGTGCTAAATTATTACTGGTGGTAATCTCTTAAGTCGAGGCAAGACTGCTTCTGCTTCATACATTCTTTAACTGACTTCATTTTCTGCATTCAGCTTACATTACTATTGTGAACAAAAAATTTAAACATGGTCTGCCTCTTGGGGTTGGCAACTCACCTGCAGATGAGGTAGCCAGTCCTGTTTACACCATGGGTACAGTGGACACCAATAAGTCTGTCTATAAAACAGGGCATATGGAATTAAATAAATGAAGTAGCTACCTGAAGACAGGTTATACAATTTTCTGAAGAGTAGCATTTACTGGTTACTACAATACCACCACTATCCTAAAATGGAAAAACTCTGAAGAAAAATATGTTTTAGCAGGAACATACTATAAAGAATTAATATAGTCAAAATTCATTGCCTCTGTAAAATTTTGCATAGCATCCAATCATATGCAATAGTACGGACTGGAGCATGCTCATCATGAGCTGATTTGACTATAGAAAAAGGGAGTGGGGAAAAAACAAAACAAAACAGGCTACCAAAAGAATGAAATCTGTTTTTGGGTGAAACAAATGGAAAGCCTTCACTATTAATGCTCAATAGTATTTATGAAAAGAACAAACGCTTTCTTGGGTTCCCAAAGTGCTGTTGTTTCTACTCTCGTTTGCTGCTCCACACACACCATGGGTCTATATGCCTGTGGAGTTCTCGGGAACATAGCACTGTTCTTATATCACAATGAAAAAGTAAGGCTTGAGATGTTAAGCCCGAGCTGCACAGCAGGCAATGGCACCCCACTCCAGTACTCTTGCCTTGAAAATCCCATGAACCGAAGAGCCTGGTAGGCTGCAGTCCACAGGGTCGCTAAGAGTCGGACACGACTGAGCGACTTCACTTTCACTTCTCACTTTCATGCATTGGAGAAGGAAATGGCAACCCACTCCAGTGTTCTTGCCTGGAGAATCCCAGGGATGGGGGAGCCTGGTGGGCTGCTGTCTATGGGGTTGCATAGAGTCGGACATGACTGAAGCGACTTAGCAGGAGCAGCAGCGGCTCAGCAGGCAAACAGAACAAAGACTAGAATCGAGTCTCATATTTTTCCAACTATGCCACAGTATCTCTTAGTTTAGCACTTAAAAAAAAAAAATACATACATATATATATATATGACAAAGTAAATACAAAACAACACGTTTGATCTCTGCAAAAGGCACATCTATGACTAGGTGGTGTGTGACAGTCATCATCTCTGGCCTGGATTACTAATACCCAACTTCTAACCCCTTCTGTTTCAACTGACCCGCCACATGGAAGATGTTATTTTCTAAAATATAAACCTGGCTGGATTTCTCTGTTAATTAAAAGTCTTCATTTAGCATAGAATAAAGCCCAAATTTTTAGCAAAGAATTTAGAACTCTTTATAAACAAGTATCAATCTGTCTCTCCAACTGAATTATAAATTCAAACTATCAATTTGTCTCTCCAACTGAATTATAAATTCAAACTATCAATTTGTCTCTCCAACTGAATTATAAATTCAAACTATCAATTTGCTTCTCCAACTGAATTATAAGTTCAAACTCTGACCTGTGCCATCCACCTTCCTCCTGTCCCCTGCCAGCCTCTCTGATCCCACTTTCTACTTCTCTGACTTCACTCCCCGCCCCTGTCCAGCCACACTGGCCTTACTATCCCTTACACCTGCCAAGCACAGCTGTGCCCCAGGGAATTTGTACCTACTATTCCCTCTGCTTTAGAACACTCCCTCCCACCCCATCCCCACTCCCTCAGATATCCAATGGCTTGTTCCTTGCTTCCTGTAAGGCTCTGATCAACTGACACCTTAATAGAGAGGGCTTCCCTGGTCACCTTCCACACTCCCTCACTTCTTTATCTTATTTTGTTATTTTCCGGAGCACTTACCACCCACTGCCTGACACTCTGTATGTTTACTTATTTCTCTCTCCCCCCAGCTAGAATGTAAAGTGCGCAAGGGCAAGACCTCTTCTGTTCCTACTTGCTAGAACAGTGCCTTCAACTCAAATGTTATACAATATTTTTGTTGAAAATGAACGTATGAACTCTCTGTCCTTTCATACTGCCTCTAGTCACACCCGACGCTGCCCCCCACTGCACAAGTTCAAGTCCTGTGCCTTTTGCACCTGTTCCCAATACCTGGTCTGTCCTTTCCTCATTCTGGCAAGATCCTCTTCCCCCAAGCCCAGCTCAGATGGTCTCCTCGGTTTCTCCTGTGGCACCTGATTCTTTTGTTTTTGGTCACTTCTGGACCAGGGATCGAACCTGCGACCCCTGCACGGGAAGCATGGAGTATTAACCACTGATGGCTGGGGAAGTCCCTGCACTTGGTTCTTTTATTATAATTAACCCACTATCTTATAGTTACTACATGCTTATCTTCCTAGATAACTATTAAGTCTCTGCTGAACAAAGACAGCTAGTCACCTCTGTTTCCCCATGCCCTAACAACAAACCTAATAGGCTCTCAGTTTACTAAACCAATTTATTTTCTGAGTCTCTACCAATTTGAGGGAGTGGAGAGTGTAGCCTCTCCCTCTTTATCAGTGAGCCTGGCATCTGTGGGAGGGATTTATAGCAGAGGAAACCAGAAGGGATCACAAGCAAGATCCAGACGTCAGAGAGCACGGTGAAGTTAGCCCACTGCTGGCAGAGACCCACAGAGGGGTCGCATGCTGTCACCTGGGTCAGCGGCATTCCAAAAACAAGAGATTACTCAGTCTTAAAACATGGCAAATCCCACGTTCCCTTTGATACCCTTCTACCAATAAACAGGACAAAAGAACATTTTTATTATATATTTCCCATTCGAAGTTTTTAAAAAGAGGTAAGTAAGCTAGTTCAGTTCGTACTTCTCACAACAATCACCTTCCAAACTAAATTGAGCCCCTCAAAATAAACCCCAAAACTAAATTGCTTGCGACCATAAAAAGGAAAAACACCTCTGTTAGCACCACCTTAATGTTATCAAACAAAGAGGCCTAATGTCAGAACTATTAAAAATATTAAAATTCTCCAACCCCACTTGAAATGCATACCAAAATTCAGGTAAAGAGAAAAGAACAACAACAAAAAAAGACACTCACCATTATCTTTATTTTCTCTCAAAAACCCATTAACAGCATTTTTGAATTTAAAAATAGTGTCATCATCAGGAACCTGATGCCCAACTGTATAAATTTTTAAATAAGGAAAATTTTCTGGTAATTCCTAGAAGGCAAAACCATGGAATGGATATTATTTCATTTGTAGGGAAAGAACAAAAGATTAATTAGAGAAAGCAAAATATAAACAAAGACATTATATTAATCTAAGCATGTCAGTCACTCTGATAAGGGACTTTTTTTTTCCAAAGCTGCTTTAAGCAGGAAGTATCACATGATTCTCATTAAACTACAGAAAGGACAGTTACTAGGGATGCAAAAGCAAATCAATATGAATGAAGGCACGTATAACTCAAAATGCTAAGAAATAGTTCTACCTAGTATCTTACATTTCAAAAGCATAAAGCAGCTGTGATTGATTGAAGTAGAATAGTATAGTAGAGTCAAAAGAACGTAGAACTGGAAAACAGAGCAAATTTCATGCACTGTTGAGAACTGGTATTCTTGGGGTGGGAGAAAGTAGATTATCAATAAATGACAGAATAGACTAAGTGAAAATTCTGTAGTTCAGAACTTATATGGAAAGTAGCAGTATGAACCTATGATATGCGTGTGGTGTGCTAAGTCGCTTCAGTCGTGTCTGACTCTTTGCGACCCCATGGACTGTCCCTGCCAGGCTCCTCTGTCTATGGGATTCTCCAGGCAAGAATACTGGAGTGGGCTGCCATGCCCTCCTCCACCAGATCTTCCCGACCCAGGGATTGAACCCTCATCTCTTATGTCTCCTGCTTCAGCAGGAGGGGTTCTTTACCACTAACACCACCTGGAAAGCCTTGAACCCAGGATATATTTTATATTAAAAACAAACAAACACATTTCCTATCTCGAACCACTGAAAAAGCCTAGGAACAACTGATGTCATGTCAAAAGGATGCAAGAATCACTGAGAAGCTCCACTGGTCAAAGACAGGCCCTCAGTTAGAACAACTGTAATGGAGTCCACTGTTCTTGTTTAGTTACTAAGTTGTGTCTGACTCTTTGTGACCCCATGGACTGTAGCCTGCCAGGCTCCTCTGTCCGTGGGATTTCCCAGGCAAGAATACTAGAGTGGGTTGCCACTGCCTTCTCCAGGGGATGTTCCCAACCCAGGAATTTAACCCGAGTCTCCTGCATTGGCAGGTGGATTCTTTACCACTAAGCCACCAGGGAAGCCCAATGCAGTCCATAGTGATACAAATAAATAAAGTTGGTCACCACTGGAGGATATTTGTGAATCAACTCATTATTTTGAACACTTTTAAGTAAAAGGAGGAAATCATGCCTCTATAGCTAGGCAACCAAATAGCTTATGCAAGGAATCTTCTGATAGAAACACCCAGCTAATAAATGAAAAAGGAACTATAGAATTCACCATTTTTTGAAACTCCAACTGAGTTAATGGATGTAGGAATCAATCATCAGTGACTGTTAACATCACAGAAAGAGATAACCATATGTCTCCACGGAAGAAGACCTATATTCATCACCACTTCTGATGATAAACACCTGTTCATTCTCACCTATGAAACTGCTTTACCAAAAGAAAACATTCAAGCTTCATTCAGATCAAGCCTCTAGGTCCAACTACCAATTCACAGGAAATAAAAGGATTGAAGAATATGTTTAACAACACATTAACAAATGAGATCGTCAAAATCTAGATGGGACAATTAAACCAGTTTTTTAAAAAAATAAAATTCAAGGAGAAAAAAAAGTGAGAGAGACATGGAAGAAGAACCTTCAAAAAAATAAATAAAAATAAAATTAGAGACCCAACAATAAGACCACACCAAGTAACATGTGGACCATATTTGGATCCAATTCAGAATTCTTAAAAACAGCTTTTTATGACATTTACAAGACAACTGCAAATTTCAGCACTGACTGGATATTTAATAATATTAAAGAATGATACTAAGGAATAAAAGTCCTACATTTTAAATATATATATAACAAAAAACATTTATGTGTAATTCAATGTTATCTAGGATCTGCTACACAATGAAACAGAGTGAAACAGGCAGAAGTATAAATGAAGCATGATAGACATCAGTTGATAAATATTATAGCGAGATGATTTCATGGAATCCTCAACATACAAAGAACACTCAGGATTTTGTATACTTCCGTATATGTTTAAATTTGCAGTAATTGTTTATGACACTGTAGGAAACAGTTTGACAGTTTCTCGAAGGTTAAACACAGAACTAACATACAATCCAGCAACTCTGCTCTGACCTACACTGCACATACGAAAGGACGGAGAGCTGCAATTTGAACAAATGTATGTACACCAATGTTCACAGCAGCATGGTTCCCAATTGCTACAATGTGCAAACAAGCCAAGCGTCAGTCAACAGAAGAATAACAAAATACGGTATATACACACAATAGGATTTATGAGGTCTTAAAAAGGAATGGCATTTCATCACATGCTATAACAATGATAAACCCTGAAAATATTATGCTTCGTGAAGTAGGCCAGATGTAGGACAGATATTGTAGATGCCACTTACACGAGGTACAGCGAAGAGGCAAATTCACAGAGACAGAAAGTAGAATAGAGGTTACTAAGGGCTGCTGGGAGGGAAAATGGGTGGTTTTAACGATGATGGTGGTGGTTAATGATTACAGAGTTTCTGTTGAGGATGATGAAACACTTTGAGTATAGACACTAGTGACGGCTACATAACACTGTGACTGTATTTAATGCCACTGAATTGTATACTTATAAATGGCTAAAATAAATATTATTTATGTATATTTTACCACAATAAAAAAAGAGGAACAACTAAGTTCAAATTTCAACTCTTCCTTTTCTGAATCTCAGTTTCATTAATGTAAAACTAGTAAGTGTAATTGTCTATCCTCTGAGCTAAGTGCAGAGGAAGTGCAGTAGAAGATATTAGTACTACCACCACTTCAACAGCAAAGGGTTGTTGTGAGGAATGGATATGAAAGAACTTTTTAAATGGCAAAACGCTATAAAGTGCTAACAAACATGAGGTGTTATTGTTTCCCAAGGCCATGGAACAGATCAGAAGAAAAATAATTCTTTTGCACTGATGTGTCCTACGAGGGCCAAGAGAATATACAGGTTTCCGTATTATATCAAAAGATATTAGGAAAAGAAAGCATAAACCTTAGAGAACAATTGCCTTTTACTGTGATGCTTAAACATGTTTAAACGACTGCTTAAACACATAAAGATATAATGGATATACGTTCTTTCCTTTCAAGCTTACTATTCTTACTAAGAGTTTACTTCATTTTCAAACTATACAACAGGGAAGCTTATAGAATTCCTAAGCAGATCCAGAGCCTATTGCCAAATGGTATAGTTCAACTCATGTCTTCAATCTCATTTTCTTAATCTCACTGCAGAGAGAAATCAGAAATGTGTACTTAAGGAAACCACCAACTTTCCTTTTTGAACTATTACTCATGAAAGAAGGCCAGGATTCACCTTAGTATAAGATGGTAAACATTGAATTACTACAAATTATTACAGTACCAGAAAGAAGGTCCTTTTCAACTGCAAGTTCCATTTACCTCTGGCTTATAATAGCGGCGAGTATATGTTAAGTCAATAATCAGTCCAAGTTCTTCATTCTGTTCTTGGATTTTGTTAAAAAGATCCAAGGGGGAAAAACATTCTTCTGGGGCAAGATGCTTTTCAAAACTCTGTCAGAGAGAATGAAATTTTAAAAAACATGTGCTTAAAATCCATTCTTATATTATTCATTTACTCAAGCCCTGTGATGCTAACATCAGATTCAAAGCCAAGTTTGCTCCTCTGGAATTTACAAGCTATATTACAATCCTTTCTTCCAGAGAGATTAGAGGGAAGCATTTCTACATATTTATTTCTATATTTGTTTCTTTCATGCTGGTCTCCTAACCAGACTGTAAACTCCCAGAAGGCAGGGACCACATCAGTTTTGCCTCCCACTGTACTGCCAACTCCAAGCAGAGTGCCTGTAAATAGATATTTATAAATAAATACTTCTTGAATACATATATGAAGGATGGCTTTCATTGCTAAATATTCTTGTATGCACTTGGCTTATTCACCTACTCTTTCCCGTTGATCTGTTTGGTTATTCTAGTCCCAGCAACACATTTTCTTCGAAATATATTACTAGACTAGTTTTACAGCAGTTTTAGATTCAGAGCAAAACTGAGCAGAAAGTACAGAGTTCCCATTTATACCTTCTATCCTTCATCCCATACAGCCTTCTCCGTGATCAACATTCCATACGTGTGTGCTTCATTTCTTAGAATTCATGAACCAACACTGACACACCATTACCAAAGTCCACAGTTTTTTGCATTCATGGCGCAAGAAACTATTTTTTTATTTCTGTTACAGTCATGCCGAAATATATACATACTGAGATATATATCATTGTTGTTGTTGTTGAGTTGGTTAAGTCATGTCCGACTCTTTTGCAACCCAATGGACTGTAGCCTGCCAGGCTCCTCTGCCCCTGGGATTTCCAAAGTAAGAATACAGGAGTGGGTTGCCATTTCCTTCTCCAGGGATCTTTCCAACCCAGGGATCAAACTTGTGTCTCTTGCTTGGCAGGCAGATTCTTTACCACTGAGCCCCCAGGGAAATCCCAAGGTACATATTACTTTATTATAGATTACTTTATTTACTCTTTACTTATAGTTAAAGCATTACATTGATTTTTCCCTATGAAATTAGGTTGTATTTATCTATGAATTCATTTCAGGATAGTAAAGGGGGTAGTAAAAAGTATAAAAAGAAAAAAAAAAAGTATCAAAAAGGAAAACGGAGTACAACAGGGTTGAGAACTAGGGTTCTATCTGGTGAATACAGATTTTGAAAAAATACTATATCAACTTTTGCGTACCTTTTTCAAAGGAACTTTGAAAGCAATGAAACGAGTCCCAGGCATCCTCTGTCCAACTGGGAGGTAGTCTTTCCACCTATTAATACATTTTTTGTTAGGCAAATTTTATATTAGTCTGTCTCCCAGCATAGGATGAATGCACATTCAAAATGGAAATGAAAGTCCTCTACAGTAGATTCCTCTTCTTTCAGCTTTGCATTTTATTCACATCCACCTAGTAATAACCTTTACTTCCCTAGTTCCAGTTTTCCGATCGTGAACACAGATAAAAAGCAACAAAACAGTGCCAAGGCCTTAACAAAGTCTATCTAAAACCAGAGATGGCCAGAACTTCCGACTCCCTAATAAAAATGGCCTGGTGTTGAGTTATTAGTTAGTTCAGTCGCTCAGTCGTGTCTGACTCTTTGCCACCCCATGAATTGTAGCACGCCAGGCCTCCCTGTCCATCACCAACTCCTGGAGTTCACTCAGACTCACGTCCATCAAGTCGGCATGCCATCCAGCCACCTCATCCTCTGTCGTTCCCTTCTCCTCCTGCCCCCAATCCCTCCCAGCATCAGAGTCTTTTCCAATGAGTGGTGTTGAGTATTAAGGTATCATTAATACGAGCAGGTTGCCTGAAATAGTTTAAACACAATACTTTAACCTCCCAGTTTATTCTTAGTCCTCATTTAACTGAGGCCATCAAATTCAGTAGGGAACTTCAAATCCGTATTTTAAAAGAAAACTTGATAATAAAAGGAGTGTGAAGGTCACAAAATGCTAGGAATCACAGTGAAAAGTAATATTTGAACTGATTTCTGTAGGATGAGTTGGAACTAAGGTTAACTCAGAAGCACAGAAAGTGAGCACAAAAGTTCAGTATTAGGATGAAGATGACGTGACAGATTCAAGAGAAATTCAGGAGATAAAACGGAGTTGATTTAATAGGATATGCAGCGGAAGAAACGAAAGTCTCAGGGAATAAATGGGTTTACTGTACATATGAGTGAAGTCTCAAAATTAATTTGAACGGTCTCAAATGACACCGGTTCTGAAGCAAGACTATGCCCTTTATGATTCCCGGAGACAACACAAATAACACAGAACTGTTTCTTTGGAAAATTCGGCGGTATTGGTATGTTGTTTTGTTTTGTTTTCCCACTGAAACTCAGTTTCTATTACATTTTCTGTGCCAAAAACAACACAGATTCAGGAACTGGAAGTGAAAACTGAAAGTGCCAGTCGCTTAGTTGTGTCCGACTCTGTGACTCCATGGACTGTAGCCCGCCAGGCTCCTCTGTCCATGGCATTCTCCAGGCAAAAATACAGGAGTGGGTTGCCATTCCCTTCTCCAAGGGGATCTTCTAAGAGATCGAACTCGGGACTCCTGCATTGCAGGCGGATTCTTTAACGCGTCTGAGCCATCAGGGAAGACCTGAGGAATTGAAGGGGATTCTATTTTGGTAATTACGTTGTATCCCCAACACCGACAGTCTCACCTTAAAAAAGCAGTCCTTTGGCATTTTACCTGAAAAGCAATGACTAGAGCCTCGCTTTTGAAACAATGGAGAGAAATCAGAACATCACACACCCTCCCTTTCTGCTACTCTGAACGCAGCCCTGAGAGGGTCAAAGCCGACTAGCACAAGGCGGAAGATCCAAGCCGGCCGGGGTAAACACGACAGGCGGAGAGCACAAGAGATGAAGACCAGGCCCAGGGGCTCTGAGCTGAAAGGGCAACTCCCAAGGACCAAGGCGTGTATTACCTTTCGGGGATGTGGTTTCCGCCCTTCTTCTTGGCTGACGAATATCCAGAAAAGACGCGATCCTGGCCCCAGTGACCACCGACATGATGCCACTGGCTCATGTGACCCCCAAGATGCCGCGAACGCAACGCCAAGAGTGCAAAAGCTGCCAGCCCAGAGACCCGGGTGCCTGCACTACCCCGAACCGGAAACGCCTAAGAAGCTACCCACGCAGCTCCAGGCTCTCCTTCTATTGCGCATGCGCCACCGCCTGCCGAGATGACGTCATCACGACGGCTGACTGAGAGACTTGATCTGTAAACAAGAGTCTGGGGCTGCAATGGCCTCCTTATCCGGAGGCGGGTTGCACAGGTCCATGAATTCGTGTGTGCACCCTTCAGAATTCCAATAGTGCGGGACATGGAGAGTATTCCCACACTCCCAGTGCTTTGTATGGCACTTTCAGCTATTTTCCAAGTGCTTACATTCACACTTGTGTATAAGTATTTGTGCCTAATGGCTCAGATAAGCCCATGATACCACTTTAATGGCAGATAGCGAAAAGGAACTTTCACCCTCTTGACGAGGGTGAAAGAGGAGAGTGAAAAAGCTTGCTTAACAGTCCCATCACTTAATGGCAAATAGAAGGGAAAAGGTGAAAGCAGTGACAGATTTCTTCTTGGGCTCTAAAATCACTGCACATGGTGACTGCAGCCATGAAATTAGAAGAGGATTGCTTCTTGGCAGGAAAGCTATGAGAAACCTAGACAGTGTAATAAAAAGCAAAGGCAACGCCTTGCTGACAAAGGTCCATATAGTCAAGGCTATGGTCTTTCTAGTAGTCATGTACGGATGTGAGTGCTGGACCATGAAGGAGGCAGAGCACCAAAGAATTGATGTTTTTGAGCTGTGGTGCTGGAGAAGATTCTTGAGAGTCCCTTGGACAGCTAGGCTATCAAACTAGTCAATCTTAAAGAAAATCAACCCTGACTACTCATTGGAAGGACTGATGCTGAAACTGAAGCTTCAATATTTTGGGCACCTGATGCTAACAGCCAATTCATTGGAAAAAACCATGATGCTGGGAAAGATTGAATGTAATATACAGGAATGGAAAATAAAGGACCCCAGGATATTTGGAGCACCAGACATCTAAGTATTTGACACTAACAAACTATAACATTATCTGGTAAGGCCATGCAAGGGTTTGAGGGATTTCAGTGTTTAATTAAATCCAAATGTGACAACAGGACTGGAAAAGTCAGTTTTCATTCCAATCCCAAAGAAAGGCAATCCCAAAGAATGCTCGAACTACTGCACAATTGCACTCATCTCACACACTAGTAAAGGAATGCTCAAAATTCTCCAAGCCAGGCTTCAGCAATATGCAAACCGTGAACTTACAGATGTTCAAGCTGGTTTTAGAAAAGGCAGAGGAATCAGAGATCAAATTGCCAACATCCACTGGATCGTGGAAAAAGCAAGAGAGTTCCAGAAAAACATCTATTTCTGCTTTATTGACTATGCCAAAGCCTTTGACTGTGTGGATCACAATAAACTGTGGAAAATTCTGAGAGAGATGGGAATACCAGACCACCTGACCTGCCTCTTGAGAAACCTATATGCAGGTCAGGAAGCAACAGTTAGAACTGGACACAGAACAACAGACTTGTTCCAAATAGGAAAAGGAGTACGTCAAGGCTGTATATTGTCACCCTGCTTATTTAACTTATATGCAGAGTACATCATGAGAAATGCTGGGCTGGAAGAAACACAAGCTGGAATTAAGATTGCCAGGAGAAATATCAATAACCTCAGATATGCAGATGACACCACCCTTATGGCAGAAAGTGAAGAGGAACTCAAAAGCCTCTTGGTGAAAGTGAAAGAAGAGAGTGAAAAAGTTGGCTTAAAGCTCAACATTCAGAAAACGAAGATCATGGCATCTGGTCCCATCACTTCATGGGAAACAGATGGGGAAACAGTGGAAACAGTGTCAGACTTTATTTTGGGGGGGCTCCAAAATCACTGCAGATGGTGATTGCAGCCATGAAATTAAAAGACGCTTGCTCCTTGGAAGGAAAGTTATGACCAACCTAGATAGCATATTAAAAAGCAGAGACATTACTTTGCCAACAAAGGTCTGTCTAGTCAAGGCTATGGTTTTTTCCAGTGGTAATGTATAGATGTGAAAGTTGGACTGTGAAGAAAGCTGAGCACCGAAGAATTGATGCTTTTGAACTGTGGTGTTGGAGAAGACTCTTGAGAGTCCCTTGGACTGCAAGGAGACCCAACCAATCCATTCTAAAGGAGATCAGTCCTGGGTGTTCATTGGAAGGACTGATGCTAAAGCTGAAACTCCAATACTTTGGCCACCTCATGTGAAGAGTTAACTCATTGGAAAAGACTCTGATGCTGGGAGGGATTGGGGGCAGGAGAAGGGGATGACAGAGGATGAGATGGCTGGATGGCATCACTGACTCGATGGACAAGAGTTTGGGTGAACTCTGGGAGTTGGTGATGGACAGGGAGGCCTGGTGTGCTGCAGTTCATGGGGTCGCAAAGAGTCGGACACAACTGAGTGACTGAACTGAACTGAACTGAAGAAGAGCCTTGGCGGGTAGATGAACTGGATATGTTACACCAAGACATCTCAGTTAACCTAATGGTTTCAAAATGCAGGAAGTGAGTCTATGGGACCAGACAACACCCTAACTATAAAAATAAAGCTTTGTAGTATAGTCTGAAGTCAGGAAGGGTGATTTCTCTAGCTCCATTCTGCTCAAGATTTCTTTGATTATTCAGGGTCTTTTGTGTTACCATACAAATTGTGAAATTTTTTGTTTTAGTTTTGTGAAAAATGCCATTGGTAATTTGATAGGGATTGCATTGAATCTGTAGATTGCTTTGGGTAGTATAGTTATGTTCACAATACTGATTCTTCCAGTTCAGCAACATAATAGATCTCTCCATCTGTTTATGTCATCTTTGATTTCTTTCATCAGTGTCTTATAGTTATGTGTATACAACACTTTTGTCTCCCTAGGTAGGTTTATTCCTAGATATTTTATTATTTTTGTTGTAATGGTGAATGAGATTGACATCTTAATTTCTCTTTCTGATTTTTCAATGTTAGTGTATAGGAATGGAAGTAATATCTGTATTGTTTTGTGTCCTGCAATTCTACAAAATTCACTGACTAGCTCTAGTTCTGATAGTGTCTTTAGGACTTTCTATGTATAGTGTCACATCATCTGCAAACAGTAACAGTTTTAATTCTTTCCAATATGGGTTCCTTTTATTTTTTATCTTCTCTGATGCCATGGCTAGGACTTCCAAAAGTATGGTAAATAACAGTGGTAAAAGCTACAGCCTTCAAGACAGTATGGTGAAAGTGAAAGTGAAGTCACTCAGTCGTGTCCGATTCTTTGCAACCCCATGGACTGTGGCCTACCAGGCTCCTCCATCCATGCAATTTTCCAGGCAAGAAGACTGGAGTGGGTTGCCATTTCCTTCTCCAAGACAGTATGGTACTGGCACAAAAACAGAAATATAGACCAGTGGAAAAAGACAGAAAGCCCAGAGGTAAACCCACACACCTATGAGCACCTTATCTTTGACAAAGGAGGCATGAATATACAATGGAAAAAAAAGATAGTCTCTTCAATAAGTGCTGCTGGAAAACTGGACAGCTACATGTAAAAGAGTGAAATTAGAACACTTTCTAACACCATACACAAAGATAAACTCAAAATGAATTAAACACTTAAATGTAAGACCAGAAACTATAAAACCCTTAGAGGAAAACATAAGTAGAATACTCTTTGACATAAATCACAGCAAGATCCTCGATGACCCACCTCCTAGAGTAATGGAAATAAAAACAAAAATAAACAAATGGGACCTGATTAAACCTAAAAGTTTTTTCATAGCAAAGGAAACCATAAGCAAGATTAAAAAACAAACCTCAGAATGGGAGAAAATAATTGCAAATGAAACATCTGACAAAGGATTAATCTCCAAAATGTACACACAGCTCAGGCAGCTCAATATCAGACAAACAAATAGCCCAATAAAAAATGGGCAGAAGATCTAAACATGCATGTCTCTAAATAGGACATACAGATCACTAATAAACACATGAAAAATGCTCAACATTGCTCATTATTAGATAAGTGCAAATCAAAACTAAAATGAAGTATTACCTTATTACTGTCAGAATTGACATCACCAAAAAGTCAAAAACAATAAATGCTGGAGAGGATGTTGAGAAAAAGGAACCCTCTTGCATTGTTGGTGGGAATGTAAGTTGATATAGCCACTGTGGAGAACAGTAAAGAGATTTCTTTAAAAAACAGAAATAAAACCATCATATGACCCAGAAATCCCACTACTGGGAATATACCTTGAGCAAACCACAATTCTAAAAGACACATGTACCCCAATGTTCTTAGCAGTACTATTTACAATAGCCAGGACATAGAAGCAACCTAGATGTTCATCAACAGATGAATGGATAATGAAGTTGTGGTATATCTATATAATGGAATATTACTCAACCATAAAAAAGAATGATTTGTCAGTTCTCATGGGGTGCATGAACCTAGTGCCTATTATACAAGTGAAGTAAGTCAGAAGGAGAAAAACAACTATCATGTACTAACATATACATATGGAATCTAGAAAAGTAGTACTGATCAACATCTTTGTATGGCAGTAATACAGGCTCAGATGTACAGAACAGACTTGTGGACACAGTGGGTGAAGGAGAGGGTGGGGTGAATTAAGAGCATAGCATTGAAACATGTACATTACCAAAGTTTACATAGATAGCCAGATGCAGGGAGCTTGACCCCATGCTGTGTGACAACCTAGAGGGGTGACATGGAATGGAAGGTGGAAGGGAGGTTCAAGAGGGAGGGGACATATGTATAGCTATGGCTGACCCATGTTGATGTATTTCAGAAACCATCACAACATTGTAAATTAATTATATTCCAATTAAAAATAAATAAATTTTAAAAATAAAAAAAATAAGACCTAAGGTCAGGGAAGGGTTGATGTTCCAAAGTGTTGAACTCTTTAATTTCTTCTTCCTACATGTAAGATTCTCTTAGAGGATAAGATGATGCTGAGATTGCAAGCTAAAGTTAAATGATTGGAACTAGGGAAACCAAATAAGTTACTTAGGTTTGGTGGAATCAGGAAAAGTCTAACTCATAGTTTCCCTAAGTAGAATTGAATATTGGAACTGAACATTTTAATATGTAAACATTTTATTGCTACTAAAATTGGTCTTAATGCATTTCCCTCTATCTCACACCATCCACCCAAACCTGCAGTAGTCATGAGTCCCTTGATATCCATGGGAATATAGAGAAAGAGAGACTTGTTTGGCTTGCAGGTATTTAGTATATATTGTTAGCCTCACATCACATACTAGAATCATGGAAATAGGCCATCTGAAGTATGAAGTTTAGGGAGAAAAAACCTTGATATGCACTTAAAAGCCTAAGCCACATCTGTACACCACATCTTTCACAATTTCTTGTCAGCTAAGTATCATCCCCCATATATTTCATAATAGGGAAAACAAGCATATAAATTAAATATGTGTCTTCAGAGATCCCATCTGTGAGAAACCTCCTTGGTATTAGCAAAGTCCCCAGATAGATTGCTCTTTGAACCCCTGAAAGCTTACTACCAAGGAAAATGAATAGAACCATAGATTCCCTCCTTCAAATCAGCTTACCCCACATATAAGTCATTAGCAACTCAGCCATAACTCACATTATCAAAATCACAAGAGTGGTTAGTGAGAAAAGCACTAACCAGGAGGGAAAAGCAGAGGCACTCCAGGCCAAGTCGGGCTGACAGCAGATAGCTGCTCCTTCCACTTGGGTGCACAGTGCAACTCAACAAAATGCCTTTTTCACAGATGCTTTTTAAAGTTTTTCCACAAGATCCATCAGGTCAAGTTAGTTCATGATGCTTCAAAATAAACATGCAGTATGCCTTACAACGCTGGATTCCCTACAAAATATGACAAAGAAAGAAATGCTCTGTAGGCAAAACCAGAGCATTTAAAAACAGTCTGTATTCTATAAACACATCAGTGAATGATATAAACAAGGTAATATGACATAAAATGAAAAATATATGTAAGATTATTCTTTTTAGTGTACAGACTTCATGGCAGTTGCTGCACTATCTAGGTACATAAATATATCTGTATCTAAAATTGTTGGTTCTGTTAATACAAAGTGAGGTCAAAGTGTGTCCACTTGCTTCTCACAGAAATTGAAAAATCTACATGACTCTCTTTTAACCTGTGCCCTTTCACCTTACCAGCACCAGCCCCCTCCCCAGCATATTTTCCACAAATGTCCTCTTCTATCTCTAATTCTCCTGTTCATTTTGTCTGGCCTTGCACCCAAGCATGCAAGAGAGAATCCCAGAGGCCCAAGATTCTAGAGTGGCTGTTTGCAAGGGGGAGGAGGCTACAGCAACTGCCACCCTGGATATACTTAATGTGGGAAGGAAAAGGGACAGTATCCAGAATGCCTCTCATATATAAAAGAGCTGGATGGCAGGATGCCTGTGTGGCCCAAGGAACCAGAGGTAGCAAACCATGGTCAAAAGAATTGCAACCAAAGGCTGCAAGAGAAAAGGTCTGCAACCAGCTGTGTGTCCTAGCTCTCTGGTATTTGCTTCCATTGGGCAGAGTCTATTTTGTGAAGCATCAAGCACTGAAAAGAAGACTCCTGATGCTGGAAGTTGACAAGAAGTAAGTAACAAGCAAGACGGTAAGAATTCAAGATCAAGAGTTGTCCCAGAAACAATGCCTAGAACAACAACAACAACAAAAATGGAGGGCAGAAGAGAAATGCAAGTCCAACCTGGCCCAGCCCAAGAAAAGGAGGCGTCAAGGAGACGAAACTAAAAGAGAAGAGCCTTGGACCATTGGACCACATCATTCTCCACAAGGTGCATTCAACCAACTTCGCCCTACTCTTTAACGAAGTTACAAAAAGAGCTTCTTAATCCCTTCCTTTGCTCCTTAAAAGCTACTGCAAGTTCACTTAATTTAATAGACTGATAGGACTTCAGAACAACTATAATAGTTCAAACTGGATGGCTCTTTCCTTCTTCTCTAAGGTTATTAATTAACCAAGACATACGTAACTGTAAGTGCATAACACATAAAATATAATGCTATGTAGAATATAAGTAACTATGTTAATTGTATTAATGAGCATCTATAAGAAATGTTGCAATGATTTCCTTCATGGAAGAGCTTGAGGAAAGTAAATCTGTCTTGGAGGATTTCGCCTCCCCGGAGCTCAAACATTTAGGTGTTTCCTACACCTTTTTTCTGCATCCAATCCTGTCTTCTTATTGGCGATCTGACCTCCCTATTGGCTATATCATACCTTTAAACTGCCCGCTTTGTGACATCATTCTCCCACCAAATCTACTACCACCTGGTAGAATCTTGGGGTTTCCATGGAGTTGTCTGTAAATAAATTTGGATCATCGCAAGTGACCAGTGACCAGTGACCTTTGTACTGGCCACATGTACACTTGGCTGCAGTCATTCCAGACATCCTCTCGTATCATCTCCTCCTCCCTTGTATCTACAGTTAGTTTTTCCTCTACTTCTCTGACCATGTCAGGTATGGAAAGAAACTTTGTAAAGTTTTTCATTAGATTTATTTTTCTGCCCGTAAATTTAGTAGCAGATTCAAAATGAATAATGAAGGAAAGTATTGAACTAGAAATCTGGAGACCTAATTTCAGTTTTGACTTGGACATTTACTATCTCTGTGACTTTGGACACTTTGGACAAGTCTCACAAGGTCTGTTTTTTCCTCATCTAATGTTACATCTAATGTTACATTAGGATGCTACATTGGTCTATCTCTCTGGTCCTTTTCTTTTCCATATTGAATCTCAAAGGGGACCCATGTAGAACATGAAATCAGAGACTTCTCAAGAGTGTTTCAACAGAAACAGAGAAAAGCCAGGTGGTGTAGAAAATTAGCAATATTTACTGAGTTGTTTCACCCATAATGGTCACCCTCAGTTAATATTTCAGTTTTAGTATTTTAAATTTAGTGCTGCTCAAAAAGTAATATTCACTTGTTTTTGGAGTTTTCTACCTAAATGAGTTGAAAAGAGAAAACAGGGAGAGAGGATGGAGAGCTCTGGGCTAACGGGAGGCGTGTAGTCAAACACAAGGAAGTTTAGGACTGTCCTCATCAGCAGAGGCCGATGGGAACCAAGAGGATGGAGAAAATACAAGAATGAGGAGAGAGAGCAAGGAGGAGTTCTCAGGAAAAAGGTAGTTTGGGATGGAATGCTGACAGGATCCAGAGATTTTAAATTAAAGCAGAAAGAGCACAGAGAACAATCTGCTTAGAGCAGGGCAAAATACCGTTGATTTTCACAAATGCTTCTGTTAATAGACTAGGAAGGAAAGTAAGGCCAGAATAAGGTATCACCAGGAAAAACAGCTTATCAGAAAAGTCATACTCAGTGTTTTTCTTTTATTGCCTCTCTCAACACAGATGGCACTTGACAATTTTGAATATAAATATTTTAGAAATATGTTTTAGAAATGATAGTTCCTATAAACAAGAAACAAAAGTGATGAAAATCAGGGGGCTGATTTTCATTCATTCTGACTTTGAAACTATTAGACATTTTACCAATTAAAAATAACATTTTAAAATGATATTTTTAACTTAAATCAGAAAGACTCATTCTTTTGTGTGATAGTAGGTTCTAAGTCAAGGTTGCTTTTCATCTTTACAATTATTTCCTTCCTAACACAGAGAGCACATTGACCAACAGCCATCATCCATTTTTAGAGCTTAGCTACCTAGGAAGGAAAATAAAAAGGCAAACCCTGTATCTCTAATTCCACATATAGGGAATTCCCTGGTTGTCCAGTGTAGTTAGGACTTGGTGCTTTCACTGCCAGACTGCACAGTGCTGCTAGGAAAAAAAATCTGCATTTATCTAAAATATTGTTGTGGAGTCCTTTGAATTTTCCTACATTTAAAAATCTTTTTAAACTGGATTCTAGTGAAGATGGTTCTCTCAGGTTTTGGAATATCATCCTTCTGGATGTTGAAGATGATTATAATCTAAGTTCTAGGATAAATATGAAAACCGTCTTGATACTTTTTAAGTTTTCCTTTCTGCTTGTGACATAGTTATATTCATTGAAATATATATTTTTACTAGACTTAGTACCTGTTACTTGCTGCATAAAAATATGAATGAGCCCAATAATGAAATTCCTTTATACATTATTTGGCTGTCTACTTTGTACCTTTTTTTTACTGAAATAATTGTCTACATATATTGGGCTACCTATACAATCACATTTATTGCATTCTGTTGCTTGCTATGCATGTTTTACAGATACATCTTCTCTGTCGGTATGTATTGGCTAGGAATTCATTTCAGAGAAGGCAATGGCACCCCACTCCAGTACTCTTGCCTGGAAAATCCCATGGACGGAGGAGGCTGGTAGGCTGCAGTCCATGGGGTCGCACAGAGTCGGACATGACAAGCGACTTAGCAGCAGCAGCAGGAATTAATTTAAAATCACCTTCTATTGTGTCTTTTCATTAATAGTATTAACCAAGATAAAGTGAGCAATATTCACTCATAATATTGTATATATGATACAGAACTTTATTTATCATGAAACTTACTATGCTTTAACACTTGCCACATGCTGAAGTTTTCATATCTATATTATACATGTATATATACATTAACTATATATATAATGTATAAAATAATTCGCTTTTCATCATTTTTCTATGTCTTTCTAGAATTTGTTAAATCTTCCTCCATATAAATCATATGTAATATATCATTTATTCATGTATTATTTATTATGTAATATATTAATTATTCGTATTTACTTATTACTGCTATTATTATTTTTGTTGTGATAACCACTCTATAGATAAGTAGTCTGAAACTCAGAGAGTTAAATAGCTTTTTTCATTCAAAAGGCATTTCAGAAATTCACTTTCAGGTAATCATTTTGAGGTGGGATGAGAAGTCAGGCTTGAAGAGGGTAAAGATGACCCTTTAAATTTATCACTGGACTCTAGGTAACAGTGAGGGAAATGTGCAAGTAAAGTGAGACACTAAAGATTACAATAGTAATAGCTATAGTGTTTTCAAATGGACAAAAAAATGCCTACATTATAAGTTGAATTTCTCCTGGTTTCTGGCCGTATCATGCTCAGATCGGCATCCTGGCAAGAAAGTCAGGATACTTAGATTCTGAAACCTGATAATGATACTAATATAATGAGGGAACTTGAACAAGTCAATCTGAACTCTCTTAGCCTCAGTTTCCTTCCTCATGAAATGAAATTATGAGAACAGAAGTTCTCTAAGGACCTCCTAGTTCTAAAATGCTTCAATTCTAGGAAACAGCATGCAAGTCAATACTAGTGCAGGCTTAAGGGAAAGATAGGGCAGGAAGAAGGATATTTCCTGCCTGGAGAACAATGTCTGAATCACATCACTTGGGTCTTCTGCACAATGTATGTACAAGACAGGGGCACAGGTAGTCAACATAAGGAAGTGTCAAACTGCTCCAACCCTTACAGCCGTCATAACTGCCTGATTTTTGGTTTCTCAGGAAGTATTGATATTAGAGGCGTCTGATAGCAAGAACCAGACACGACTGAGCAACTTCCCTTTCACTTTTCACTTTCACGCATTGGAGAAGGCAGTGGCAACCCACTCCAGTGTTCTTGCCTGGAGAACCCCAGGGACGGGGGAGCCTGGTGGGCTGCCATCTACGGGGTCGCACAGAGTCGGACACGACTGAAGCAACTTAGCAGCAGCAGCAGCAGATAGCAAGAACCTTAAGATAATGCTGTTCCTCAAACACAGTGGAAATTTATCAACCTCACTCATCTTTTTCTTACCCTCTTGTTCTTACAGAAAATTTCCAAAATCCATCTGCACTTGGAACCCAGAATTCTCTGCAGCTGTCTCTTCCTGCGGTGAGCAACGCAGCTTCCCTCACAGAAAGTGTCTGCACCTTCTCCAGGGTCTCTGCTCCAGCCCTCAGTTCAGCATGGCTATTGCCAGCGGGCTCCGACACCTCTTTCCAGCCACTTATGAGTAGTGCCTACCTTTACCAACATTCCAGCACAACTATGTTATCTGGAGTCACTGGCCAGAGCCAGCTCTCCACCTCAGCTGCTTCCTATCCGGGTGTTTTTGAGTGGAACATCACAGGAAGCACTGAAAGGAAGTCTTCTTCACTTGGAGACTTCACTGTGACAGTCATTGACCAAGACACAGCTGTTTCCTCCATGTCTATGGCAGCCCAGTATGACAAAACATCAGACATCAATAGCAAGGTCCCTCTATATCCATCTCTTTCTGCCAGCCTTGTTCAGGGAACACCATCTCAGATTCCAAATCAGGGACACAGCCTGTCACTTCCCCACCAGGGAGGAAGCCAGGTATATTACTATCACCAAGGCACACTGGGGCCTTTACTATCTGAAGAACTCGGCCCCCGCCTGCAGTCCTATGGCTCTGTGTCGTATGCAGGAAGCAGGACCTCTGCCCAGCCAGAAATGGTCATGGTACTAAAGGAGATTCAGCCCACAAATATCCTACCACCAGCTTCTACCTCTGGAGTCTACTACTCTGTGTCTGCTCAGCCCATCACAGACACAGGTTTTCAAGGTGAGTACAACAGCAAGAAAGTAGAATGAGCTCGGCATTCAAAAAATGGGGTCAAATCTACAGCTGGGAAGTGGCGTATAGACAGAATTTAGATCCTGGGACTTGAATAACCACGACCTTTGCTCGGTGCTCTCTGTTTTTAGACTGTATGTGAGAACACCTGATGCAGGTGGAAGGCTGTGCACTGTGAAGGTCATTTATGCTACGTGTAAGAGAACCACAGTGCAGTTCAGTCGCTCAGTCGTGTCCGACTCTCTGTGACCCCATGGACTGCAGCACACCAGGCCTCCCTGTGCATCACCAGCTCCTGGAGGATATTTGTGGGCTGAATCTCCTTTAGTACCATGACCATTTCTGGTTGGGCAGAGGTCATCAAACTCACACCCACTGAGTCGCTGATGCCATCCAACCATCTCATCCTCTGTCGTCCCCTTCTCCTCCCACCTTCAGTCTTTCCCAGCATCAGGAAACATGCTCTCTTTTCAAATGGGTCAGCTCTTTGCATCAGGTGGCCAAAGTATTGGAGTTTCTGCTTCAACATTAGTCCTTCCAATGAATATTCAGGATTGATTTCCTTTAGGATGGACTGGTTGGATCTTTGCAGTTCAAGGGACTCTCAAGAGTCTTCTCCAACACCACAAGTGCGTACCAAAAGGTACCACGTTTTCCACTGCTCTAGTTGATCAGTCCCCCCTGTACTACCACTCTGTGTCACTCCCTTCCCTGATCTATTGCTGTAGTCTTCTTGGGAGGTGTTTCAGAACTCTTATTATGATAGTGCCAGTTTAACTGTCCCTCATTTACTTACTTTACACCAAGATTTAAGACCCTGTGGTCTGAGATCCTGTCCGGAGCAGGCAGGCTGAAGATTCTTTGTTTATATATTTTATCAGGAAGAGCTCTACTCCCTCTCATAGTTCATGGTGTGAAGTGTGTTTAGTCTCTCAGGAAAGCGGGGAGAATTGAAAGGACTCTACACGAGAATCCTAGGCTTTGTAAGACATGTTATATTTTAAAAATATGACTCATTTTAATTTGGCTTATAAGATCCCTATGGAATACAAAGAAAGCCAAAAATCAGTGACATCAAATGATCACCAGTAAGAATTAGAACAGTCACCTCTTAGCTCCTAGCATAAGACAGTGTCCACCGCCCTTAAGACTAGGTAGTAGAAATGCCTTGCCCAGCACTGAAAGGTACATGATTACTGTGCTGGTGTCTGAGGGTGGAGGGAGCATTTCACTCACCAGGGACTGACTTCTTCCTTGATTCCTCTGTAGTGATGGAGACTTCCCTGAGGATGGAAAATTCCCTGGGATCGCAACCTCCAAGCCAGACATTTTGTCTGTCAGAAACTTCAGAATTCCCCAGGTCCTGCATTAGCAGAAATATCCAGATACTTGAGAGTAATCCACCACTTGAACTTGGGGACGTTTCAAGGATAGCTCCAGTCCAGAGTGCCAGTAATCTCCTGGCACTGCCTCCAGCTCCAAGCCAGGAACAAACAGAGAATAAGAATTTGGATGATATGAAAACTAAGTTTTCAAAGCCTCTGGATGATGCTTACCAGATCCCAATAGAAAACCAAGATCCTCCACTAGTCCCTTTAGAAATCTCTGATATTCACGAGCTCCTGGCCAGCATTGATCCCCTCAGCCAAGAGGAGCAACTTGTTTCTGAAAATGTGAATCTGGGAAAGAATAGCTTGAGTTTTGAGGACTTGGGGACACTTGAAAATGGGTTTGAATCTAGCAGTGGCTTTGCAGACATTGCTACACTGGTGGAGGATATTCACCTTCCCCAGTTCTTTCATTCTTTGAAAGACCTTGATCAAGCCGAAGCTCCAAAGCTGATCACAGCCAAAGATACCAGCATTGTTAAGGTGAATCAGGTGCAGGAAAAGCCAAATGTCATAAAGGCGCCCTCTGATCAACCCAGGAAGAACAAACATAAAGCCTCTGAGTCTGTCAGTGATGCTCCCAAGGCCAAAATCCAGCCAAAGGACCCAGAGTGCCCGTTCGGGGGAGAAGTGATTATATGCAATGCTGCAGTCAGTGACAAGGCTCCCGTGAACACAGCCAAACAGCCGAACAGCAAAACTCAGAACGCGGCAACCAGCAGAACCAACAAAACTAAGAGCCATGGGCAAGAAAAGACCAAGAGAACCAGAGAAAACAAGAAGGCGGAAGAGAATAAGCCATCAGGGAACAAAGTCAAGGCAGAGGAAAAGCCAAGCGTTCCCAAGATGAAGCGAAAGAAAAACCAACCTGACTTTAGCCAAGAGAACTTTAAAAAGCCTCGGAGCTGCCTAGGCATGCACATGCTGGAGTCTGTGCAGGTGTTTCACGCACTGGGGAAGAAGAGCGATCAGAAAACTGGACTCAATTCCTCTCGGGTCCTGGGAAATTCAAGCAACCCTAAAGACCCCCAGCCATCCCCTGCTATCAAGTCATGGCTCAATACCCCATGTGAGGGTAAAGGTCCTGAGAAAACTCCAGTCAAAGCCCAGAAACCAGACGACAGTGCTGAAAAAGAGTGTCTATCTCCATCGCAGTACGAGCTGCCTCCTCCTGGGAAGGTCAAGTTAGTACCTTTGCCTTTTCCTACCCTGGACAAGCCTCAGGCTCGACCTGTTCCTCGGAGGCCACAGTCTCTGGCCTCATATCGGCCTGCTGTGGCTTATCCTGCCTGGCCTGGTTCTACTAACTCAGCTCAACCTGCTGCAGTCAATGCATCCCGGCCAGCTCCTGCATCTTTGCCAGGTCCTGCCAAACCAGCTCAGACAACTGTGACCAATCCAACCCGACCGGGTTTGACCAAACCTACCCGGCCTAGCGTCCCTCAGTCTGCTGCTCCTCGGCCTGTGCCCTACAGAACTTCATCCTGCACTTCTCTCCAGCGGGAGTCTGTTCCCCCTGCTGTGACCAAGCACCAGTCCCCACCCAAGCCTCAAACCCAGTTTCTACTCCAAGACTTCTGCTTCCAACCAATTCCTTGGAGGAAACCCAATGTTCCTGAGCCAGTAATGTCAAAGCCCATCACAAAAGAGCAGCGGCCAGAGCGGGAGGCCATGAAGAGGAAGGCTCAACTAGAGCGTGAGAATGCTGCTAAATATACCTCTTTGGGGAAAGTGCAATATTTCATTGAGAGGGAAAAAGAGATGGAAATTGCTCGATACTATGGGTATGCCATGTGAGAGCTGCTAGGATTGTTGGTGCCACCTGGGGTACCAGTTGTTTTTCCATAGATAGATAGATATAAATTTCTCTATTTATTCTGATATATTTTAAAACTTAAAACTGAACAAATATAATAAGAGTTAATAGACAAATAATAAAGAAGACTTTTGAATTTGAGATGATGTTAATTGTGCCTTTTTTTTTTTTTTTGGTTGGGGCAGGAATCAAAGTCTGCACAAGAAAGGAAGGACTGAATGTTGGATGAGAGAAGGAGGGAAAAGGTGTAAAACCTGAGGAAAGAGGAAGGAACTTGGCCCAGGGCTAGGAAGGCCAAGAGATTTTATGGATTTATAAAAGGAAGCAGGAGTGGGGGAAATGGTAGAAGTAAAATGAGGTTATGGTGAGGTTAGGGTTGAAAGAACAATATGAGTAGAGTTGAAGATGACAGAAGATGAGTCTAGTTTGACAAGGAGAAACAGAAAAAGTGTCTCTTTGAGACTGGCCTTATGTCTCAACACCACCAGATATGTATTTCAAGAGGTTCAGGACACCCCTCCGAAAGGTCTGAGTTACCTAAGTGTGATGACAGAGGGGAACTGGGAAGTCTACCAGGTGAGTGGCAAGGGCTCAGTGTTATCTTGGCAGCTGACAAGAGGGCGAGGGCCAAGTGAACTGCTGCAGCAGGAGGCTCAGGAACAGGGCCTCGGATAGAAAGCACCATTTACTCAACACCTAGGCACCAGGGCAGCAATACACTGTTGAGTGAACCCTGGTAACAACAGGCAGGGCCAGTATTCCTCTGTCTCTGCATTCTGTGAGCTTCAGCAATAGGCTGAGGTCACATCGCATGCGGAGGTACAAGGCCTCAATCTGAGGCCCAAAGGCCCCGCAAAGTCCTCAGTATTTGCAAGTTCCGGTAGGCCGCCAACCTGGCTTTTAGAGCACAGCATCCGAAGGTTTCTGGCGGAAGAGATCAAACTTCTGCAGGGGCCGAAACGTTAACTTGAGGGGCTTCCTCCATTGACCCGTGCGCGCGCTGCCTTCTCTAAATAACGCCATCAAAACATCGCCATCAACTGAAGCGCACGAGAAAAATCCTCCGCAAGTGTCCATTTTCAAGGGTGAGAGCGGTAGGCACATGCGCAGTAGGTGGCTGCTTCCGCAGCACAGGTTGCAGGTATCCTGCAGTCCAGAGCCTCCTTGGGAGGCAGCTCAAGGGAGTGAAGATGAGGAGGTGGGGTGGCTGGGGTGGTAGGGGTGGCAAGGGTTGGGGGTGAGTAGTGGGCGGGGGTGGGGGGTGGCAGAGTCGGGGCTGGGGTTAATGCGGGCCAGGGGTTGGGGGCAGTGGCAGAGAGTGGGCCTGAAAAGGAGGGAGAGATGGAAACAGAGGATAGTGACTATAGGAAAATTGGCAGTTTTCGTTTGTAAATTATTTTATTGAGATATGATTCACATATCTTAAAATTCGCCTTTTGAAACTCCAACTTCAGTGCCATTTAGAACATTCACGAGCCTATGCATGCAATCATCACCAGTATCTAACCCATCACATTTTCATCACCCCCAAAAGAAACCCCCATGACCATCAGCAGGCCCTCCTCATCCCCTCCTCCTTCAGCCCCTGCAATCATCAATTTACTTTGTGTCTCTATGGTTTTGCCCTTTTCTGGACCCTGCATGTATATGGAATAATGTAAACGTGACCAATGTGTCTGGCTTCTCTCAGCGTAATGTTTTCAAGTTCATCCATGGTGAAGCTTGTGTTAGTGCGTCATTCCTTTTTATGACTGTGTAATCCAATATAAAAATCCTTTCATCCATCGGTGAACATTTGGGTGGTTTCCACTAAGTATTTCCATTTATCGAGAGTTTATCTTGTGCCAGGCAGCACCAGGCTAAGTTACTGACCCTATTTTACAGACACAGAGGTTTGGAGAGTGGGAAGAATTTGCCCAAGATTAAGAGCTAGCAACTGGGGGAGCTGGGGTTAGAACTCAGGCAAACTTCACACGACAAAACGTTTGAAAAGGTACACAAGCATATTCAACAGAAATTCACCCTATTCCCTAAGTTCTGCAGCCACACATTCCCTCCTCAGAGATTTGCTTCCAGAGAAATATTTATACCCCAACATGTGTATATCACAATTTATTGACTAACCTGTCTCACAGATTTGAGATGTCACCTTTATGGTAAAATAGATTCTTCTACATATTTATATTACTCTTTATAGATTGTCCTCTTTTTTTGCCTATCATTTTTTTATATTTCCCATTTCTCTAGAATTCTTTGCATCTTATTTTTAAAAATTTTCTCCTTTTTGGGGTTTCTTGGTGACTCAGGGGTAAAGAATATGCCTGCCAATGCAGGAGACATGGGTTCAATCCTTGGTCCAGGAGGATCCCTCATGCTATGAAGCAGCTAAGCCCATGTGCCATAACTATTGAGCCCGTACTCCACAACAGGAGAAGCCGCCACGGTGAGAAGCCTGCACCCTGCAACAAAAAGTTAGACCCTGCTTACCACAACCAAAGAATAGCTCGCGCAGCAACAATAAATAAATCAAATTATAAAATTTTTCTCCTTTTCGTGTTTCTATTAAGACATTATATTGTATTATTTTAAACAGACTTCATTTATGAATTTATTTCTTTTATTTTGAATTCTGTCCTAAATTCTGTTATCTTACCTAATTCTAACTTATACTGCTTTTTCATCTTTTATTATGATAAAACATACATAAAATTGATTATTTCAACCATTTTTAAGTATACAATTCAATGACATTAAATGCATTCAGGATGTTGTGTAACCATCACCACTATCCAAATTCAAAATAATTATATCAAAACATTGAGCAGGACCTCAGAAAGATGGGCCCAGCAGAATAGTTTTTGAATCTCCCCAAACCCTTTCATGGAAATAGAGCCATCAAATACCCGCGGGTGGCATTTATCAGCATTTACTATTTCCGGAACTTTTTCACCATCCTCAACAGAAACTTGTAACCATTAAATAGTAACTTCCCATTCCCTTTTGATCCATGTTCTTTCATTTTTTGCGTCATTTTTCCTACTGTCTTTTCACCCATTTTGAAATGATAGGCTACACTTTTGATCTGTTTTGTGGGCCTGTCTTTTCCAACTTGCTTTTACTGTCTGAAGAGATGACATTCTGCTCCTTGTTCTGTTTCCTTACACTGCTTTTGTATGGGATTTAATCCCAATTCATTTCTGCTATTTGCTTTTAGGTGAAACCAGTTTTAAAACACTTTGAAAGGGAGATGTGAGGCCACCTGGAAATAGGTTCTTCATGGCAGTTCCATCAATATTTCACCTATTCATTTCTGGAATAACAATAACTTTTGCAGGAGGCATAAACCAGTGGGCTTTATCATTAGATACCATTCAGAGAAGGACTCCATGAAAGCTTAGCAAAAATGGTTTAGTTAAATGATTTTACCCAAGATGATCACACACCAGCCCCAGGAAACTCAGTGAACCAGAGACAAGGTGTAATGGCATCCTTCCTTCTCTCTGCCTTAGCTCTCAAGGGTTGGTCACCTACATGTTATTAGCAATTATTATTTGGTTTCTATTCATAACTACTATCAGAAGACATAGTATCTGTGGGCCCAATCACACTGCCCTGATACCCAATATTCTTCTTCATTTTGGCTTCTTGCCCATCAGCAGGAACCTGGTTTATTTTTGTTCTCCTTTCACCACAGCCTGGTAATTTTTGTGAAAGACTCAGTCTTACCAGAGACTGAGGGGGTTTCTAGTTTCCCAATAACTGCTACCCATGGGCATGTGGTTTTGGCTGCTCTATTTCCATGAGAAGGTTTTGTTGTTGCTGCTCACTCACTAGGTCATGTCCGACTCTTTGTGACCCCTGAACTGCAGCACTCCAGGCTTCCCTGTCCTTCACTATCTCCTGGAGTTTGCTCAAACTCATGTCCATTGAGTCAGTGATGTCATTCAACCATCTTATCCTCTGTCACCCCCTTCTCCTCTTGCCTTCAATCTTTCTCAGCATCAGGGTCTTTTCCAATGAGTCAGCTCTCTGCATAAGGTGGCCAAGGTATTGGAGCTTCAGCTTCAGCACAAGTCCTTGCAATGAATATTCAGGGTTGATTTCCTTTAAAATTGATTGGTTTGATCTTCTTTCTGTCCAAGGGACTCTCAAGAGTCTTCTCAAGCACCACAGTTTGAAAGCATCAGGTCTTCGGTGCTCAACCTTCCTGATGGTCCAATCCTCACATCCATCCGTGGCTAGTGGAGAAGCCATAGCTTTGACTTATACAGACCTTTGCTGGCAAAGGGATGTCTCTGCTTTTTAATATGCCATCTAGGTTTGTCATAGCTTTTCTTCCAAGGAGCAAGCGTCTTTTAATTTCGTGGCTGCAGTCACCATCCACAGTGATTGTGGAGCCCAAGAAAATGAAATCTGACACTGTTCCCACTATTTCCCCATCTATTTGCCAAGAAGTGATGGGACTGGATGCCATGATTTTGAATGTTGAGTTTTAAGCTAGCTTTTTCAGTCTCCTCTTTCACCTTCTTCAAGAGGCTTTTTAGTTCTTCACTTTCTGTCATTAAAGTGGTATCAGCTTCATGTCTCAGGCTGTTGATATTTCTCCTGGCAATCTTGATTCCAGCTTGTGAATCATCCAGCCCAGCATTTTGCATGATGTACTCTGCATAGAATTTAAATAAGCAGGGTGACAATATGCAGCCTTTATGTACTCCTTTCCCAATTATGAACCAGTCCATTGTTTCATGTCCAATTCTAACTTGCTTCTTATCCTGCATACAGGAGGCAGGTAAGGTGGTCTTGTATTCCCATCTCTTTAAGAATATTCCACAGTTTGTTGTGATCCACACAAAGGCTTCAGTGTAGTCAATGAAGCAGAAGTAGGTATTTTTTGGGAATTCCCTTGCTTTTTCTATGATCCAGCAGACAGATGTTGGCAATTTGATCTCTGGTTCATCTGCCTTTTCTAAATCCATCTTGTACATCTGGAAATTCTCAGTTCACGTGCTGCTGAAGCCTAGCTTGAAGGATTTTGAGCATAATCTTGCTAGCATGTGAAATGAGCGCTTTCGTATGGTAATTTGAACATTCTTTGCCATTACCTTTCTTTGGGACTGGAATGAAAACTGACCTTTTCCAGTCCTGTGGCCACTGCTGAGTTTTCCAAATTTGCTGGCATATTGCATGCAGCGCTTTAACAGCATCATCTTTTAGGATTTGAAATGGCTCAGTGGAATTCCATCACCTCCACTAGCTTTGTTTATAGTAATGCTTTGTAAGGCCTGCTTGACTTCACATTCCAGGATGTCTGGCTTTAGGTTAGTGACCACAGTTCAGTTCAGTTCAGTTCAGTCGCTCAGTCATGTCCAACTCTTTGCGACCCCATGAATCGCAGCACGCCAGGCCTCCCTGTCCATCACCAACTCCCAGAGTTCACTCAGACTCACGTCCATCGAGTCAGTGATGCCATCCAGCCATCTCATCCTCTGTCGTCCCCTTCTCCTCCTGCCCCCAATCCCTCCCAGCATCAGAGTCTTTTCAGTGAGTCAACTCTTCACATGAGGTGGCCAAAGTACTGGAGTTTCAGCTTTAGCATCATTCCTTCCAAAGAAATCCCAGGGCAGATCTCCTTCAGAATGGACTGGTTGGATCTCCTTGCAATCCAAGGGACTCTCAAGAGTCTCCTCCAACACCACAGTTCAAAAGCATCAGTTCTTTGGCGCTCAGCCTTCTTCACAGTCCAACTCTCACATCCATACATGACCACTGGAAAAACCATAGCCTTGACTAGACAGACCTTTATTGGCAAAGTAATGTCTCTGCTTTTCAATATGCTATCTAGGTTGGTCATAACTTTTCTTCCAAGGAGTAAGCGTCTTTTAATTGGCTGCAAGTCACCATCTGCAGTGATTTTGGAGCCCCAAAAAATAAAGTCTGACACTGTTTCCCCATCTATTTCCCATGAAGTGATGGGACCAGATGCCATGATCTTCATTTTCTGAATGTTGAGCTTTAAGCCAACCTTTTCACTCTCTTCTTTCACTTTCATCAAGAGGCTTTTTAGTTCCTCTTCACTTTCTGCCATAAGGGTGGTGTCATCTGCATATCTGAGGTTATTGATATTTTTCCTGGCAGTCTTGATTCCAGCTTGTGCTTCTTCCAGCCCAGCGTTTCTCATGATGTACTCTGCATATAAGTTAAATAAGCAGGGTGACAATAGACAGCCTTGACGTACTCCTTTTCCTATTTGGAACCAGTCTGTTGTTCCATGGTCCAGTTCTAACTGTTTCTTCCAGACCTGCATACAGATTTCTCAAGAGGCAGGTCAGGTGGTCTAGTATTCCCATCTCTTTCAGAATTTTTCCACAGTTTATTGTGAGCCACACAGTCAAAGGCTTTGGCATAGTCAATAAAGCAGAGATAGATGTTTTTCTGGAACTCTCTTGCTTTTTCCATGATCCAGCAGATGTTGGAAATTTGATCTCTGGTTCCTGTGCCTTTTCTAAAGCCAGCTTGAACATCTGGAAGTTCACGGTTCACGTGTTGCTGAAACCTGGCTTGGAAAATTTTGAGCATTACTAGCGTGTGAGATGAGTGCAATTGTGCGGTGGTTTGAGCATTCTTTGGCATTGCCTTTAGTGATTATCTGGGTCAGGAAGATCTTTTTTGTATAGTTCTTCTGTGTATTCTTGCCACTCTTCTTAATCTCTTCTGCTTCTGTAAGGTCCTTGCCATTTTTCTCCTTTATTTTTGCTTATGTTTGCATGAAATATTCCCTTGGTATCTACAATTTTCATAAAGAGATATCTAGTCTTTCCCATTCTATTGTTTTCCTCTATTTCTCTGCATTGTTCACTTAAGAAGGCTTTCTTATTTCTCTTTGATATTCTCTGGAACTCTGCATTCAGATGGGTATATCTTTCCCCTTCTCCTTTGCCTTTCCCTTCTCTTTATTATTTCTGTATTTTTTTCCTTCTTTATTTTTTCAGCTATTCGTAAGACCTCTTGAGACACCACTTTGCTTTCCTGAATTTCTTTTTCTTGGGGATCGTTTTGGTCATCATCTCCCATACCATGTTATAAACTTCCATCCATAGTTCCTCACGCACTCTGACTACCAGATCCAGTCACTTGAATCTACTTGAGACCCTCACTGTATAATCATAAGGGATTTGATTTAGGTTATACCTGAATGGCCTAGTGTGGTCCCTACTTTCTTCAATTTGAGCCTGAATTTTGCAATAAGGAGTTCATGACCTGAGCCACAGTGAGCTCCAGGTCTTGTGTTTTGCTGACTGTATAGAGCTTCTCCATCTTAGGCTGCAAAAAATATAATCAATCTGATTTCAGTATTGACCATCTGGTGATGTCTATGTGTAGAGTCATCTCTTGTATTGTTGGAACAGGGTATTTGCTATGACCAGTGCATTCTCTTGGCCAAACACTTTAGCCTTTTCCCTGCTTCATTTTGTACTCCAAGGCCAAACTTACCTTTTACTCCAGGTATCTCTTGACTTCCTACTTTTGCATTCCAGTCCCCTATGATGAAAAGGACATATTTTTTTTTTTGGTGTTAGTTCCAGGTGGTCTTGTAGGTCTTCATAGACTTGGATTATTGTGATGTTGAATGGTTTGCCTTCGTGAAATGAGATCATTCTGTCATTTTTGAGATTGCAACCAAGTACTGCACTTCAGACTCTTTTTTCACTACGAGGGCTACTCCATTCCTTCTCAGGGATTCTTGCCCACAGTAGTAGATATATTGGTCATCTGAATTAAATTCACCCATTCCCATCCATTTTAGTTCACTGATTCCTAAAATGTCCTTGTTCACTCTTGCCATCTCCTGTTTGACTACATCCAATCTGGCAGATCTGCTTCCCAGATGGGAGGGTTTGATGAGATTCAAAAACTACACCACAGCCTCCATCTTTCTGAAGTTCTGCTCCATCATTTGACACAATTATTTGAAATTTGGGGATCCTATAATTTTCAGTTCCCCAAGCAGAGACTTATTTGCTCTACATTAGGACTCTGGGTCAGGTGAAGCTTTCTGAGTCTTCTCTGTCTAAGTTTCATTTCAATATTTGCTCAGCCCATGTTTTGAGTAGGAAGTCAAAACACAACAACCTAAACGGCTCATGGGTTGGGGGACATTTGGCCACCATGAAAGGAAGAATGAACTGGGGACGGGGGAGAGTCTGGAGCCAGGTCCTGGTCAGGAGTGTGTATCTTTTCTTCCCCCTTCCCTCTTTTCCTTCTCTCTTACTGACTTTTCTAAACATGTACAAAATGGAATCTGCAACCTGCCCTCTTACCAAGCAAAAATATTGGTCCATGGACAGTTTTCTTCATCACAGTTCATGGTAATGTCACTTCTCCAGTTGCACAGGCCAGAGGCCTTCAGAACCGCTTGACTCCTCTTTTTTGTTCCCAACTGCACATCAGAAAATTCTGTCTGCTTTACCTTCAAATTGTATCTATAACTTGTCCACTTCTAACCTCTCTCCTTGCTGCCTGGATTACTGGGAGAGACATTTAACTCAGAAGCTTCCCAAACTTTCTAGATTCACAGAGCCCTTGCTGTCTCACCTATAGGCTCAAAGAAATACTTAACAATCTCATTTATTAAGTAGCTGGGTGGCAACAATTAATAAGTATTTATGTTTGTAGTAGGCTGGAAAATGGCCACCCAAAGAGATTGGGTCCTAATTTCTCAAGCCTATAAATATCATCACCTTATTTAGAAAAAGACCTTTATATATGTGGTCAGATTAAGGATCCAGAGATGGGGAAGTTTTCCTGGATTATCAGGGTAGGCCCTAAATACAGTCATTATGTGTCCTTACAAAATGGGGGCAGAAAGAGATTTGATAGAGACAGAAGATGAAAAGGCAATGTGACCATGGAGGCAAAGACTGGAGTTTTGCAGGCACCAGCCAAGCAATGCCAGCAGCCACCAGAGGGTGGCAGAAGCAGGAATGAAATCTCCCTCAAGAGACACCTTAATTTTGTCCCAGTGGTACTGATTTCAGACTTCTGGCCTCCAGAACTATTAAGTTTCTGCTTTTTTAAGCCAATAATTGTGGTGATTTCTTAGAGAAGTCACAGGAAAACTGTTCCATTGTATAATAATACAATGCTCCAATAACTAGGCAGACATTTGAAAAACAATATAGATAAATTAAAATTTAAAAATATATATATTTTTTTACTCTGAAATAACCAGTTATTTGTAATGGAATGTGGGGGACTGTTGGGCACTATGCAACATCTCAAACTCTGGAATCAAATTGAATGCTGCCAGTCTCATGTCCTGCTCCACACTGATTTTCAAATAGTACTTGTCTTTTGTTACAGCTACTGCCAGAATCCCAGGTTTATATGTCAGCATTGAAATGAATATGGCACAGCCTAATGTTGAAACTGTGAACTACTTACCAGATAGAAGTCACGTGGTCTCTACTACTACTACTAAGTCACTTCAGTCGTGTCCGACTCTGTGCGACCCCATAGATGGCAGCCCACCAGGCTCCCCCGTCCCTGGGATTCTCCAGGCAAGAACACTGGAGTGGGTTGCCATTTCCTTCTCCAGTGCAGGAAAGTGAAGAGTGAAAGTGAAGTTGCTCAGTCGTGTCCAACCCTCAGCGACCCCATGGACTGCAGCCTTCCAGGCTCCTCCGTCCATGGGATGTTCCAGGCAAAAGTACTGGAGTGGGGTGCCATTGCCTTCTCCACACATGGTCTCTAACAAATATTGCTGTGAATCCTTCAAAAATTTTAAATATCCTGCTATAACCTGGTGAATTTGTATGGTGTCCTGGGAGGACCCCAGTGTATGTTGAGAACCACAATACTGACTGACTTCTCTCTTCCCACCCTTTTCTGCCTAAAGTTTGTCAACTCAGTCACCATAATGATTCTTGAAAAACACTAGACCCTGTCCTGTTTGAACCCTCCCATGTTCTCATTTTTGTCAGAGTCAAGGCCAATGGCCCTGCAATGGCCTATGAGGCCCTACCTACATCAGGAGTCAGCAAATAAAGAGCCAGACAGTAAATATATTAGTCTTTATGGGCCAGATTGTCTTTGTCTCTGCTATTCAACTCTGCAGTGGTAGCATGAAAGCAGTCATAGAAACCAGGTAAATGAATGGGCATGGCTATGTTCCAGTAAAACTTCCTTTACAAAACAGGTAGCTTGCTGACCCCTGCAGTACATGATCTACTGCTATGTTCCCTGTCACTCATTCCACTTCCAACACACTCAGCCATTGCCGGTCCTTAAATACACCAGCCACCTCCTGGCTCAGGGCCTTTGTACTTGCTGTTCCTTCCAAGTCTTTAGTCAAATCTTTCCAATGTGGGTTTACCTGACTACGCACACTGTCTGGAACTGCAATTGCACCCCCTGCAGTTCTTCTTTCCTTTAATCTGATTCCTTTCACCCAGACCCATTTTTCCCATTGTATTTAGAATCTTCTAGCACCCCACTCCAGTACTCTTGCCTGGAAAATCCCATGGATGGAGGAGCCTGGTAGGCTGCAGTCCATGGGGTCGCTAAGAGTCGGGCATGACTGAGCGACTTCACTTTCACTTTTCACTTTCATGCATTGGAGAAGGAAATGGCAACCCACTCCAGTGTTCTTGCCTGGAGAATCCCAGGGACGGGGGAGCCTCATAGGCTGCCGTCTATGGGGTCTCACAGAGTCGGACACGACCAAAGCGACTTAGCAGCAGCAGCAACATGTAACTTACTTGTTCATAATCCATCACTCCCTCACCCATCACTAGAATATAAGATCTTTGAGGGCCGCTGCTGCTGCTGCTAAGTTGCTTCAGTCATGTTCGACTCTTAATGACCCCATGGACTGCAGCCCACCAGGCTCCTCCATCCATGGGATTTTCCAGGCAAGAGTACTGGATTGGGGTGCCATTGCCTTCTCCGATCCTTGAGGGCAGTATTGTTTTATTTTTTGCCTGCTTGTTTGCTAATATATGTCCAATCCCTTGAATAGTGTTTGACACATAGTAGGTAGTCAGTAAACAGTTGTTCATTCAATAAATGAATGTTTTTCAAGGAGTACAAGTACATTGGCATGCAATTCTTTATCTTGCATCCAAAGTTATAGTGGTTGGTCATGTGCCAATATTTTTGCAAATAAATATGTAAATAAAATATAAAATGATAAAATCCCTCAGCCCAAATTGTACAACTCAAATAGTCCTAAAATTTCTTATCTCTTTTAAGTGAAAAGTGAAAGTGAAGTCGCTCACGGACTGTAGCCTACCAGGCTCCTCCCTCCATGGGATTCTCCAGGCAAAAGTACTGGAGTGGGTTGCCATTTTCTTCTCCAGGGGATCTTCCCAACCCAGGGATCAAACCCAGGTCTCCTGCATTCTAGGCAGGTGCTTTAACCTCTGAGCCACCAGAGGAGCCCTATCTCTTTAACTCTTGCTGAAATTTGAATCTTGAGAATGACACTTTTACTTAAAACAAAAGGCTCTGAGTTATTAGGAAATAAATCATATAACTCATGGCTAACTAGCAGGTAACAAACGAAGAAAATATGCCAAATAAAATTGACCGCATACGTGCAAATTTAGTTGTAATAATATACACACACTTAAAACCTTACAAGCATGCATAAAAACTCATTTTCCTGACTAGATATTTTTCTTGACGACAGGAGATACCATTCTTCAAAACTAACAATAGGTGGAGCCCCAAACCTCAGGTTCATCTTTATGTTACTGGTTTTTCTGTAGGCTTCTCAACGAACCTTCTCAATGTATTTCCAAACTCCAGCTCAAAAAGAACATAATTTCCATGCATACGTAGTATACAAATGTAAAAGATCCCAGTGTACTTGTTGTAATTCCCTTCTTGTAAACAGCTCTTTCCACATCTTTTCTTCTCAAATCCTTGCTTTTCAAATTCAAATTTGTGATTTTATATTCCCAATGGGTTCACAGAAAAAGTTTCAACAATGTGAATAATTTGTCTTAAGTACACATTCCATTTCTGCTTTCTGAGCATCTCCTTTCCCTAGCAATTTTAAAGATAAACTGTTTCAACTGTTTCGGTGTCTCAATGCATGGAAATCACCTAGCAACCACTTGAGAAACTTACTCATTTTTGTTTTCCTTCTGATGGCTCTCAGCTCTCATCTATGAGGGCCTTAAAAGAATAAGAGCTGAGTTTTTCTTTTTCATTATTGTAAACCCATGGCCTGACACTGATCTATGAGTATGATAGGTACTTAATAAAATTTTGCTCAATAAATGAAGGCATATAGCCTTGGAGACTTTCTGCTCTTGGTTCTAACTGCCTTATAGAGAAGATTTGGTCCCAAGAACATAATGGCCACTATTTTCATTGTTCATCTCAGTTATCACCATGATTATTACCCATCCCAGTAATTCTTTTTTGGGACAGTTAGACAGCATTTATTTCAACAACATTTGAGCATCCAGTGATCTTCATTGAATATCATCTGGGGTCCCAAGCTGTCCTGGGCACTAGGAATAGAGCTGTGAGTATGTCAAAAGAGGTTTTCAACACCACCCGCCCCACCCCTCCCCACCTCCAGGGGAATCCTAGCACCGACTTGCATATTTATGGTTGTGAAGGGAAAAAATCTGATAAGCGATTTCAGCTGTAAGTCTAAAAAGCCAATGCCTGTGCAGAATCACTCCAGGGAAATTTAAGAAAATTATACATAACAGAGAATGGGAGAAATTAGAGATCTGGATGCTGGCCTAGTGGAGGAGGTGATACCTGTGCAGGGGCTTTAAGCTAGACCTTGCAGTGTCATGTCATCACACTAACAAGCTTACAGACAGTCTTTCAAAATTTGGGGTTTAAAGTATGTATGGAGAGTTTAACCTTTTATTTTATATTGGCGCACAGCCAATTAACAATGTGGTGGTAGTCTCAGGTGGCTAGCAAAGGGACTCAGCCACACTTGCACACATATCTAGTCTCCCTGAAATTCCCCTCCCATCCAGGCCACCACATAACACTGAGTAGAGCTCCCTGTGCTATAGGGTGGTCCTTGTTGGTTACCCACTTTGAATACAGAAGTGTGTACCTGTCAATCCCCAAACTCCCTAACTGTCCCTTCCCCAGTTCTTCCTCCTTGGCAACCATATATTCATTCTCAAAGTCTGCGAGTCTATTTCTGTTTTGTAAATAAGTTCATTTGTATAATTTCTTTTTAGATTCCACACATAAGGGATGTCACGTGATATTTCTCCTCCTCTGTCTGACCTACTTCACTCAGTATGACAATCAAGAGCTAAACTTTTAAACCACAGCATAAAGTTTCAGAGTGGCAATAAACAGTCTCCTGAGACAGAATGACTAGTAGGCTTGCAGAACTTTTTGGAAAGAGGCTGTGCATACATTCATACATATACACATCCACAAATAGAATGTGTCACTCTGTATTTGGTGTAAATAAACACCATGCCCTGGTCGTAGGGTAGGAACTGTGTCATACAGATATTTGTGTCCCCATTGCTTTGCACAGTGACCCTTAGAGATTAAACACTCATTTTCTTTTTTTTTTTTTCTTTTTTTTAAATTTAATTTAGCGGCTCCCGCTCACCCTCTCCGCATCAAGTGAGCAGCCAGTCCCGCAGCTCGGCGCCCGCCTCTGCCTCCTAAACACTCATTTTCAATACATATTTTTGGTGTTGTGACATTAAAAAGTTAGTCTTCTAGGCAAAAAACAATTGTCTAATACTTCAGGCCAACAATTTTGTCTAGAATGTAACAAACAAATGGAAATTTTCAGGAGTTTCTTTTCTCTGATTTAGAAAACCTGGTAAGTTTAGCCAGGTTTTCAGATCAGCAATCCCTCTTTGAATACTGGATTAATGTCAGTGTGTTAGAGTATCTATCTGGCAGGAAAACCCTACTCAAAATGAAAATAGTAGTTCTTTCATAAGATTCAAAATTGTAAGTTAATGAGATAATGAGGCAAAAGATGTTTTTTATTATAGCAACTATTTTTAGAATTTAAAGAAGTTGTGGGTACTCTTCCAGATAGCAATAGAACAAAATCATTCAATTACTGGGTAATACAATCAGACTCCAAAGCAAATAGGTTTCTATTTTAGTTTTAAATAGTTTAGTCCTTGTTAAGCACACCCATTTATGAAATAGTATGTGTAGATAAATAGGAGAGTTCTTGACAATTTTGCGGTGGTCAAAGCAAGCAGATTCATCGATATTATATAGTGGTCATCAACAACTCAACTGACAGGAGTTTGGGCAAACTCCAGGAGACAGTGTAGGACACAGCAGCCTGGCATGCTGCAGCCCATGGGGTCACAAAGAATTGGACATGACTGAGCAACTAAACAACAACAATATAATGGTAAAGAACAAATACATATTGATATAATATTTCTAGATAATCAAATATTAAACACATTGGGCTTTAGTCTACTAACATAATTTTTTTTTAGTAACATAATTTTAAATTGCTTTACAATATTGTGTTGGTTTCTGCCATACATGAACAAGAATTAGTCTACTAATATTTTTAAAAGTTTATAAAGCTGAATACTATACCTTGAAGCAAGAGATAAATTCAAATGTCATTTTTAACAAAATTCAGATGGCATATTGAAACAGCTTTAAACATTAAAACTATGACAGCCAAGATCTAATATTGCCAATCTAAAACAAATGTACACCTGTTTTTTGCAATGGTAACTGCAAATTTTATGATCACAACAGAGTCAGGTAACCTATGAAAACCTAGAAATTTCTAGTGAAATGCTGAAGAAGTCTTTTCTTAACAAAGCTTTGAAAGTCCTACAGTCTGAAAAGGAAATGGTTACAAAATAAACGCTTTTCAAATTTACAGATAAAATTTTATTGTAATATATGCTAAAAAAAAAAAAATAGGGACTTCCCTGGTGGACTAGTGGTTAAGAGTCCATGCTTCCAAGCAGGGAGCATGTGTTCAACTGGTATCCCACAGGCTGTGCTGCATGGCTAGGAAAAAAAAAAAGAAAAGTTAATGCCCCCAAATTTTAATGGCTTAACCAGTATGCAAAAAAGAACTCGAAGGGCTTAAGTGGTGTGCTAAAGTTTGCAAAATGAAGTTTACTTTTAGATCCTACTAGTGGAAACCACTAGAATGACTGCTCAGTTCCCCAAACACTCTTCCTCTGAAAATCTTGTCACTGACCAGGATGGACACTAACAGCCAATGAGTCCAACGTGGCCTATCTTTCTGGCCACAAAGGTTTAAAACAGAACTCGACATGACCTTTCTGAATGTGGCAATAAACAAAATTAAGGTGAAATGAAGAGCTAAGATTTGAGTAATTTCTAAAAAAATAAGTCAGTGGAAATTCAGGGAAAGCAAATTTCCACATAGAGAAGACCCAAGGATGTGTATTTAGCATAAAAACATTAAAGACATAGCTCATCTGGTTTTTCAGTGACTTCGTAATATAAACAGGGTATTAATAATCTGGTGGGGTAGGTTTCAACATGCAATCAATCTTGATAAAGCTCATAGAATTTTCTGCAGAAAACTGGGATACCCTAGTTTTTAGGACTGACATAAATATATAACACGTGCTTCCCAGGTGGCGCTAGTAGTAAAGAACCTGCCTGCCAATGCAAGAGACATAATGCAGGTTTGATCCCTAAATCAGGAAGATTCACTGAAGGAGGGCATGGCAACCCACTAAAGTATTCTTGCCTGGAGAATCCCAACGACACAGGAGCCTGGCAGGCTCCAGTCCATAGGGTCGCAGAGTTGGACAGGACTGAAACGACTTAGCAGGCACGCACAAACATATAACTCATCTGCACAAATGTGGAGGACATAAAGGCATGGGGTGAGCATGAAGGTTACCAGTCTAATTTAAATACATGTATGATTTATGCAACAGACTTTATCTGACTTCATACTTCTTAAGCTTTTCCAAGGGATGTTGTATTACAACTTGTGTAGCCTTTCACCGTGTCTGTACTAACCTAAGAGAAAAGTTAGCTCGGTCATTGGGTCCTTTGCTCGTTTTCTCTTCTTTGCTGGTTGATTTTCCTTTACCAAAATGGCCCCGCTCTCTCCTCATTGGTGTTTTCTTCCCCCGCAGGTGGCAGCTCTAGCTCCGCCCACCAGTCACCGCTCGGGTCCTAAGTTCTTGAGAATTTAACTCACAGACCAGAGGGAGGGGGCGGGGCGGGGCGGATGCCGGACGTGACGTTTTCGGAAGCGCCGAGAGTCGTCCGCGGGGGACAGGTGGGCAAGGGTCCCAGCAGTGTGGTGGGGCCCTGCCGCTGAGCGTGATCGGAGTCTGACGGGGAGCGGCCACCGTGAGTGTGGGGCCTGCAGCCTTCTCCTCCCTGCGCCCCCTGCCCGGCCTGTCGCGCGCGCGGCCCCTGACGGCTCCGGTCCCCAGCCTAGCCCAGCGCGTCCCCTCCTACCGCACGCGATAGACGCGAAAGCCTTCAATAATTTTGCCCGGTGTTGACAACTTGGGCTTGAGTGCCTTCGAGAAGGCCTCAAGCAGTTGTCAGTGGATCCTTCTCCGCTGTAAACGCCCCCTTCGCTCATTCCTGGTACTTCCTTTCGCCTCCCAGTCATCTTCCCCCGCCTCGGTTTTTTCCGCCACTTTCCCCTCTTATTTGCCGACGCTACATCTCCTCTTTGGAGTGTTGCTCAGCCTTGTGTGGGGTAGCACTTGCTGGCCTTGGGAAGGGGTTCCATTCTCGACCAAAAAATCCTCTCCCGAGAGGTGATAAAGAGCAACAAGCTTCTCCTGCCTCAGTTAGCTTTGATGGGCTCTGCGCTGAGTTTACTAATTAGTTAACTTGGGGAGGTTTTAGATTTGCTAGTGGCTTCTTGAGCCCCTGAAAAGACTCCCACAGAAGGTGGAATGCCTCTACATCCCTGGTAGTCCCCACAATTTTTGTACCCTTAGGGTGTTTGACGGAGAAGGCAATGGCACCCCACTCCAGTACTCTTGCCTGGGGAATCCCATAGGCGGAGGAGCCTGGTAGGCTGCAGTCCATGGGGTTGTTAAGAGTCGAACACGGCTGAGCGACTTCACTTTCACTTTTCACTTTCACGCATTGGAGAAGGAAATGGCAACCCACTCCAGTACTCTTGCCTAGAGAATCCCAGGGATGGGGGAGCCTGGTGGGCTGCCATCTATGGGACCGCACAGAGTCGGACACGACTGAAGCGACTTAGCAGCAGCAGCAGCAGGGTGTTTGAGAAAAAGCTTGGTGGAGGAAGTGTGACCGAGTGATAGAGTTGACCTGGAGAAAATCATCTTTGAGGGAGTGCTTGGAATGGAAAACAAGAGTGGGTAGACAAATGAAACAAATATGAGGATTTCTGGGCAGATAAGAATCCTGACTGAAGCAAAAGGTCTCTGTTGGCAATGAGTGAGGTTTAAAAGGACAAAGTGAGTAAGGTTTAAAAGGACCAAATGGGGCCAGTTGACACAGGGCCTTGAATTCCAAAATCTGCTGTAGCTTGTATGTTCTACAGCATGCTGGCTGTGCTGTGTCGCTTCAGTCATGTCCCACTTTGTGACCCTGTAGACTACAGCCCACCAGGCTCCTTTTGTCCATGGGATTCTCCAGGCAAGAATACTGGAGTAGGGGGTGTGCTGTAATTCAGTATACATCAAATACCCAGAATCTTTCTGGAAGTGATGTAGAGTGATATCTGACTGGAAGAAAGAATCTAACAGCAACAGTATCAGGAAAGATTGTAGAATGACTGCAATCTGAGACCCAGGGAGGGGAGACTCCCGGGTTGTTTTTGTTGTTATTGTTGGTTTGGGTTTTGCCTTTCAAGTTACCTTCATGTCCTTCTGTTATTCAAGGAGTACTTACTTAGTCTTCGAAGATAGATTTGAGTAAACTGTTTTCTAGATCTGAATTCCTTACCCTGAAATGATGATGTTGTACATTGACTGGACTAGTGATTTTATGAGCAGAGTCAGGATTATAAATATTCATCCCCACACCATTTCCCCTCACTAACCTTGTGCTAAAGTTCGAAAAGTTGTAGACAAAGTCTGTTACTCTCAGGTTAAATGATCAACTTAAAGTCAGTTAACAATCATCAGGAAATGTCATTGAGTGTTCTCTGTCAGATACTGGGGTGGGTGGAAGTGGGTAGCTGGGAGGAGAGATAATGGAAAAAATACAAGATACTGTCCCTCTTTTTATGGTGCCGAGGTCAGGGCCTCCTAATGACAGGGGATGATTAGCATGAAAAGAGAACTGAACCCCTTGTGGCTCATTATTGTTATACCCTTTGTAGCACCTAATCATGCCACAGGCATTGTGGGTTTCTGAGTCTGGCAGTCCTTTCATCCTTGTGAAATGGGCTTCCTTGAGGGTCTCAGGCTTCTTGTGGGAAAGAGACCTTAGTTAATATGAGCAACAGTATGTGGTGTTTTTCTCAATTTCTTTGTAAGGAAGAGGTTTGTTGAGATGTACACCTGTGCCGAAGTGACGGGGGCCTTGGTATTGATGCCATCTTTTGTTTGTTTCAGGACTTCTTGGTCCTCATGTCTGACCATGGAGATGTGAGCCTCCCACCCGAAGACCGGGTGAGGGCCCTGTCCCACAGGGGCAGCGCCGTGGAGATAAATGAAGACATTCCACCCCGCCGGTACTTCCGCTCCGGAGTGGAGATTATCCGGATGGCGTCTGTTTACTGTGAGGAAGGCAACATCGAATATGCCTTCATCCTCTATAACAAGTATATCACGTAAGACACCTCCGGTTTCCTTTTTCTTTTCTGGTGACTGATACCCCACTCATGGTGCTCTTGTGCTCATTTATTTCTGCTCAGAATTGCTAAAACCAGAGAACTTTACAACGTCATTATCATTAATCATTTTTGCTGGCAGCTCCTACATATTAGCTGTTCTTGACATTCAAAGACATGGGTACTGGGTACTGAAAATGTTGTTTTCATGACTCAGTAATTTCATGAGTAAGAGACCTAGCTCTTTGGGCTGTGCCCACATGGCCCAGCTGTTAGGCAAGAGAGTTGGTGTTTAAACTATACATGTTTTGTATTGATGAAGGATTTTTCCTGTCCCCTCTCTATTAAGGCAGCCAGTCAGAGGGTTATTGTTGAGGTTTAGCAGAGCCAAAATTCCTCACCTCTACTTATTTTGTAGCAAATTGAGTGTCTCGGGAAAGAGTTTTTTCTTAACCTTTATCATAATCGTGTAAATCATTAAATAAGTACCGACCACCTACAGTTTGTATAGCTCATCATAAGACCTTTCCCTTGAGTTGCTTAGCCTCTTGCAGCATGAATTGAAGATTTCAGTTAACAGGAACAATTGCTAAAGTCCCAGTGACTTTGGAAAAGATGTGTAATTTAGGAAGGGAATAATAATGTTAAAAGATCTCATTTGTAATTTCTAGTCTTGTCCTTTCATAATAGTAGGACCTTAAGGTAATAATAATTTCAGTGTATTTGTATAGCTCTTAAATAGTTCATAGAACATTTCACCTGCATTTATGTCATTTGATCTTTACGGTTCTGTGTGCACTGTGTAGGGCACATCATCCTTCCATTCTGCATATGAGGAAACACCCTCCAGGTTCAATGGTAGGTTTTATTCCACAATTTGCAGTGGCAAAACCTGCATTTTCCAGCTCTTAATTCAGGATTCATTCTACAGCATAAGGCCTGTTCTTTTTGTTTTCTTTTTGGTGCTGTTTCTTGAATTGAAGGTAGTCTTTTGAGATTATAGTCTGGGGACACACTAATTTGGGCTTATTTTTTATTGTTTTTTGAATGGGTAACGTGCATGTAGTGCAGAATTCAGAAGGCACGAAAGGGTATATATATTTAAAAACTAAATTTCCCTACCACTCCTCTTTTCCCCCAAACCTTTAGTTCCCCTCCCCAGAGGCTGGCACCCTTATTAGTTTCTTATATGTTCTTCTAGAGGTGATGGATGCATATTAATTATATTAAGTTTTTGATCACATACTGCTGTAAAGCAGTGTTTGTCAACTTTGGTGTTAGTGACATTTTGGGTTGAACAATACTTTGTTGCACAGGAGTGGCCTGTGCATTGTGGTGTGTTTAGTAGCATCTTTGGTCTTTCTACTCACTAGATGCCAGTAGAACCCCTTATCTCCAAGTTGTGACAACCCAGAATGTCTCCAGATATCACTAATGCTTTCTGAGAGGGAAAACTGCCCCAGTTGAGAGCCAGTACTCTAAAGAAGGTGTAAGAGTGGATTGCCTAGAATTCATATTGTAATTTTAGAATGGAACAAAGGGAGTGCTGTGGTTTCATAAAGTTCATAGAATCATAGTTACATTTCTCCCTCTCTTTGCTATTAGGAATTTCTCATTCCTAGGCACAATGGGCACAAAATTTATTTTCCCGAGATATTTCTTTGGCTACTGTCCTCCTCTTCATTTACTCTGCTGCTGGTGGAACTAGTATATTTCCAGTAATCTTGTAGATAGCTCTCTCAGAATGAGGGGCACAGTTCCTTTGGGAAATTATAGTTGAGTAAGTGCAGGAGAATCATGGAATCACTCTACCAGGTGTTTTCTGAGGGCCTTCTGGGTCTTGTTGTTCCACATAGAAAGTGCTTGAAGGGTGAGGATCGTATTCATTCAGCAAATATATATTGTGTATATCTTCTATCTACTTGACACTGCAGTAAGTCCTACGTACATAGTAAATAAAATGGCCCTTGCCCTTATTCTCATTATGGGAGAAGACAGCATACAGGTAAACAAAGAAATATATGGTAACAAAATAGGGGAGCAGCAGAGAAAGTGCTGTGATAGAAAATAGCCATGGATATCTAATTAAATAGAGTAACATCTATCTGAGAATGTAAGATTTAAACTGAGACTTGAAGGGTGCCATAGAGTTGGTCATTCCAAAAGCATAAAGCAGAGCGTTTAAAACAGATAGTACTGTGTATTCAGAAGGTCTCAGGTAGGAAAGACCTTAGTGTGTTCTGAGGATTAAAGATCATTGTGTTCGGAGTGTAGCAAATGAAGAGAGAGAATGACCTCAGATGAAGTTGGAGAGGTAGACGGGGCCAAATCATGGAGGATCTTATTGGCCACAGTAAAGAGTTTACATTTTATCTTGAGAGTAATAGAAAGCCACTGAAAAGTTTTAAGTGAGGCTGTGACCTAATCTTATTTATGTTTTAGAAATATAAATTTTGGCTGCCATATGGTAGCTGGTGGAGGGAGTGTTAAGAGAAGGCAGTGAGATTAGTTAGGAAACTCTTAACAGCAGTTCAAGAGAAAGGCTGGTGGCTTGAAAGAACATGGTAGCCTGGAAAAGAGTAGATGGATTTTGTTTTCTGGAGATAGAGTCCATGAGACTTACTCATAATTTTGGAAAGAAGATGATATCAAAGTTGACCTCATTTTGCCTTGAGTAACTTAGGATTTGCCAGTCCATTTATTGAGATGGGGGAGAGTGGTGTCAAAGGGGGTTGTTGGGTAGTGGGAAGACAAAGAGTTCATGTTAAGGTGTTAAGTTTAAGTTATCTATGAGATATCCAAGTAGTGATGTCCAGTAGGAGGTTGAGTGTAGCAGTCTGAACTCAGAGGAGAGGTCTCTGTTGGAGCAACAAGTTCAGGAGTCCTCAACATATAGTTGGTCCTGAAGCCATAAGGATGCTGAGACCATCTAGTGCACTGGTTCTTAATCTAGGGTCCAGGAACCCACAGGGATTTGTTGATAGAATTCAGTGTCCATGAACTTGGTTGGGAAAAACTTTTCTTATTTTTACTAATGTGTAGCTGAAATTTAGTACTTCCTTTAATTTTAGATATAGGCTCAAACCACAGTATTATTAATATTTGTAGTTTTGTCACCAACAGAAATCAAGATATTTTCATATTATGATTGTCCAGTAGGTCTCAAAATAACATTTATACTTATCACTACTTCAGAATTATAGTACAGTTCTTAAACCCACAACTAGATCTTGTTTTTTAATGCATTAACAATGCATCAATAAGTAAGCACATTTCATCATTTTTTAATATTTTGAAAACTGTTAGAGTAGAATGGGGCTTTTTGTAATCTTTCATTATTTATATTACATCTTTAAAAAATTATTTCGAGAAGAGTCCATAGGCTTCATTAGAGGCCGGAAGGATCCGTGGTGTATTAAAGGAAAAGAGACTTTGATTATGAGACTGTAGAATGAGAAGAAAAGGAACTTAGGAGAGAGCCCCAAGGTTGGTTAGTGAAGGGAAGGCCAGTAGAGGAAACTTGGAAGGAAGTTTTGAGAGATAGGAGGAAATCCATCACTTTGTCATGGGAGCCAAAAGAAGTAAGTAACTGCAGGACAATGGGCACTGTGTCAGGTGGGCAGGGATTTGATGTCATGATGTGATTGGTAATCTTGGTAAGCAGTTTCACTGATGTGGGTCGAAAGGGGAATGGGCGATGAGTATAGTTCCGAGACTGGCAAACTTTTCCTGTAAAAGGACCTGATGGTAGATATTTTTGGCTTCACAGGCAAGTTGGTCTCTGTCACAACCTCTGCTTTATAGTGTGAAAGCAAGTCATAGATAATACATGAATGAATGAGTGAGGCTGTGTTCCAATGAAACTTCATTTACAAAAACAGATGGCGAGCTAGATTTGCCCCACTGGCCATAGTTTGCCAAGCCCTAGCATAGACAGCTCTTTGGAGAAGTTGGACCAGAAGTAAAGTGGAAAATTGAAATAACTGAAGGGGGACACAGAGTACATGAATGTGTTTGTGTCTGTTTTCAGGTGGGAGATGCTAGAGCATATCTTTTGGAAAGGATACTGTGGAGTAGGAGAGGCTAATGGTACAGAAAAGAGATTGAGCATAGAAATAAACTCCTAAATAGGCCAGAGGGAGTAGGAGTAGGATTAATAGTACACAGAAACTTCAGTTGATTTTTTTTCTGTGCCTTGTTATTACATTGAGTGATATGAATATCAGTGTTAACAAGACTGGTAAAGGGAGCCTGTCCCTATATGTGGTGTACTGCTTATAGGACCATTTAACGGGATGAACTTGGCCTGGAGGAGAGTCAAGTGAGAGGAGGGGAAAATGTATTACTTAACTTGTTAGATTTGGGTTTTAATTTGGGACGTTGTTGGATTGGCTTGACCTGAATCAACAAATATAGCTACATTTATTTTTCTTGCAGATATCTTCAAGACCCTAACTCTTGATTCTGTGAGCTGACAAGTCCTAGGAGTTGCAAAAAAAACCTTCTAGCTCAGTATTCTTGCTCTGTTTTTCTACCACACTTTACTTGGTATGTTCCTGTCAGTTAACAAGAGCTCACTTTGGCAATTATTACACTGAGGAGGAGAGAGGAGGGTAGGCCTCTATTTCACCACTCCTCTGCTTCGCTCCCCCACTACTGAGTCATTGTTCTAGACCTTTTGTGGATACTTTAATTCAAGATTTTAAAGGGTATATTTTTTTCCCTCAATCAGTTTAGGCATCTTAATGATCTCAAGCACATTTCCCTCCTCAGAGGTTTTCCTTACTGTAGGAATGCTTTTCCTTTTGCAGACCCCAGTATAGAAGAAGGATCCTCAACATATTAAATCAGTACATATTTTCATGGTGAGCACAGACAGTAATCCAGGCAGTGGATTCTTTCACAGCTTTTTATGGTCATTGACTAGGCTACATCGAAAAGAGTTACAGAGGCCTTAGGCAATCCTGTCTGCTGTGTGAGCCTCTTACAACACAAACCTGCTTTCTGAAAATGGTCTGTCACCTGCGTTGAAAATGTTTCCCCCCAGGATTGGGGCTTATGGACTGAAGAGGGTTTTCCTCTGTGATCATGCTCGCTTTGCTCACTAACTTTTCAGATTGGAAGAAATTAGAGCCCTTAATGCATCCACGTTATAGAATTTCTTTTTGACTTTTTAAATTATTTTTACACAAAATTAATATGTTTTCATGATTAAAACAGTTTGTTTTCAAACCACACAGCAAGGGAAATATTAAAGTGAAAAGAAAATGCCCATCCACCAGAGGTAACCATGTTCTATTTCTTGTGTATTTATTAAGAAAATATCCCCATGCAAGCACCTGGGCTCATGTCTTTATCCTTTTTCCTTGGTACCTGAATGAGATCATACAACATAGTCTTCTCCACAGCTTGCTTTCTTAACAGTTGTATCTTTACATATCAGGACACTGATCCATCATCTCATTCTGCTTTAGGGGTGTTTCTTCTACCTGGAGCAGTCTTATCCTAGATATCTTCATGGCTCGCTCTTCCAGTCCTTACTTAAATGTTGCCTTCTCAGTGATGCCTTCCTTAGCTGCGCTACCTAAAATCTCCATCCCTTCCATGTCACTTATTCCCCTTCCCTGTTAGTGCCTTTCCCAGCACTGATTATCTGTGTACTCTTTGTTTGGTTTATTGTCTCTTACCCCCTGTCATGTATACTCTGGTGGGGAGGAATTTGTGACATTCACTGCCAAGTCCCCAGCCTTTATAATAATGCCTGACCCCATCGCAGATGCTCAATAAATGTTTTTTGAATGAAAGAGCGAATGATTATATTGTTTTTCCACATTTGGGTCTACCATAATTTATGAAGTAATCCCCTACTGATGGCCATTTAGGTTTTCAGTTTGTCTTTCTTTTATGAACAATGCTAATTGAATAATCTTATTCATATATTTTTGTACTATTGTAGGATAAATTCACAGAGATGGAATTGTGAGCTTAAATGGTATACACATTTTAAATTTTGAATACTTGTCTCCTACACCCCTTCCTCCCCTAAGGAAAAAGGTATTATCAAATTCCTGTCCTGCTAGGAGTGTGAAAGGACACCTATTTCTCTGTGCCTTTACCTACACTGATTGCAATCCAGTTTTAGCCTTTGCCAATCTGATAGATGAGAAATGATAGCTCATCTTAACTTGAATTTCTTTCATTTATAAGTAAAATTGAGTACCATTTTTCTTAATTATTTCCCTCTTTTATTTACTTTTATGCATATTTTTTCCTTTTGTTCTTTTGGATTGTTTCGTTTGTGTTTTGCCAGTGCATCTTTGTTTGCTTTTGTACAGCTCCTCTCTCTGAACTGCAACCAGATACAACCCAGAGAACAGTATACCTCTGGGCCACAGCTATTCTCTGCCTGGAAAACTTCTAACCCTGGTGTTAACATCTTCCTCTCTTTTTCTTGCTCACATCTTTATTTATTATGATAGTAAAAACAATCGTATATATAGCAGATGTTGGCTATGCGCTAGGCACTGTGCTCAGCACTTTATTTATTTTTAAACTCTGTTTGGTATCATAGCAACCGTTTCAGGTAGTACTAGTTTGTCTCTGTGTGTATAATTTATAGAGAGAGAGCAACTGAGGGATGGTGCTGGAGGCCACACAGCTGGTAGATAAGTGGCTAAAACCAGGATTTGAACCTAAGCAGGGTGGCTCCAGAGCCTGCCCTCCCAACCATTAAGCTTTCTTGCCTCCAGTGTGGGCAGTGGGTTGTGTTACTCATTCTGTTTTCAGGAGACCCTTCTGCCCATATGCCCCCATTCAGAAAATTGACTACAGTTACTGAAACACGAGAAAGGTGTTCATGTTCAGGTCTGGAAGTTTTATAAACTCATTTTATTTATTTATTTATTTTGACTGTGCTGGGTCTTCATTGCTGTGCACAGGCTACTCTCTGGTTGCGGTGCAGTCTTCTCACTGCAGTGGTTTCTCTTGTTGGAAAGTACAAGCTCAGTAATTGTGGTTCATAGGCTTAGTAGCTCCACAGCATGTGGGATCTTAGACCAGGGATCAAACCCATGTCCCCTGCATTGGCAGGCGGATTCCTAACTACCACCAGGGAAATCCTTCATGAACTAGTTTTCATTACATGGTTCAAAATGAAAATAATTTTTTTAAAAAAGGTATATAGATTTTTCACTCCCACTCCTGCCTCATGCACTCTATTTCCCCTGCCCTCTCCTTTTGTTAGCTTCTGTATATACTTCCTGTGTTACTATATATACTTATAAGCAGAATCTGGAATCTGGCATTCTGAGCCCTCCACTTCTGGCTGTGACAAGTTACTGAACTTCTGTTTGTTTTCACCATTCTTAAGTAGACATCATAAATGTTAGAGCTCATGAATTGATTCAGTTTATTTTTCCCACTGAGCTTTACAGTCAAGGACAAGAACTGAAAGAGGAAATCTAGCACTTACGTTTCTCTAAGCAGATTTCATCGGAGACCATAATGCACATATCAAACATAATGCACATGTGCACATATTACACATTACACATGTAATGTTCACATATAACACATATACTCTCTGAGCATCCCAGTGCTTAATCTGGTGCGAGGATGATTCTACAAAGGAACATGAATCCCAAAGAAAATAAGCCAACAGCAAAGATCACACAGAGCTAGGAGTAGTAATAGAACGTGGGTTTTCTCTTAGCCTCCTGCCTTTGGCTGCCAGACTGTTCACTGAAGAATGCTTTGTGACAGAGGGCTTTTCCTTTGGAAGCCTGTTACTGTCACAACCAGAAAAGAATTTCTTTGGAGGCGTATTTTTGGGCACAGGCTAGGATTTTCTCCCCTCCATAGTTTTTGTTGTGGGCGTCTCGTGCTGCTGAACGCCTGAGTTGGGAGAAGAGCAATTCTGTGGCTCTTTATGGGGCTGAGGGTGAGTGGGGGAGGGGGCCTGTTACCTGTGCGTACCTGGAAACCTGTCGGATAGCCCCTACAGGGTAAGGGAGTTGCACTGCTTCAGAGTCTTCTGGGCATTTGCATGTCTTCTTTGCATCACCATCAATCTGTTCTGTCCCCTTAGGCTCTTTATTGAGAAACTACCAAAGCATCGAGATTACAAATCAGCTGTCATTCCTGAAAAGAAAGACACAGTAAAGGTGGGTCTTCACTTTCACTCTTGCCCATCTAAAAGCTTCAAAGAGGCACAGACTAACTTCCAGACATAAGAAGCAGAGTCTGCATCTGAATGTCAAATCCTGCAAATAGGAGATAAGGCCATTTCAGTAGATAAGTTACAAAATACCAGGTACAGTATGGCAGGGGTAATTTAAATTACATTATTTAAATGTTTTTAGAAGTGGTGTTGCCATTGCCAACTTGACTTAAGTCTTTTTACTTTTCTACTTAATTGGCGACCATTGTCCTAACTCTCAGATTTTGATTTTGTATCCCAGAAATTAAAGGAGATTGCATTTCCCAAAGCAGAAGAACTGAAGGCAGAACTGTTAAAACGATATACCAAAGAATATTTAGAATATAATGAAGAAAAAGTGAGTATGTATTAGCAAAAAAAGGAAATTGTTTTGGCTTCTTAGGCTGTGTTCTAGGAATCTAGTAGGTATTTCAGCGGATCTTTTGATTTCATTGTGATATTTTATATTTTTAGCAAAATCCAGAAAAAAGTGTTGAGGCTGAGGATTCTAATACAGATTAACCCCTTTATCTAAGAGGATGACTTGAGGGACAGAAAATCTATTGCTTGCCTGTTACATCTAGAGCTAGAACCTAAGAACAAAGAAAGTTCTCACTAAAGTATAGGGTTTTTAGATCAGAGAATTTGGGGATTTGATTCACATTTGATTATATCCAAAACAGATTATACCTGTTTATAAAGCTGTTAATATTTTCAATGACTTCTTGTTAGGAAGAGTCAGTTAAAACACGTGAGAAACTCTGAGGCAGGGTCACTGGTCTGTCAGCCGGGAACACACACTGCAAGCATTTCGCATTCTTTTGTACACTCTCCTGAACTCTATTCTGGACTCTGATGTTGAAAATCAGCTGAGAGGAAAACAGCTGTATATTTCTAAGGTACCTAATGAGTGAAAATCTTCATGAAGGAAGCTATTACTTGATGGTTCTTATAGTTTAAAATGTCACTCTGTATTTTACTAATCACCAGAAGAATTCCAGAGGCTTCATTCAGGGTTAAAATTCAATACAGACCCCTACATGGCGTTTGTAAGTTGGGATCTGGTTCCTTTTCGCAGCCCTACTTGGGATACAGAATGTATACGTGGCACACTTAGAGACTAAAATTCTGTATGATATGCATGTACGGGCAATATGCTGCATTGAGATTTTGGTAAAGAAGAAAATGCATTAGTTAGAGTTATTGGGAAAGGGTACTGAGAGGATTAGGACTTTAACTGTCCTTGAAGAATAGGGGTACGGTGGTTAGATCCATTAGGGGTAACTGTCCTATGGGTGTAGAGGCACTGAGGGAAGCCTGGATTCTGTGTTTGGAAATCAGGCCAGAACATTTGGGGGCAGTCTCCCTGCTAAAAAGCTTTGTCCTCCTAAGGTGTGAAGTTACTTGAGTGTAAAGTGTTATTGTTAACTCCTATTTGTGCTTTGTAGAAGAAGGAAGCGGAAGAATTTGCCCGAAATGTAGCCATGCAGGAAGAGCTGGAAAAGGAAAGACGGAGGGTGGCCCAGCAGAAGCAGCAGCAGTTGGAGCAGGAGCAGTTCCATGCCTTCGAGGAGATGATCCGGAACCAGGAGCTAGAAAAGGAACGACTGAAGATTGTGCAGGAGTTTGGGAAGGTGGACCCTGGCCTGGGGGGCCCACTGGTGCCTGACTTGGAGACGCCCTCCCTAGATGTGTTCCCCACGGTGCCTGCTATACCCACACAGCCTTCAGACTGTAATGCAGCTGTGAGGCTTGCCAAGCCACCGGTGGTGGACAGATCCTTGAAACCTGGAGCACTGAACAACTTGGAAGGTAGTGAATTCATTCGCTCGAATCCTCTTCCGTCTCAGCTGCAGCCAAAAAGGGCGTCATTCCAAGGGATTCAGCGGACGACTACCTCCGTGATCCCGCTCATTAGGCTCTGGTCATAGAAATCCATTCGATCAATATTATCATACTGTGTTCTATGACAGCTGTATTATAAAGTGGCCTTTGCTTAAGCCATATAATTTACCTGGGCTAGGTTGATTTTCTGAAGCGCTAATAAAATCCTTGAAAGTCAGACTCACTCTCAGCTTTTAAGGGTTATATAGAGATTTGACATGTTCAGTGAACTAGAGACCACTGTTAACCTTTTGCAAAGGAAATTTGAGATTTATAGTAACACTTTAAAATTCAACAACTGACTTAAAAATAAAAGCTACTGAACTGTGTTTGCCTCGCAAATATTCCTAATTGGTAAGGAACTTAGTCAAGGTAACTATTCTGTGTGCTGCTGCTGCTAAGTCGCTTCAGTTGTGTCCGACCCTGTGCCACCCCATAGACGGCAGCCCACCAGGCTCCCCTGTCCCTGGGATTCTCCAGGCAAGAACACTGGAGTGGGTTGCCATTTCCTTCTCCAATGCGTGAAAGTGAAAAGTGAAAGTGAAGTCGCTCAGTCATGTCCAACTCTCAGCGACCCCATGGACTGCAGCCCACCAGGCTTCTCCGTCCATGGGATTCTCCAGGCAAGAGTACTGGAGTGGGGTGCCATTGCCTTAGTGGTAATTCAGTCTAGCCATAAAAACTATTGAGTCTTTCCTTCTCTCACCAATGAATAGTTACCCGAGAAAATAACAGTAGCAGCCAAATGATGAGTATGCCTTGATGATTAGAATAGATCTTTTTGTTAGGAATTGTCTTTCAAGTAGTCATGTAAGGAATTCAGCTTTGTAGAAGATCTACTTAAAAGGACAAGGTAAGAGTGGGCAAGAGGTGTTAGACTCTGAAGCTTTCAGGATTTCTCCCCATGTACTTAGCAGGGTTGCCTCTCACTATTATTCCTGAATAATAGTAGAAACTCAGAAACTTAAGTAGTAGTTTCTCTTTGTCTTCACTTGAATGATTAAAGCCTCTTCTCTTTTCTTGAAACAACCTACTCCCAGTGGCTGTGGTCAGAGGTTGGAGAAGAGCCTTTGCAGCCCTTTCTCTTGTGCCATTAGGATGAGATCCCCACTTACTGCCTGCAGTTGGGGGGACCCCAGTGATTTGGCATTGCTCTCCTAGGGCTGCCAACTCTGAGGTCAGCTTGGGGAGGTCTTAGATTTTTTTTGTCTCTCCTTTACAGCTCCTACAATCGATGGATTGCGCCACGTGGTGGTGCCCGGGAAGCTCTGCCCACAGTTTCTCCAGTTGGCCGGTGCCAACACTACCCGGGGAGTGGAGACATGTGGAATTCTCTGTGGAAAACTGGTAAAAAAAAAAAAAAAAAAATGCTTTCTAGAGCCTAGACTGTTTCTTCACCCTTGGCCTCCTGTGACTTTCAGAGAGATATCCAGGGTCAGTTACTCTTTGTACAGATCCCTCTGCTGAAGGAGCCATGGCAGCAAAATGCAGTGTCACCTTGAATTTAGTAGCCCTGGATTTGGTTAATTCTGATTAATCAATTAATTAATTGAATTTAACTGAGTATTTTAATGCTGGTGATAAGAAATGCTTAATTCTAAACTTGGTAGGAAGATCCCTTGTTCAGCTTTTGAACACCTGCTTTATGGTAGATCATCAGAATATAAATATGTAAGGCAGATAGCATCTGTCCACAAAAGGTACCCAGGCGCTTTAGAGAGATGGGAGATATACACCAAAAGATAGTTTGCTGACTAGCACGTATAATAAAAGTACTAGGAATTATGGGGAAAGAAGGATCATTAAATGGAGGTGCTTAAAGAACTCATTACTAACTGCTGAATAGATAAATGAGTAAAGTGGAATAGACTTAAACTGAGCCTTAAAGGTTGGGAAGGGCTTAGAGAAATAGTAAAAGGAAACTCCTCTAGACATGAATAAAGGAAGAGAAACAGTACCATACCCAGAGCTTCTTAAGACTCATGAGCAGACCTGTTTGGCTGCAGCAGGAAATTCGCACAGGGCTGTGGGCATCTTGGCCTTGCAGAGGGCCCCAGGCGGTGTACTTGGGCAGTAAGAGTTGTGAGCAAGACTGACCTGAGGGACTCATCTCATGGAGGAGACTCATGCTGGGAGAAGGGCCTTTGCTTGTATGGAAGTTTAACTTTCCACTGCTGTGACAGAGAGGGTTGCCTACGTACCGCGGAATCGTGATGAGCTATTTTCTAATTTGACAGATGAGGAACGAATTTACCATTACCCACGTTCTCATCCCCAAGCAGAGTGCTGGGTCTGATTATTGCAACACCGAGAATGAAGAAGAGCTTTTCCTCATACAGGATCAGCAGGGTCTCATCACACTGGGCTGGATTCATGTAAGCAGTTCTGAGCCCTCCGGGGGTTCATCTCACATGATGTTACAGACGCACTGCTTGTTCTTTTCTTGAAGCAGAGTGAATTGTATCCAGGCTGTTTAGATGGTTGTATTCCCCTCTGTTGGGTACAGACTTGACTTCCTTAGCATACTTACCTGCTTGCACTCCAGTGTTGATTTCTGGGGCTTTTCATTTCTAAAAGATGTTATGATTTATTATATTTTAAGAAATGTATATATTTATTTTGACTGTGCTGGGTCTTCATCGCTGCACACGGGCTTTCTTTAGTTATGGTGCATGGACTTCTCACTGTGGTGGCTTCTCTTGCGGAGCCTGGGCACTGGGCACCTGGGCTTCAGTAGTAGCAGCACTCAGGCTCAGTAGTTGTGGCACACAGGCTTAGTTGCCCTGCAGGTCTTCCCAGATCTGGGATGGAACCCATCTCCCCTGCATTGGCAGGCAGATTCTTCCACTGGACCACCAGGGAAGCCCAGGACTTTTTAATCAAAATAATTTTTTAATAGAAATGAAATTCTTCCTCCAAAGTCCCAATTTCCCTGTGAGCATGAATGTTGATAGGATGCTGGCTGAGAGTGTATGTGAGCCTTGACCACAGAGGTTTATGCCTTACTTCATACAAATGATGTTCCTGAAAGGTGTACAAATCAAAGTATTTAAAATGAACCAAGGAAGTTAATTCAGATACTTGCATTTCATCTTTCTTAAAACAACCTATGAAAGAAAGTGAAAATGTTAGTTGCTCAGTCGTGTCTGACTCTTTGCAACCCCACGGACTGCAGCCTGCCAGGTTCCTCTGTCCATGGAATTCTTCAGGCGCAAATAGTGGAGTGGGTAGCTGTTCCCTTCTCCGGGGGATCTTCCCGACCCAGGGATCGAACCCAGGTCTCCTGCATTGCAGACAGATTCTTTACCATTTGAGCCTCCAGGGAAGCCCAAAACAACCTATATGTAAACCTTTATGTAAATCCGAAGGGCTATCAAAATAGAAAATTTTTAAGTATCTGCATATCCTAACAGTCTTCTAGTAATACTCAGGTAAGATATAATTCCATCCCTAAAGATTACATTTTAATTTTTCTTTTTATTCTTTTTCAACCCCTCATTCTCATAGACCAAGCTGTTTTTACATTGTGTGACAGGGTCCCACACAAACAAGGCAGCTTATTTCTGGATTTGGGAAGATTGCACATACTGTATATTGGCACTGGGGAAGCACTGACTTGTGAGGCAGTCCTGTGTGCCTCTGTCCTTTTGTAAATACTTGCTATTGTGTATCCCCCATTATAGATACATGGGGGATAGAAAACCTGTGTCTTATCCACCAGGGGATACAATTTGAGTAAGGTTTGATTTTAGTCTAATAGAGGAGATTGACATATAGACAAGTCGTTAACTCCTTATGTGAAGCAGAATGTGCCTGGCGCTTTAAGAGATGCCCTGTAGAATTTAGAGGAGGGAAGGATCACAGCTGGGGTGATGTACTAGATTTGTGGGGGGGGGCGGGGCAAGGGAGGGTTGCATATGGAGGGGACAACAGTGAAATAGGCAGACTGGAATCCTGGGGCGTTGAGTGGTCCAGTTTTCTGGGGCTTAGAGTTCATATCAGGAAACAGTGATAGATAAGTTTTCACATAATACATTAGGAGTAGTATTTTGGGTGGACAGGCAGGATAGTTCTGCATTTTAGTGAGTAGGATGAGACAGGGAGCTCATTTAAGAGGTTAATGTGATGATTAAAATGTAATAATGAAGAGAGCCAGGATGATGGCAGTGCATTTGGGAAAAAAAGAGACAAATGTAGGATTTCAGAGGATGTGGGGAATGAGTCAGAGAGGATGATGAGTAAATGTGATGACTTAGAAATTTCAGGCCTGACTCATGGAAGTGGCAGTGATCAATCATCTCATAAGGAGAAACAGAGGTTCCAGCAAGAGAACTTACTTGGAAGTGGGGCAAATGTTGTCTTCAGTTCTGAGTATGTTGAATTTAAGATACTGGTAAGACATTGGGCTTCCCTGGTGGCTCAGGTGGTAAAGAATCTGCCTGCAGTGTGGGAGACCTGGGTTTGATCCCTGAGTCAGAAAGGTCCCCTGGAGAAGGGAATGGCAACCCACTCCTGTATTCTTGCCAGGAGAATCCCATGGACAGAGGAGCCTGGAGGGCTACATCCATGGGGTCGCAAAGAGTCGGACACGACTGACTTTGATTTTTTTCTTTTTCCAGACATTATATCAGTAGAGGTAGTTATCAGGAATTTGAACTTGGAAACAAGGTCAAGGTGGGAAAGAGAACCAGGAGACCTCTATGTCAAGCTGACCTTGGAGGCTTTGGAGCTGGGGGAAGGTGGAAAACAAGAAGAAATTAACTTGCAGCTGAAGGCCAGGCCACCTAGGGGAGCATAGGGAGTAGTTAGTCATGCAGCACAGAGATGTCAGAGAAAGGTGAGGTAGTGTTGAGGCATAGGTACCAAAGGAGGAGGAATGTCTCAGAGAGAAACTTCAGGATGTTCACTGTGTCACATGCTGCGGAGAGCTCCAGGATGTTGAGTACTTGTATGAGCTGATTGGACTTGCTGAGTCATTGATGACCTCAGTTTAGTGGGTTTTAGGCAATGGTGGGAATAGCTTTAAAAGGTTTAAGAAGTAATGGGTATTGAGGTTGTGGTGATAGTGAAATGTACACTAATTTTTTGAAGAGCTTAGCACTAACTAGAGGAAAGGAAAGAGATTGAATAGTGGCTTAAGGAATAGCCAGGTTGAGAGAAAGTTTGCTTGATTTATGGTTTAGTGTGTGAAAATGTGTTGTTTTTATTTTGATTTTCTTGAAACCTTTATATTTGAAATATATATAAGAAAGTATTATATAAACTAAATGTACACTTTAATGAATCATTAAACAAAAATATATGTGTACACATTACCTAGGTTAAGAAATAGAGCATTGCCAGAAACATACTCCTACCCCATGCTCCTGCCCAGTCACCCTTCCTCTCTGGTACAGGTAATCCCTCTCTTGATTTCTTTTGAAATTCTTTGCTTTCTTTATAGCTTTGCCACCTTACTGTGTGTCCCTAAACTCAATAGCTTGCTTTTTCCTGGGTTTGAACTTCACATGCGTGCGTGTGTGCTCAGCCACATCCAGTTCTTGGTGACCCCATGGGCTGTAACTCGCCAGGCTCTTCTGTCCATGGGCTTCTCCTAGCAAGAATACTGGAGTGGTTTGCTATTTCCTCCTCCAGAGATCTTCCTGAACCTATGAGCCACCAGGGAAGCCCTTTTGAACTTTACTTAAATAGAATTATATAATATGTATTCTTTTGTATTCAGCTTCTTTTGCTCAGTGTCTTTAAGGTTCATCTGCATTCTTGTGTATAGTTGTCTGAGCATGTTTTTAAGCCCAGTGAGTGGGTGAACTATAGTGGAACCTGTGAATGAGATGTAAAAGGACAGGAGAGACAAGATAATCTGGAGGTAGGAAGGAATTAAGTCAAAAGTACAAAGAGGGTGTCTTCTTCATATTAGGGAGAAAACACTCCTCTACAACAGAATTGAAGGAAGAAAGTTACAGAGGGATTTTCAAGGTTATAATTGGAGATGTTGAGGGAACTCATTTTAGGCGATCTTTCAATGAGGTTGAAATCTAGGTCCATTGCCCAGCGGGAGGAGGCAGGAGAGTTTAAGAACTGGACAAGATGAGGCAAAGTTGGAAATAATTACTGTTTAGACTTTAGGTACATCTTAGCCACAAGTGAGTAAAACTATTTTTAATATCAGTGAGGGCCTAGCTAGGAAGAAATTTAGAACTTAAATTGATAGTATTCCAGCTTTTTTTCCCCCATGATGTTCCTGTACCATTTCTTCCTAACTTGGGATTAAAAGCAAACCAAAACAGACGGTAATGTTTGCTCAGATCTTAAAGTTGGCAAGAGGAGAATGCAAAAGGTCCATTCTTCCTTCTGTACCATGCCAGCTATGAATCAGGTTCCTGGTCAAAATCTTTGAATTTTTTCTGGCTGTGCTGGGTCTTCGTTGCTGTGCAGGCTCTTCTCTAGATGAGGCAAGCAGGGGCTACCCACTGGTTGCAGCGCGTGGCTTCTCCCACAGGCTGGTTGCAGCGCGTGGGCTTCTCCCGCGGCGGCGTCTCTTGTAGTTGCAGCAGCACGCGGGCTTAGCAGTTTCGGCTGCCAGGCCCTACAGCACAGGCTCAGTAGTTTTGGTGCATGCGCTTAATTGCATGTGGGATTTTCCCAAAACAGAGATTGAACCCACTACTTCTACATTGGCAGGCAGATTCTTTACCATTGAGCCACCAGGAAGCCCCCCTCGTCAGAAACTTTGTATGGTCATGTTTATCGCCAACTACCGTGTAACCCCCAACTCAGTATTCAAGGCACTCCTTCACCTTGTCTCAGCCCTGTCTTAGCTGGCATTGTTCTTTGTGGACACTCTGCTCATCTGAACACCCAGGCTGCCCTCAGCATTCACTTTTCTCACTCATTTCTGTTCCTTTGGTGTATTTTTTTTTTTTTTTTTTCATAAAAATGCCTTCCTCTATCTCCAGCATGTGAGCACAGTAGGCATAACTTTTTTTCAAGAAACTCAACTGTGACGGGAAGGAGTGAAGGCATAGTAGTTAGAGGGGAGCAGAGCCTCAAACAAGATTTTTTGGTTTTCAGTTATTTATTGAGGCCCTGCTATATGTCTTTATGTCGTCTTTCTAGCTAACCCAACTTTAGATTGGAGACCTTCATCAACTTGTGTAGACTTTGTTTGTTCTCAGTTAAAATTTCAAGCTCTAACATGGGATGAAAGGTGTTGACACAGGCCACATGTTCCTAAAAGCCTATGGGATCGTATTCTTATTGGTAGAAACTGTTCCTCCCTTGTGGTCATCGAAGCCCTTTCCTGCCCTGTGCAGGCGTGGTGTGTGGATTTGCTGTCAGCACTCAGCTAACTTGTTCCTGTGTTGTAGACTTCTTCCACAGTGAGCTGGTCACAGCGTTTTGTGCAGTCATGCTTCTCGGATGAGGCTACGCATAAGAATTATTTAATGAGCTTTAAAAAAATATTTTTTTCCTTCTCAGGATGGATATTTCCAGGGTGGGGTGCAGGAACTTGTGCTTTTGACAAGTTCCCTTGGGAGCTTCATTTTTGCACAACAGAGTTAAAAACACTGGTCAAGTGTGCATATTTATTTTCTGTGCTTTTAAGTCAGTAAAGATTGGTGTTCTTTTTGAGTCATATTTGGTCTTTCCTTTTTCCATCCTTATTATCTAACATCATACCCCCTCTGAGGTAAGTCTTTATATAGTGTTCATTTGTATACAAAGACAGTGTTCAATAAAACATTAAATAACTGGGGAATTTCAGTGGTTAGGACTTGGCGCTTTCAGTGCCATGGCCCAGATTCCCTCCCTAGTTGAGGAACTAAAATCCCACAAGCCATGCAGCACGGCCAAAGAAACAAAATTGAAAAACTGAAAGCAAGTGAGATAAACTGAATGAAATTTAAATGGTGCTTTAACTGATTGCTTTCAAATTTCGACATCGTGGTCTTTTTCTCAGATAGGACAGGGTCCTTGTGGTTAACCACCCCCTGAAATCCCAGTCACCCTCTGCCTCTCATACCCCTGAATGATATGCTTTACCCACAGGACAGCTTTTGCCACTTTTACCCATGGAGCCCCTGACTTGTGCCTGACTTTTAAACCCCTTTTTCAGGAAGAAGAATCATTCATCTGTGGCTTGTTAAGTCCTTGACGCCTACCAGGTTGAAGTATTGGGTAGCACATACCATCTATTCCAGTATGGGTGACTTTCCATCGTGTCGAGAGAGCTTGTGAGGAGCCAGATAGATCTTGATGGTCAAATAGAAATTATGAGTCTGCACATACTCATGTTAAATTACATTTGTTTACAATGCAGGGAAGGAAGTTCATTCCTTATTAGGAACTTCAGGCATATTCCTCATGGCTGCTAATGACCTTAAACTTTAGGAGATCATGGGAAGTTATTGAGAATTATTTGGCTCTGCCTTCCTTCATGGGGGGGCTTCCCTGGTGGCTCAGATGGTAAGAATCTGCCTACAATGTGGGAGATCCACGTTCGATCCCAGGGTGAGGAAGATCCCTTGGATAAGGGCATGGCAACCCACTCCAGTATTCTTGCCTGGAGCATTCCATGGACAGAGGAGCCTGGCAGGCTGCAGTCCATGGGGTTGCAAAGAGTTGGACGTGACTGAGCAGCTAACATTTCACTTTCTTCATGGGCTGGGCTTGCCTGTGTATTCTCAGAGGCTTTTTTTCCCTCTTCTCAGACTCATCCCACGCAGACAGCCTTCCTCTCCAGTGTTGACCTACACACTCACTGCTCGTACCAGATGATGTTGCCAGAGTCGATAGCCATTGTTTGTTCCCCCAAATTCCAGGAGTAAGTACATAGGGTGTTCAGGGGAAAAGCCTCAGAGGAAATGTTCTGCATTCTTAAGACCTTGTTCTCTATCTAACATATAGATTGTGATATTTGATTGGCTTTTCTAAAGGTCTTCCTTTTAAGTCCTGTAGCCTGATAAACCTACTCTGCTTGTTTACAAAAGTATCCAAGCAATAATGTAGGTGCTTTTATAAGAAAAGGATGTAAGAAATTTGAAGTGTTTGACTTGAAGCAGTAGGAATTTCAAGAGATTGATGTCAGATTAGAGAATTTCAGTATCCAACAGATTATCTCTGAAAATTAACTTTTTCATTTTAAACCCTGTTATTTACTATGAATTCTCCCAGTAAAACTGATGTGGTGGCAGTGATGAATCACTGTCTGATTCATTCACCAGAGAAGAGATCTGCGGGCCAGCAGACGTTTGAAGGTGTCTCAGAATGAGCTCTGCCCTGCCCAGTGTGTGTGTGATTGAGGGGACACCTTTGCTGGGTTCTGGACCTGCTTTTTCTTATTTCAGAACTGGATTCTTTAGACTCACTGACCATGGACTAGAGGAGATTTCTTCCTGTCGCCAGAAAGGATTTCATCCCCACAGCAAGGACCCACCCCTCTTCTGTGTATGTATCCCTGTGGAGGAAGCTGCAGCTACGCTTTAACCAGGGAGCACAGTCAGAGCTGATGCGACACAGTGTCCTTCACGGCCCACACAGAAGATCAGCCCTGTCACTAATTTTTCTGAATCTTCCTACAAAGACATGTGTGGGAAGCAGTGTGGAACAGGAAGGGGTTTGAGTCTTAGCTCCGCTACTTCAGGGTTGTGATCAAGTTATTTAACCTTCCTGGGCCTCAGCTTTCTCACCTATACATGGAGATGATGATGATGATAATAATAATATATACTTTTACAGGTTGTTGACAGGATTAAATGAAAGTACCAAGTGCAGTAGCTTGCTTATTAAACATTAGGTTTTTCCCTTCATCATCATCAGTTGCTAAGCATGCATTTTAATAAGAGATTTGAATTCAAAAGAAAAAAGCCATTTAAGATAGGTAAAGTATATTTAATTTTGGAATTTTGCTTTTAATTTGATTTTAGGTAATAGAGATTTTTATGACCTTCTTAGAAAGTTTTTCCCCCAAGTGGTAAATGTTGTGGGTTTTTGGTAAATTCACAGTGGTAAAAAGCTGTGGATAAAAAGCTGTAGTTGCTGATAAGTATGTTGCAGTATTCTCCTCAAATCTAATGAGATAGTACTGCCTCACTCCATGCTGGCCATGAAGTATTATTATTTCTTTTGGGTTCACTGAAAAGAAACCAATGTGGAAAAGGGACTCCAGAGCCTTGTCACGTAAAAGAGACTAGGGATGTTTAGTAGAGAACCCCAGGGAGCATCTGAGAACTGACTGTGAGTGTTAGAAGAGCTGTTGTATAAAAAGGTCCCAGATATTTCATATGACTCCCAGAACCAAAACTTAAGACCCTGTGAAAGTGCCAGTTTTCAGCTGAGTACGAGAAAGAAATTTCTGACAGATTTGCTCACAAATAGGGAAGTCTGCCTTGGAATGTAATAAGTGGCTAGGTACCAGGATGTTGAAACAGAGACTGCACAATCCCCCAGAAAGGCCTAGGCTTTCAGTTAGGATGACCCCTTGCGCATGCGAAGAGGGAGTATTCCCCTTGTGAGAATAGGTGTACTTTATCATCTGGTTGACATAATGACCCAGCATACTGCAATTAATTCAGCAGTTATTTAAAATAAATGTATATTTTATAAATGATTCTAGAATACACATACATTTGAAGAATAAATGGAAATATATAGGTCCATATTGATTCAGACTACAGGCTATTGATTCTGGATTGGTAGAAATAATAATTCCCAGACCCCTTACCATAATTGCCACTTAAGTAACAGTCTGGCTGCCAGCCTGGGAACCACTAGCCAGAATGAGCATTTTAAGTATATAAGCATTTAAAAGATGATTTTTCTGAATTTTCCAGGACTTCCCCTTTCTTTCTATTTCGCTCTTGCAGAGCTGCAGCCATGTGACTGTTGTGGACAGAGCTGTGACCGTCACAGACCTTCGATGAGAGTTTGACTCAGACGCCTCCCAAGAATTGTAAAACCATATCAGTGTACTGTAGCCCCTTAATTTAAACTTTCCAGAAAGCTCTGGAAGCTTTTTAAAACAATAGGAAGTATCACCCAGGGGAGAACTGATTTTCTATTTCTGGTTTGAAAAGAAATAATCAAGTATGTTTTTTAGGCACATCTGGAAAATAGCATGGTCATGCTAAAGCAACTTTTCAGTGTGCCTGTAACTAAAAAATTAAGTTGAAAAACTGTGTAATGAAGACTCACATGTGCTTTGTTCAAGATTCACCAATTGTTAACATTTTTTCCCTGTCATGTATCCTTCTAATTTCTTTGCCAACTTGTTTATTGTTTACCTTTGGACTAATGAAGAGCATCTATGCAGAAGTTTGGAAGCCATTTAAAAAATCTTTGGGTTTTTCTGTGGTTTATGGCAAGATTAATGAAGCTTATTATAAGGCTGAAGGTCAGCTTGCTATGTCTGACCAGATGGTGAGGCTCAATAACCCTAAAGAATGATTTTGTCAGAAATTATTGTTATTTAACAAATATTTCAGGATATTTTTTCTTCTACAATAAAATAACAATTAACTTATATATATATATGTTGTGTGTGTGTACGTGTGCTCTAGGACAATCTGTTGGATCAAGCATTGTCTAGACAGACAGTGCTTACTAAATGTTAACTAAAAGGTCTGGTTATTTGGGGAAAGGTGAGGGAAAAATAGAGCTTTGAGATGTGCCAACATTGCAGGTGTGCCCCAGTTCACGTTAAATTGTTCAGTCCTTTCATTCTGCCTCTTGCCATCTTCCAGAGGTGTGAAGTCATCTTTGTTCTTTTGGTGCTGTCTCAAGTAGGTCATCCATTCACTTCCTCCTTGTGCCCTGAAATCTTTCAGCTGAGGGTAATAGTGCCTTTATTTGGAGTACCAGGTTACACTCCAAATAAATGATTATATTCCCATGCCAACACACCCTACTGGCTTTTTGTGTTGGTTATTCCTTTCTGATTCAAGCAACATCTAGGGAGATGTTTGAAGCTGTAGCTGATTCTGTATTTTTCCTATGAGCTGAGCCAAATGTTCTAAGGTGTCCTAGAAATTAATGGTATTGTTTGTGTCCCCTCAGAGGGCAGAAGAATAAATACTTTGGATAGGAGAATGATTTCTTTTTGTATCAAAATTCTGTGTGGAAAAAAAAATTTACAACTGTATGAAGTTTTGTTTCATTTAAAAATTTTGTGTCCTGAATATATTCATTCTTTATTACTTAGGTTTGTGGCCCTTGAACTTTTCCCCTGAAAGAGACAAATGTCTATATTCATGTTCTCATAGGTTCTTAACTCCAAAGATACTGGAAGTTCTCTTTTCTGCAGTTTCAGAGTAGGTGGGAATGTGGGGCTAGGCGGGTCTGGGCAAGGGAGAGTATCTCTCTGGCTGGTGCCCTCCTTTCCCTGCTGCAGCCCCACAGGCAGCCTGGTCCGCCCTGTCCTTACAGCCCCACACTTGCCTGGCTCTGTACTTTCTAGGCAGTGCCCGCCTCCTTTGCATTCTCAAGGCTGCTGTTTAGTTTATGATCTTATTACCCCTTACTTGAACTATTTCAATAGACTTCTTACCAGATTGTTTTTACTGTTGCTTTTTTTATTTTTTGGTGCACTGTTTCTTTGTCACTGTGCACAGGCTTTCTCTAGTTGCTGCAGACGAGGGGCTGCTCTTCGCTGCGGTGTGCGGGCTTCTCACTGCGGTGGCTTCTCTTCCTGAGGAGCTCTAGGCACGCGGGCTTCAGTGGTTCCAGCACGTGAACTCAGTAGTTGTGGCACACAGGCTAGTTGCTCCATGGCGTGTGGAATCTTCCTGGAGCAGGGATGGAACCTGTGTCCCCTGCACTGGCAAGGGGATTCTTGGCCCCTGTACCACCAGGAAGTCTTATTAGTGTTTCTTGACTCTAGTCTGTTCTGCCCAATACAGTCAGAAGAAGTTTCCCACATTATAGCCATCCTCATGTTTCCTCACTTACTCAAAAACCTACAGTAGCTTTCTGTTGCTTAACATCTAAATTTAGCCTTCATTCCAGACTTACCATATGGTCACATAAAGCTCTTACCCTTGGCCACACACTAGTTACCTGGGAAGCTTTTTAAAAAGTACTGATACTCATGCTTCGCACCCGACCAATGAGATCCAGATCTCTGGAGTGAGACCTCAGACACTGTTTTTGTTTTTGTCTTTTAAGCTGATAGGATTCTCAAGTATAGCCAGGGTTGAAAACCACTGTACTAGTCATTTATACCTAAGAGTTTTGAGCTCTCATCAGTCTCTGTACATCATAGACATTCAATGAATATTCAGGGTTGATTTCCTTTAGGATTGACTGGTTTAATCTCCTTGCTGTCCAAGGGACTCTCAGGAGTCTTCTCCAACACCACAATTTGAAAGCATCAATTCTTTGGTGCTCAGACTTCTTTATGGTCCAGTTCTCACATCTGTACGTGACTACTGGAAAAACCATAGCTTTGACTATACAGACCTTTGTTGGCAAAGTGATGTCTCTTCTTTTTAATATTCTGTCTAGATTTGTCATAGGTTTTCTTCCAAGCAGCAAGCATACTTTCACATACTCCTAATTAAATACCAAACCAGAGAGGAAGAAAAAAGCCTCTTAATCCTTATAATGCTCTCTTGGGTACCAGGCACTTTATGTGGGAAGCATTCCCTAGTGTGGCTGGTGTCATGATGGATATGTGTTGCTTGAGAGGGGAGGGTTTCAACTTTCATTTGGCACCTCAGAATTTAAAATCATAATGCCTATCCCCTTTGATTGCTGTTCACTTCTGGGTTTCAGTTACCCCAGTGGAAGAAATGTTTTCATGTGGGGGAGAGTGCGGGCTCAGTAGCTGCTCTGTGGCATATGGAATCCTCTTAGACCAGGGATCAAACCCATGTCCACTGTATTGGCAAGTGGATTCTCAACCACTGGACCACCAGGGTAGTCCCCAGGCTCATTTCTTTTTGTGAGGAGCTTTGCTTGGGGCACTGAGAAAACCTGTTTGGAACACTGGAACATTATCCTTTTGGGAGGAAGTGGTAGACTAAATGTGATATTTTGATTCTAGGTCCAGATGTTCACTTACCAGCAAGTCACCTAACTTCCCGAACATCTTTAAAATCTATAAAGTGGGATCAGTCTAATATACCTACCTCAAATGATAAAATGAACTCCATATGTAACTATGAGAGTTGTAAAGATGCTGTAAAGGCTTAACGTACTTACTATTTGTATCTCTGGAAGACTTAGAGTTGAGGTGCCCTTGCTTCTACCTGTGAGACCTCTACCTGCTTCAGCTTCCAGCTAGAGGACTCCTCAGACAGATTCACGTTGTTTGTCACTAACTGGGCTTCAGCTCCGATTATCTTTTCTGGTCTACTCTGATGTTCTGAACTGAAAAAACTGAAAACCTCAAGAACCAGAAGAAATACTCCAAATTTCTACTCATTTTCCCTACGACTCGGAGCAGAGCCAGGACCTAAAAGATGGCACCATATCTTTTATCTCTTGTTTCCACCCCCACTCTTTTTTAAAGCTCATTTTTGACTGGAGGATAATTGCTTTGTTTTGTTGGTTTCTGCTGTACAACAAGATGAATCAGCTATAAGTATACATATGTCCCTCCCTCTTGAGCCGCCCTCCCACCTCCCCCACCACCCCATCCCTCTGGGTTGTCACAGAGCCCTGAGCTGAGCTCCCTGGGTTATACAGCAGCTTCCTGCTAACTCTCTGTTTCACACGTGGTATTGCATCTGTGTCACTGTTACTGAGTGCATCTCCCCCTCTCCTTCCCCCACTATACCCACAAGTCTGTTGTCTGCATTTTTATTCCTGCTCTGTAAATAGATTCATCAGTACCATTTTTCTAGATTCCATACGTATGCATTAATATATGATACTTGTTTTTCTCTTTCTGACTTACTCGTGTAACAGGCTCTAGGTCATCCACCTCCCTACAGCTGACTCAAATTCATTCCTTTTTATAGCTGAGTAATATTCCATGTGTGTGTATGTGTATATACCACAACTCCTTTATCATTCCTCTGCTGATGGACCTTTAGGTTGCTTCCGTGTCCTGGCTATTGTAAACAGTGCTGCAGTGAACACTGGGGTACATGTGTCTTTGAATTATGGCCTCCTCAGGGTGTAAGCCCAGTAGTGGGATTGCTGGGTCATACGGCATTTTATTCCTAGTTTTTTAGGGACTCTCTGTACTGTTCTCCATAATGGCTCTATCAGTTTCTAGTCCCACCAACAGTGCAAGAGGGTTCCCTTTTCTCCACATCCTCTCCAGCATTTATCGTCAGTAGATTTTTTGATGATGGCCATTCTGACCAGTGTGAGTTACACTTCATTGTAGTTTTGATTTGCATTTATTTAATAATAAGCAGTGTTGAGCGTCTTTTCATGTGCTTGTTGGCCATCTGGATGTCTTCTTTGGAGAAATGTCTGTTTAGGTCTTCCACCCATTTTTTGATTTGGGTTGTTTGTTTTTCTGATATTGAGCTGCATGAGCTGCTTGTATATTTTGGAGATTAATCCTTTGTCATTGTTTCATTTGCAATTATTTTCTTCCATTCTGAGTGTTGTCTTTTCGTCTTATAGTTTCCTTTGCTGTGCAAAAGCTTTTAAATTTAATCAGGTCCCATTTGTTTATTTTTGTTTTTATTTCCATTACTCTAGGATGTAGGTCAAAGAGGATCTTGTGATTTATTTCAAAGAGTGTTCTGTGTTTTCTTCTAAGAGTTTTATAGTTTCTGGTCTTACAGTGTTACAAAGTGGTCTGATTTCATTCTTTTATATGTAGCTGTCTTGTTTTCCCAGAACCACTTATTGAAGAGATTGTCTTTTCTCCACTGCATATTCTTGCCTCCTTTGTCAAAGATAAGGTGCCCATAGGTGTGTGGGGTTTTCTCTGGGCTTTTTATCTTGTTCCACTGAGCTATATTTCTTTTTGTGCCGGTACCATACTGTCTTAATTACTGTGTGCTTTAGTTGCTCTGTTGTGTCCGACCCTTTGCTGCCCCATGGACTGTGGCCCACCAGGCTCCTCTGTCCATGGGATTTTCCAGGCAAGAATACTGGAGTGGGTAGCCATTCCCTTCTCCAGGGGATCTTCCTGACCCAGGAATTGAACCCAGGTCTGCTGCACTGCAGTTGGATTCTTTACCGATTGAGTCACCAGGGAAGCTGCCATCTTGATTACTATAGCTTTGTATTAATTGTGTAGCCTGAAGTCAGGAAAGTTGATTCCTCCAGCTCGGTTTTTCTTTCTCAAGATTACTTTGTCTATTTGGGGTCTTTTGTGTTTCCATACACATTGTAAAATTTTTTATTCTAGTTCTGTGAAAATACCATTGGTAATTTGATAGGATTTGCATTGAATCTGCTTTAGGTAGTGTTCACAATGTTGATTCTTCCAATCCAAGAACATGATGTATCTCTCTGCCTGTTTGTGTCATTATTTTCTTTCATCAGCGTCTTTTGGTTTTCTGCATATAGACCTTTGGTTTCTTTAGGTATGTTTATTCCTAGGTATTTTATTCTTTTTGTGGCAGTCATGAATGGGGTTATTTCCTTAATTTCCTTTTAAGATTTTTTTGTTTTTAGTGTATAGGAATGCAAGAGATTTCTGTGTATTAATTTTGTGTCCTGCAATTTTACTGAATTCACTGATTAGATCTAGTGATTTTCTGGTGGCATCTTTAGGGTTTTCTGTTTATAAGATCATGTCATGTGCAGAGTTTTATTTTTCCTTCCACCCCACTTTTGTTTGAACCTCCTACTTTTGTTGTTCCAACTACTTCTTGAGGTGAAAGAATAGGAGGAGAACTTGGACCCTCTTCACAGATGTCTTTATTTCTTAGTCCAAGGTTGAGTTTTTGGTTAACCTTTGCCTACTTGGGGTCAGAAGTGGACCTTACGCTTCTAAGATACACGCAGTATCATTCATGGTGCCTGTCAGATCCAGCATCCAGCCCTGTCGCACTAAATAACCGTGGACTCCTGTCCTTGTTAATTAAACCTTCTTCCCTGAGGGTTTGATTCAAGTTCTGCCTTTTCCAGTGTCCACTCGAACTGGTAAATTCACTCTTAGGGCTTCCTTCTTTGAGCTCCAGTGGCACTTAAGCCTGTTATCCACAGTTTGGTACATGATTTTTTTTGCTATTTTGCAGTGTTTTTTCATTGTCTTTTGCGAGTCGAGTCGCTGAACTGTCATGTAAACTCATGTCGTGTTTGCTTTCTAACACTGTGTTGAGTCCCTGTAGCTCCTTCCTTTCTTTTGCTGAGCCCTTCCTTGAAATAGCAGCCTTGGTGTTGGACCACGTGCTAGAAAGCCAGCTGGACCTGTGCCCTGACTCCACCTGTGGGAAGCCGTGTTAAGGTCCTGACTCAGACGTGTATCCTGGGCCTGTCCTACCATCCCAGTGTCACCTCATGCCAAAGACCTGAACACAGGCACGAGCTGCCAGCAGCTGTGCTCTTCTTCCGGCTGCCAGGACGGCTGCTTGTGCTGCCCGAAAGCTGGACGGGGAAGATGTGCCCACACTGAAGGCTCAGAGGGGGATGTCAGAGAGGGAGGAGGAAACGAAGAGGCTCTGGCGACAAGTAATTACTACCTTGTCGCAGAAACAAAGGAAAGCAACAGCTTAGAAAAGGGGGAGGTGAGTGGCACCAAAAGGCTCAGGGGAGGTTTTCAGGCTAATGACCAAGGGACCCAAGGTCCATGAGATCTGGCAGCTGGCAGAGGTCTTCCCTGACAACCCCATATAAATCACCTCCACTCCATTACACTATCTCCTTCTTTACCGTCTGCATAGCACTGTCATTAGCTAAAATCATCCTGTTTATTTTTAGCTTATATATAGTATATGTTATATATAATAATAATGTATAATATATATAATTAATAATGTATAATATATATACTATACATATATAGTATACTCTGAAAACGGCAATTTTTGTTCACTCTTCTATTCTCAGCTCCCAGCACAGTGCCGGACACTTGATAAGATAGGAATACATGCACAGACTTACCCCAAATCACCCAACCAATAAATGGGAAAGCTTTGGTTTTTTCAGGGGCAGCACATTAAATGTTCACACAGTTTGAATAATGACTTTAAAGATTATGCAATTTAAAAATTAACAGGTTAATCATAGAAGGTTATCTCTTAGAAGGTAAAAGAAGGAAAGCATATGAAAAAATAAAAACTGCATATATAGAGATCAAACCCAGGTCTCCCACAATGCGGGCGGATTCTTTACCAGCTGAGCCACAAGGGAAGCCCATGAGAAAGTCTTGTGTATAACTAAGCTTCTCACTGAATAATCTTTTCAGTGAAACAGATGATTTTCTAGTAAAAAAAAATTATACATATGCATGAAACTAAAATTTATCTTAAGTGGAACTTAAAAGACCAATAGTCGATGAAGAAATGGGAAAACGTGTACAATATTATCTCCAGAGGCTTTTGTGAATGAGTTCTCTCAACCTTTCAAGTGAAGGATAATTCCCATGCCCTTTTTTAATTTGGTAAAATATCACAAAAGAGTAGCAATGTTTGTCCACTAAAAGATGTATATAATTCTCTCTTTCTAGTACAGGCAATAGCCAGTTGTGATTGGGGAAAAGATTCTTAATCACCTTAGAAACCAAAACATGAAATAACTTGGAACAAAATGAACAGGAGATGTTCAGTTTCTTTCTTTATTATAAAGAAAACTAAGCTGTACAGAGGGACATGAAGAAAATAAATGGAAAGACAAATATTCTATATTCTATGAGGGGAATATTTAATGCTTTAAGGATGTTAATTCTTTAATCCATAAAATTAAATGCAAGTCTACAAAAATTTTACTTTTCTAACTTGAAAGAATTACTCTAAAATTAATCTGGAATAAGGGAATAACCATTTTTTAATTGAAAGGTGAATGTTGGGGAAATTTTATTACTAGGTAATTCTTATTATAAACATAAGTTAAAATAATAGTGTACTGATGGAAGACTAGATTAAGAATAGCAAACTTTGTTGTTTAAAGAGAAAAGACAATGCTGTGCATGGCATGGACTGTGTCTTGATGGAATTGTGCTTTGGTATATGATGCTATTTGGCTTTTTCTGTGATGCTTTTTTTTTTTTTTCCAAGGCAAAGTGAGGTGAAATGAGGTACAGAGGAGTAGGGAAGCTAACTACAGAGAATGACTGAGAAATATCTAAGAATAGTCTTACTTCCTTTAGTCTAGGTGATGTTTCCACTTCTTTCACCCACTAAAACCCATTACTTTTTTGTCCAACACAAGTAACATCCTATATTCTCACTCAGACCCAGGAAAAAACCAGAAATAACCCTTGGACCACTGTGGGAGTTCTTTTTTGGAGTTGCCAAAAGCCATAGAACTGCAAATGAGTGGTGTCAAACTTCCAAACCCACACTCAACCACAATGCAATACCACCTTCCTAAAATATACATAGATAAATGCATTCATTAAAACTATGAGAAAGAAATACACCAAAATATTAATAGTATTTTTCTGTAGGTGATAGAATTATGGCATAATCGCTCTCTTTTTTCCCCTCCATACTTTTTTGAATTCTCCAAATATTCTACAGAGAACATGCATTGTTTTTATAATTGGACAGAAAGAACAATGCCTACTATTTTCAGAAACCAAAGCTCCACTGCCCTTTCAATGTGGGAATCCAGCCAAGACCTTATTCTTGGACAGCACCAGTGAAAGGGCCTTAGGAATGCTCGTGGGCACAGCAGCAGAGGATGTCATATATGGAAACCTTCCACGAGGGTGACATCACCACTGGAACCTAGTCAAAATAAACCTTGCTGCAAGGGCTGGCAGACATCTGTGGATAAAACCTGGAGAGTGGAAAGCCCAAGAAAGAACAGACCTAAAGAAGACAACCTCTGGCTTTGGCCTGAAGAGCTCCTATGTATCTGTTTGGGCTTATTAGCAGATTTTCTTCTGCTCAGTTTCTAGGGAAGGATTACTTTTCCCCAACTCACCGTCCTCCAAAACAGAATTCCCACAGTGGCTCAAGGGTTATTTCTGTTTTTCTTCCTGGGCCTGAGTGAGAATATAGGATGTTACTTGTGTTGGACGAATAGTAATGGATTATTGATAGGTGAAAGAAGTGGAAATGTCACCTAAGGGAAGTAAGATTTTTCTTGGCTATTCCTCAGCCATTCTCTGTAGTTAACTTATCTACCCCCCTGTCTCCTCTTTTCATCTCCCTTTGCCTTAAAAAAAAGAAATCACATCAAAATACAATTGCATCAAGACACGGTTCATGCCATCTACAGCACTGATCCCTTTGCCACCCTGAATAGCTCTTAATATCCCTGCACACCATGCTTAAACATCTGTGTCTCGGACTTCTCTTATCCAGCTTAGTGTTCTATACCTTCCAATGGCCCGGGAGTTTTACATTGTTTTAATTGAACCATGGCAGACTCAGGATAAGTTTACACAAATCTTTCAGTTCCCAGTCCCAGTGTCACTCTGTAAGCACGAGGCTTCTGATACAGCCCTTGGAGCTTCAACACGGCCTTGGAAGAGACCGTATAATGACAGAGAATCCTGGGTTGGTTTGAATTCTTTTCACTGCACTGACAGAAAACTCAATTCAAACTTGTGTTCAGGCACAGCTGAATCCAGTGCCCATTGTTATCAAAGACTCATTGTGCTTTCTTCTCTTAGCTCTTATATACTCAGTATTTGTTGATTTAATTAGATTTTTCCAGTATGGGAACTCCATCAGCTATAGGTTTGTTCGTATTGTCTTGGTAAATCCAGCAAGAAAAAGAGAAGCTGTGGTCAACAATTCCAACAAGTCCTGGAATTGAGTCATAGGGTCATGACTTCATCCTTGAATCAATCACCATGTCCAAGAGGATGGCATGCTCTGATTGGCCTGGCCTGGATCATGTATCTATACCCCATCTGAACTAGGTGCATTGGGAATGGGGGAACATTCATTCTCCAAAGAAAAATCATGATGCCATTAAGGGATGAGTGGATGCTGGCCAGGAAAAAGCTACAGCGTCTACACCGAGTGCCTAGAAGGAGAAGCTAGGGCACCATCACTATGATGACCCAAGGTGAGCAAGCTAATAGAATGCAAATGCAAACACCAAGCGTTCTTGGCTTCAGATAACAGCAGCTTGACTATGGGGTAGTAACTGTTTCACTCCCCAAAAGATGGGTCGTTTAATTTGTACTTACTGAGCATCTACTGTGTGCAGCGCCCTCTTAAAAATACGCAGAAAGTAAATGTTATACTCTGTCTTCAGGGAGAAAAATAATGGAGTACATTAAAGAAACCATGTTGCTGTGTCCATGGACACAGGACCCCAGGGTCCTCCGTCCATGGGATTTCCCAGGCAAGGATACTGGAGTGGGTTGCCATTTCCTGCTCCAGGAGATCTTCCCACTCAGGGACTGAAGCCACGTCTTCTCACTGGCAGGTGGGTTCTTTACTAATGAGCCACCTGGGAAGTTCTAAAGAAACTATACTCCCATGAAATAGATTTCTTCGTAATTGGTCAGTGTATACAGAAAGGGCACCAGTTCTTTGCCTGAGTATTGACAGACCCCAAATTAGGGAGAAATGAATGTTTTTGTCATTTATAGTCCACTTTTATAATTTAATTTATACTCTATGTAATTATTTTGTATTCTACTTTCCAGCAAATATTTACTACCAAGTGCCAAACCCCATGCTAGACTCTGAACCTAGTAGAAAGGCTTTCCAGGATATGTAAAATACTACAAAGAGAAAGTAAATTGAAGGTAGAGGCAAAGGAATATAGAATACAAGCATACAAGAAAGTAGATACAGTAACACAGCAAAAAAGTAAAATGCTCACTTACATTCCCGTGGATAGGCCACGGGATGTGTGATGTCGTGAATAATAGAAACCTTTGTGTAATAAACCCAAACAGCACATAGAGGATCATTGTTATTCATATAAAAGATGGCATCTCACTAAAGCACAATATGTTGTAAAAGTAATTCTACTGGAAAAATGGGGAATGGAGGCAGGCAGTATATATAGTGCAGCTCAGGTACCTAGTTGTCTTTTAATCTGCTTTAACCTAGGGATGTATTTTGTCATATTTGAAGGACATATTTTGTCATATTTGAAGATGGACTGCAGAGATTTTAAACAACTCCAAGTTTCTCTGGTGACATTTTAATAAATATTTAGTGACAGTGAACTTGGAATTGCAATACTTGGCAAGTATCTGGAATTTAGCTGCCATTCTTTATTGGTGGCTAAGTAAGATCTGAGACTCTGACTTTCAAAGGACTTTTGTTTTAACACAGCTCACCACGGTGGGGTAAGAGAGCTCTTGGCCCACTAAGTACATAGATTCCCACTTTACAGTCGAAAAGGGACTTGCAGTAGCCACAAAGAGGTTTGGGACAGCGAATTTGGGGAATCAAATTTTGAACAACGTGGTTGTCTCCTCATTTATGAACTTGGGAATAACATGGAATACCTTCCTAGGTAATAACTTTATGGTTAGAGATTTTGATCTGTAGCCCTTCTCTGTCCTTAACTAATAAAGACTGTTGTATATATAGACCATTCTTTGTCCAGGAAAAAAGCCATCTCACCGCAATAAAAAAGAATACCTCCTTTTCTTTTTTTATCGCAAGGGGCTGTGCAACTAACTCATCTAAAGATAGTATCAGGTTTTTGTTTTTGTTTTTGAATGAGTGGAAAAGTACTGGTGTCAGAACTCAGCCTGGATCAGCCCCCAGGAAAGTTGTTCCCCCCACTCTGGCCCATGAAGTGCAGTAGCAGTGCCAAATCAATTTGTCCATGGCCCAGACTGAGGAAAGGTCAATGAAAGCTGCAGACAATTTCGTATTATTCTTGCCACTGTAGGGCAAGCGCTGTAGCAGTGACCTGTGGTGGCATTGTTGTCTGAAGACCATCTGCTCTTTATGTCAAATGCTGATCTGAGAATCCTGGAATTGCACAAATTGTTAATAAGGGGGCATAGAATTTAGGTAAAATGACCAATTTAAAAAAATAGACTTAATTTGAGTTAGGGGAAGCACAAGTTATCCTTATTTAAGGAAAATAAGCTAGAACTAAATCCAAAGAGTAAAATAATAAACAATAAGCACAATTCACAAAGATGGGGATTAGACCCCATCATTCAGAAGGAACATTAAAAATTCAAGAGGCAAAAAGTCCCCATGGATGCTTTACTTAGCTCAAGTGTTAAAATTGAGCAGTGATAGACATAACTGGGCTCTAGTCAGAGACTGACCTCAGATTTATGACAACGGGGGCTGTTGGCCACATGGTCAGAGAGCTGGAGGAAGTGAACTTCCTAGGTGTTATTCTGCATTTGGTCCCACGTAAACACACTTTCCAAGATAACCACTCGCAAACCTTTTCTAGAGTCTACCCTTATTGCCAGATTCCATACTCACCACAAGATAATAGATTTCCCCAGTTTTATTGAGATAGAATTAATGTACAGCCCTGTATAAGTTTAAGGTGTATAACATAATGATTTGACATATGTGCATGAAATGGTGACCACAATAGATTAAGTGAACATCCATCATCTCACATAACTACAGCATTAAAGGAAAAGAAAAAGGCAGCCAAAATAACTCACTTGGGAGAGTGTAAAGACTGAAGAAATGGAAAAACATTTTTTTTCCTTGTGATAAGAAGTCTTAGGAGTTACTTGGGAGAGGTGTTACTCTTAACAACTTTTATTTGTAACATAGAACAGTGTTAATTATCTTTCTCATGTTGTGCATGACTTCTGTAGTATTCATTTGTCTCATAACTGAGAGTCTGTACCTTTTGATCACCCTCATTCAAATCCCACCCTCCCCCACCTCTGGTAACCCTACATCTGCACTCTTTTTCTATGAGCTTGTCCCGTTGTTTACTTTTGAAGAATAATTGATCTCCAACACTATGTTAGTTCCTGGTGTACATCATAGTGATTTGATATTTCTATACATTTCAAAATGACCACCATGATAAATCTAGTTGTCATCTATCATTATACAAAGGTATTACATAGTATTGACTATATTTCCCACACTGTACATTTCATACCTGTGACATTTATTTTGTAACTGAAAGTTTGTATCTCTTACTCTTTCTCAACCCATTTTTCTCCTCCCCTCCAAAGTAAAATATTTTTAAGACAGTGAAAAATGTATCCTAAACCTTAATTTTTATGAGGTCCTTCACTTTCATTTTTCACTTGCATGCATTGGAGAAGGAAATGGCAACCCACTCCAGTGTTCTTGCCTGGAGAATCCCAGGGACGGGGGAGCCTGGTGGGCTGCCGTCTGTGGGGTCGCACAGAATCGGACATGACTGAAGCGACTTAGCAGCAGCAAGTAGCCTCTTACTATTTTGGTTTTTCACAGTTGCTTCATTTGACTTAATAAAAGTTACTTTGACTACTCAGAAACATTTTGAAAATTAAGGCTGACTCTAAATTATGTGCATTATGTTGTTATCGGAGACCTCCCTTTCAGAACACTACTAGTTCGCAGCTAATACCAAATTGTAAATATGTATTTTTTCCTCTCAACACTAGGGGAGAGCGAAATGCTGAGGTTAAGAGCAGGCTTCAAAGCTAGACTGACCTGGGGTGGATTCCTGGCTTCCTCACTTGCTTATTATGTCACTTCAATAAGTGCCTTACAGCTTCAAAGTTCTCACCTCTAGAAAATACCATGTTTAGATAAGGGAATGCATACACAGGGCCTAGTACAATTTGTAAACCACAATCAATAAATGGCAGCTATCAATAACAGCAATAATAACAATAATAGTGTGGTCCACGGCCAGTAGTTTGCTCCAAATCATCCTTTGGGGGCTCTGCTCTTTCAGGGGAACATCCTTGCCTTCTTAGAGAGATGGGCAGAGGATCCTATTAGCCCAGGCTCAGTGGTGTCCCTATATGCTGAGGCCTATCCCAGGGAAACCACTGCCCCGATCACAAAATGAAATGGCCTGGCAGGTGTCTGTCATTTCAAAGCCACCCTTCTGAGTGGGCTCGCCTGAAGTGTTAGGTAGAGCTTTACTTTTAAAGAACCATCCAGCAAGGAGGCTACCAACTCTACTTTCAAAGCCCTCTAATCATCCTTTCCCCAACCCTCCCCTCTAGTTTCTCTTGTCTCCTAGGCTCAAAATAGTGACCTGGGGCACCATACCGCTAGGGCTTGCCTGGAAGGAGTGGGAGAGGGAACTGCCTAATAATGTAAGGGAAGGGACAGGGATCCCGGGGCACCTTCCAGTCCAGCCCCAAGGCTCAGGACCCCTAGAAAGCGGAGAGAGGGTGAGGTCTGTTTCTAGCTCCTCCAGACTTGGGGTCGTCCCTGAGAGCGGGCAGGAAACAGGCATGTGTCTTTTGCCCGTTAGTTGGCTGGTCGGTTTCAGAGTTCTTTCTTTGGCTCTCATGTCTCCATTTAGCACTGTCTTTCTCATAGTGATCGCATGTCGGGTTTTCAGCATGCTGTGTGCAAACCGCCGCCACCCCCCCGCCCCCACCAGCACCTAAACAACACCCTTCACCCAGATCTGGGGAATCTGGTCTAGTTCAAATGCTTTCACTTGCCCTTAGCCCAACTCTAGGGATACATTCACCAGGGGACCACCCAGTCTTTCTCTTGCTTAAATATTGGCAAGAAGGCTTAAGACCAACCACCTTCCCTGTGCCCATTGGACCTGTAAGAACATCCCAGATGGGGGTGTCCAGTCTTCTCCATAGAGTTCCCCACTGTCTGACCTGTCTCATCGCCTTCCTGCAAACCCCACTCAGGTGGACTCGGAGAAGATCAGTACAGCCTCTGCACCAGCAGACCCCCACGAGGAGAATTATTATGGGCACTGGACCTTCTGGGGCTTCCCTGATAGCTCAGTTGGTAAAGAATCCACCTGCAATGCAGGAGACCCCAGTTCAATTCCTGGGTTGGGAAGATCTGCTGGAGAAGAGAGAGGCTACCCACTCCAGTATTCTTGGGCTTCCCTGGTGGCTCAGCTGGTAAAGAATCCACTTGAATGTGGGAGACCTGGGTTCGATCCCTGGGTTGGGAAGATCCCCTGGAGAAGGGAAAGGCTACCCACTCCAGTATTCTGGCCTGGAGAATTCCTTGGACTGTATAGTCCATGGGGTCTCAAAGAGTCAGACACGACTGAGTGACTTTCACACTCACTGGACCTTCCAAATCGTCCTCTTGGAAACCCCCTTAGTTGACAGGGAATTACAAGCAGCCCTCCCCTCCCCACAGAGAAAGGAGAGAATGCCCCCTCCCCTAGCACTGCTCTCTCTCCAAGGCTGAGGGCTCCAACTGCAAAGACTCAAGTCTCTCTCTAGCTTTCTCACATAGGTGTCTGGGGGCTCCGAGTGGGGGCAAGGGTGCTGCTCCCAGAAAGCAGGGTGGTTGAGCTGCCTCTCAGTAAGCCCTGGGAGAGGAGTTGGGCTCTGGTTTTTGGCCATCTCCTGTAGCTTGTTGTTTGCAGATGGGGCCATAGCAACGATTCAGGGAAACAAAAAACATTCACTCAACATTCTGTACACAGATAAGAGTTAATCATGTTCAAATCCTCTAAATCCTTCCTGATCTTTTTGTCGCCTTGTTCTAACAGTTACTGAGACTTTCCTGTGTTAAAAGTCTTCCAACGTGATTGCAAATTTGTGTCTTTCCCCTTTTTGTTTGATTAAGTTTTGCCCTGTGTGTGTGTGTGTGAGGTCCACATAACTGTGGGATTGTTATAATTCCATAGAACTGAGGAATTCTCTGGTGGACTGACCCATTTTCATTATAAAATGTTTCTTTATCTTTAGGACTGCTCCTTGCCTTAAAAACCTACTTTGATATTAGTATAACATTCTTTTGATTAGTGCTTCTTACTTTCAATTTTACTGAATCCTTACATTTAAGGCATATCTCTTATAAGAAGGATTGATTATTGTTGATTTAATATCATCAGATATGCAGTCAAACAATTTTTATCTTTAAATAGGAATATTTATTCAGTTTGAATTTAACATAATTACTGATATGTCTGGGCATAAAGTTAGCACCTTACAATTTGTTTTCTATTTTTCCCACCTGTTTATCTTCCTTCTGGCTTTTCTTGATTTCTTTTGAATTAATGGAGTATGTTCTATTATTCTAGTTGCCTTCTCTTCTTTTAGCTTATTAGTTATACATTATTTTTCTTTTAGAGATTACCCTAGATATTATAACATTCATCCTTAACTTATTAACATTTCATGTAAAATAGAATTTTCTCTTTCCAAGACAATGCAAGAAACTTAGAATACTTCGACTCCATTTATCCCCTCTTGACTTCAGTATTACTGTTGTTGTATAATTCCACATATATTTTAAAGCTCACAAGAAATTTTTACCTTTGCTTTGTATAATTAATATTCATGCAGATTTATGTAATACTAACCCTTTTCATTGTTCTTCATTCCTTCCTGAATTTATGTGGCTCCTACTGGGATAATTTTCCTTCTGCCTGAAGAATTCTCCTTAAGGCAATTATCACAGTGTTAGCATCTCTGGAAATGTCTTTATTTTTTGCCTTCATTTTCCGGAATATTTCACAGATTATATAATTATAAACTGCATCTATTCAGCATTTTAAAGATGTCATGCCATTGTGAAAAGTCAGCTATAAGTCTTTTTGCTGTTCTTTTGAAGGTATCACATTTCAACCCATTGCTTTTAAATTGTTCTCTTAATCTTAGATTCTCCCACCCACCCCTCTCCTGGCATATCCTGGTTCTACTATGATGTACCAAAGGAATGATGTTCTTTGTATTTATCCTACTTGGGATATAGAGTACTTCTTGAATCTGAAGCTTAATGTATTTCACCTGCTTGGGAAATTTCTTGGCCATTATTTTTCAAATATTCTTTTTCATTTCCTTCTTTCTCTCTTCTCCTTCAAGGATTACATTTACACATGTTAAACCTTTTCACCATATCCAAATTTCTCTCTTTTGTATTTTTCCTGCTTTTCGAGATACAGATCATCGGTGACCTGTTTCTGTTGTTTGCTTTTTCTCTTTCAGTCCTATTTCCTGGTATTTCTGATAATTTTTAAGTTGAATGCCAGATACTGTAGACAAATATTTGTACAGGCTTTTAAAAGTATTATCTTAAAAAAATAAATAAATAAAAGTATTATCTTCCTCTAGAGAGAATTTACTCTAAATTTTTGCAGATAATTAGAGATCACCTTATTCTAATCTGGAATTGAACTCATTTTAAGCTGGGTTCAGTCTTTGTAAGGCCTGGTCTATTTCTGGCTTGCCCTTATTCTCTAGAGCATAGTTTTTCTTGGGACTAGTATTAGTTAGGGTTGTCCAAAGAAACAGAATCAAAATTGAGAGAGAGAAAGAAAGAAAGAGAATGTGTGTGTCTGTATACATACAGCCAGCAGATTGCAGACCCAAAAAAGAATTGCAGCTTAACTCCAAAGATGGTCTGCTGGCAGAATTTCTTCTTTCAGGAAGATCAGTCTTTTTCTATTTAGGCCATCTGATTGGATGAGAACCACCCACATTGTGGAAGATATTCTGCATTATTCAAAGTCTACTGATGTAAATGATAATCTCATCTTTAAAAAATACCTTCACAGAAATACCTCAGTTAGTACTTGACCAAATATCTGGATACTGTGGCCTAGCCAAATTAACACAAAAAGTTAACCATCACAGGTCCCAGTGGAAAGCCTGAAATATTTCACAGTGCCCCTCCTCCTGAACAGTGTTTTTCTCCCTGGCCTAAGTCTGTCAAAAGTACTGATAAGCTTCCCATTCTCTTAGTTACTGCTCCTTATTCAACTTCTTGACCTCTGCTTAAACACTGAAAGACATCTCAAGAGAAAAATGGCATAGAATATCAAGTTCACCCAAATGAGTTTTCTCTCTCCAGAAACCTGGCCTCTTAAGTCCTATTTTGGGTGTTCTCTGGTGCCTTTGAACAGATGTTTTCATGTTTTATCCTGAAGGGAGGATCATTGAGATGCTGAGAAGACATTTTATTAAATCCCAAACTCCCAATTAATAACTCTTAATAAACCTTTGGTGGAACAATAATTCCATAATATGAAAAATAATGCATACTATATTGAAATATTTAACGGGAAAGTGCTAGACTACCGTCCTAATGACATATTGGGAACATGCTTCAATATTATTTGTGTAATTAACAGGATGCAGTTGCCTGGGTGCCACCTCAGATTAATGAATTAGAACCCTTGAGTGTTGTAGAGATGTTAAGAAAAATGAACTAGAGGCATTCTCATTAAAGACAAGGATGCCACTTGTAACAGCAAAACATTAAACATTGTTCTGTAAGTTCTAAATAGTATAATAAAAATAAGAAACTAAATAAAATATAGAAATATTGGTTGAAATAAATACTATTTTCAAATGATATGCTACCCACTAAATAAAAACCTTTCAAACTAATGAGATAGTTTAGCAAAATGACAAGATATGTGTGTATAATAATATTTATATTTGTACATAATAAAATGTATGTGTTTCCTGTATGTCAGTAATCAGGAAATATTGCAAAGATGCTAATATAATAGCAACAAAAAACATAAAAATCCTAACTTGAAAAACAAGACTGTGCAAAGTCTATATGATGAAAACCTTGAGATGTTATTAAGGAACATAAAGTTTTGAATAAATACATAATGATGTAAAGGTATCAGTGTTTTCTAAATTAATACATAGGGAATTCCCTTGCAGTTTGGTGGTTAGGGTTCCGTGCTTCCACTGCAGGGAGTATGGGTTCAGTCCCTGGTTGGGTAACTAAGATCCTGCATACCGCTCAATGAGGCCAAAAAAATCAATAAAAAAAAAATTTTAAAATAAATTAATATGTAAACTCAATGTAACCAATTAAGATTTCAACTTTTTCAGGGGATGTGGGGAGAGAATGTCAAAAAATGATTTTAAAGGTTTTCTGGAGAATAAATGATAAATAATAACCAAGAAAGGTTTGAAAGAAAATAACAAAGAAATATTTAATTAAGGAGATATTAAAACCTGGAGTTATATTTAAAATGCTGAGATACTGGTGCAGAAATTGGCAAATAAAGCAAGAGAGTAGACTCTATAAAAATGTTTTAACTCATGGAGATGGTGTTGACTAGTTTATAAATGATGTTAACTTGTTAACAAATAATGCTGGGTAATAGCCTTGAAGGAACAGATAGGGGAGTTTGATCCTTCTCTCTTGTTTACATTAGAGTAGATTTTATCTGGATTAAATAAAGATTTCAATATAAATGACATAATTAAAGTGCCAGAATAAAACATAGGTGAATATTTATACAATTATGAGTAGAGGAATGAGCTTCCCAGGTGGTGCTGTGCTTATCTGCTCAGTCCTGTCAGATTCTTCATGACCCCATGGACTGTAGCCTGCCAGGCTCCTCTGTGCATGGGGATTCTCCAGGCAAAAATACAGGAGTGGGTAGCCATTCCCTTCTCCAGGGTGTTTTCATGACCCAGAGATTGAACACAGGTCTCCCGCATTGCAGGCAGATTCTTTACCGTCTAAGCCACCGGGAAGCCCAAGAACACTGGAGTGGGTAGCCTATCCCTTCTCCAGGGGATCTTCCCAATCTGGGAATCGAACTGGGTTCTCCTGCGCTGCAGGCAGATTCTTTACCAGCTGAGCTACCAGGGAAGCCCTAGTGGTAAAGAACCTGCCTGCCAATGCAGGAAACATAAGAGATGCAGATTCAGTCCCTGGGTCGGGAAGATCCCCTGGAGGAGGGCATGGCAACCCACTCCAGTGTTCTTGCCTGGAGATTCCCGTGGACAGAGGAGCCTGGTGGTTTACAGCCCATGGGGTCACAAAGAGTCGGACACGATTGAAATGACTGAGGATGCACACAGGAGTAATTATTTCAAAACATGACCCAAGGGTACAAACTATGAAAGCTAAAGTTTTACTACATCAAAAGTTAAGGCTTTATCAGAGTAGTGTTGACCTTGGGAGGATTATCAACTGGGAGAGGTCACATGGAAACTTGATACAGGCAGTGATGATGTGGGTGTAAAAACTCATTAATGTGCATGCTCAGTTGTGTCCGACTCTTTGCCACCCCATGGACCGTAGCCCACCAGGCTTCTCTGTCCATGGGATTCTCCAGGCAAGAACACTGGAGTGGATTGCCATTTCCTTCTCCAGGGGATCTCCCCACTCCAGGAATTGAACTTGCCTCTCCTGTGTCTCCTGCACTGGCAGGTGGGTTCTTTATCACTAAGAACACCTGTAAGTAAAATTTCTTACAAAAAATTTTTTTAAAAGATACCATGAAAGCAATAAAAGAAGTGACAAGCTAGGAACGAATACTTGCAGTATTCATGACATACAAAATGGTAGTATCTTAAGTATATAAAGAATTATTATAAATCAGTAAGGAAAGTTTCGGCATCTAACAAAAATGCATCCAACAGGAAATTTACAAAAGAAGAAATACAAGTTGATAATAGACAAGAAAATATGTGTAACTCACTAGTAACCAAATAGATGCAAATTTAAACCCTGTACAGCACATTTCTCCCCTGTTAGATTGTGAAAACTAAAAGGTTTGATGCTCCACACTGAAGAAAGAGGTGACAGGCATCCATACTAAAAACAGCACTCACAGCAAAAATATTAAACCCACACAGGCTACACAGGGACACTCCCACATAAAGATAGCCCTTCGAGACCACAAGAGATAATCGTTTCTCCCAAACTCATGGAATAAGAGAAATATAAGCAAAATGAAGAAGCAGAGGAACCACTCCCATTTAAAAGAACAAGAGAATTCCCCCAAAAGAACAGACAATGAAGCAGACCTCTTCAGTTTAAAAGACACAGAATTCAAAAAGAAGATAATAAAAATACTGAAGGAATTAAGAAAAGCCGTTGATAAAAATGCAGATTACTGTAAAAAAAGAACTAAAAACTTTAAAGAGGAGCCAAGAAAAATTCATTTGCCAAGACAAAAGCTGAGCTAAAAAGCAATAAATAGCAGATTCAATAATGCAGGAGAATGAATAAGTGATCTGGAAGAATAGAAAAAAAGACAAATGAAAGTGGTATAAAAGTCCTATGGGATAATATAAAGCATGACAATCTATGCATAATAAGGATCCTAGAAGGAGAAAAGGGATCAAAATGTATGTGAAGAAATTATGACTGAAAACTTCCCAAACCTAAAGAAGGAAACAGATATCCAGGTATAAGAAGCACTGCTGCTGCTGCTGCTGCTAAGTCGTTTCAGTCGTGTCTGACTCTGTGCAACTCCATAGACGGCAGCCCACCAGGCTCCCCCATCCCTGGGATTCTCCAGGCAGGAACACTGGAGTGGGTTGTCATTTCCTTCTCCAATGCATGAAAGTGAAAAGTGAAGTCGCTCAGTCGTGTCTGACTCGTAGTGACCCCATGGACTGCAGCCCACCAGGCTCCTCCATCCATGGGATTTTCTAGGCAAGAGTACTGGACTGGCTTGTCATTGCCTTCTCCGATAAGAAGCACAAAGGATCTCAAACAAGATGAACCCATGCAGATCTACATCAAGACGTATTGTAGTTAAAATGGCGAAAGTTAAAGAGAGGATTCTAAAGGCAGCGAGAGAAAAACAAACAGTTAATTATGGGAACCCCCATAAGGCTCTCAGATGATTTCTCTTCAGAAATGTTGCAGACCAGAAGGGAAGCTAGATTTAAAGTCCTGAAAGGAATCTAGGATACTCTACCCAGCAAGATTGTCATTTATAATAGAAGAAGAGATAAAGAATTTCTAAGATAATCAAAAACTAAAAGAATACCACAATACTGCTGCTGCTGCTGCTAAGTCGCTTCAGTCATGTCTGACTCTGTGTGACCCCTGAGATGGCAGCCCATCAAGCTCCCGTGTCCCTGGGATTCTCCAGGCAAGAACACTGGAATGGGTTGCCATTTCCTTCTCCAATGCATGAAAGTGAAAAGTGAAAGTGAAGTCGCTCAGTCGTGCCCGACTCTTAGCGACCCCACGGACTGCAGCCTACCAGGCTCCTCCATACATGGGATTTTCCAGGCAAGAGTACTGGAGTGGGGTGCCATTGCCTTCTCTGACCACAATACTAAACCTATCATAAAAGAAATATTGAAAGGTCTTCTCCAAATAGAAAAGAAACAAGAATCTAAAGAAAAGAGAAAATCACAGTTGGAAAGTAAATCACTTAAATAAGCCAGTGTACAGATTAAGAAAAAATTTTTTTAATTTGTGGAAGTGATGATAACCAAATGAATAGCAGAAGGACAAACACGAAAATGTACAAGAGGACATCAAAATCATAGAATGTGGTGGACAAGAGTAAGAAAATGTAAATTTTGTATGTTTATGTATATATTTTAGAATGTGCTTGAGCCTACATGACTATCAGTCTAAAGGAAGTAGGTATAGTAATGGGTTAACATACTTGAAAAACAGGATAACCACAAATCAAAAACACACAATACATTCATAAAAACGAAAAAGAAGAAAACACAAGCATAATGCAAAAGAAAATCATCAAATCACAAAAGGAAAAAGAAAGGAACAAGAAGAAATATAAAATCAACTAGTAAACTAGGTTTAAAATGGCAAAAAATACATATCTATCAATAATTACCTCTGGGACTTCTCTGATGGTCCAGTGGCTAAGAGTCTGTTCCCAATTCAGGGGACCCAGTTTCGATCCCTGGCCAGGGAAACAGATCCTACCTGCTGCAACTAAAGACACAATGTGCCACAACTAAAGTCTGGTGCAGCCAAATAAATAAAAATAAATTTTTAAAAATTACCTTAAATATCAAAGGACTAAATGCTCTAATTAAAAGATACAGAGTGGCAGATTTGATAAAAAAAAAAAAACAAAAAACAAAACCAAGAGCCTGCAATATGCTATCTACAAGAGACCCACTTTAGGGCAAAGGACACACATAGATTGAAAGTGAAAGGATGAAGAAAGATAATTCATGCAAGTGAAAATGGCAAGGAAGCAGGGGTCACAATACTTAGACAAAATAGACTTTGAAACAAAGACCATAAAGAAAGCTTTTTAAAAAGAGAGCTCCAAACCAACACCTAACAGGACTCAAGAATTCTAGTGAATTCAAGTATAATTCTAGAATGGTGAAGGAGGTTTCAGGCGTAGTTCGATTATACCATCTCTTAAACTCATCCAGCTCTCCTTGCTGTAAAACCATGATTATCTGGCAACTTCTAATAGTCTGGATCAAGGGTTGGTGAACTGTGTCTTAAAGGGCCAGACAGTAAACATTCTAGGCTTGCAGGCCACTCGGTCTCTGTGGAAGCCAATCAGCATCTGTGGCACCACAGAACAGCCAGAGAAGCTGCATAAACATGGGAATGGCCACATTCCAAGAAGATGATATTTGCAAAAACAGGTGGCTAGCCTGAAGGCTGCCTTTTGTCAGCCTCTGATCTAGATGCAGAAGCATATTATCTTGGTTTTAAAGAAAATTTGAATTTACTAGCATTATTCTAGGCTTCTTAGTAGGTTTTACTTACTGCCAAGTATTAATAACATATGGAACAGAATATCAATCACTCAACTGCTAATATGGCCAGGGAACCAGTCAGTTTAGTGTGAGTGGACATAAATCAGTGTTCTGGATTTTGATCCTCACAGCACCTACAAGAGGCCCAAAGTGGGCAGCTGGTATACCTCCCTATCTATGAGATCCTATGGCTACAACTGAAGAATGAGCTCTAAGAACCCAAAAGTCACCATAATTGGGATCACTAAAAAAAAATAATAATAATAACAGAGTTTGGAATAAAAATTGAGGGAATGTCAGTCAGTGCAAAAACATCCTGACAATCAGGAAAATATGTGTGCTGACAAAAATTCAATAACATGTTTGGAGAAGAAAGATACCAAGTATTAGAAGTGGTAAACCAAATTCTGGTCCTAAAGAGGCCTTAATACTAGATCTAGAAACTAATGATTAAACTAAAAGGGCAAAACAAAATACGAGGGCGTTACTATAACTGGCCACTTGGCTTACTGAAAGGTAAGTAAAGACTCCACCTGCCAATGCAGGAAATGCAGGCTCGATACCTGGGTCAGGAAGATCCCCTGGAGAAAAAATGGCAACACACTCCAATATTCTTGCCTGGGAAATCCCATGGACAGAAGAGCCTGGAGGGCTACAGTCCACAGGGTCCCAAAAGATTTGGACACGATTTAGTAACTAAACAATGACAACAAACATGTAAGTTATGGATATCACAAGAGGATAACTGCAAGCTACCTCCAAAAATGCAATTAAGAATTAACACATTAAGTAGACCAGTCATCTGCAGAAATGATACAAACACAAAAATGTTTGGTATCTGCTGCTGCTCCTAAGTTGCTTCAGTCGTGTCCAACTCTGTGTGACCCCATAGACGGCAGCTTACCAGGCTTCCCCGTCCCTGGGATTCTCCAGGCAAGAGTACTGGAGTGGGTTGCCATTGCCTTCTCCGTTGGTATCAGTTTTAGGAATATCCCAAATCTATTCCAGGTGATCTAGATGATGAGTGGGACATAGTTCTTGATGAAACCAATGATAGAGCTTGATAAATAACCTGATGAGGTGAGAGCCCTGAAATGGTAAGAGCACAGCTTTCATTTACTGATAGTTGCCACAGAACCCTTACTATACACCAGAAGCTTTACACACATGATTTCATTTAATCCTCACAACAGTCATATGAAGAAACTTTGTTTATGGATGAGAAAATTAGAGCTTGCCTAAAGTTAATAGTAGGGGACAGAGCTGTTATTCAAACCCAGACCAGGACTCCACAACTAATTGTATTTTTCAAGTGGATCATCTGTAGAACTCTATCCAAAACCAATACAATATTGTAAAGTAAAAAATAAATTAAAAAATAAATAAAAAGAAATGTTCTAAGAGTAAATCAGTTGGGAAATTCTGAATGTTTACTGTACCTAGGACTTCTCTGAGCCTTTATTATAAATTTAAAAGCCAAGGAAGATAGCAACTTGATTGACTGGTCTTTCTAAACCTTAACTTCACTTGTCCTTTCTCTTTCTAACTGTACGGAGTGAATAATTAACAGAAAATAATACTTCCAGGATGTGGACTAGATATTGTAGGGGTATGTAATTAGGGTGCTCAAAAATGCCTGGATTTGAGACTTTGCATTTAAAAATAAATGTTTACATGTAAAAACAAAATTAAAATAGAGCTTTTCAAAAAGGTTAAACTTAAAGAAATACGTTGGATAATAGCTACAATATAGAATATGCTCTAAGAATAGGAGTAAAAGCTGTTTGGCTCCCCTTGGTTGTTTGACTCATAGAAGATCTGAGTTGTAAACAAGCAGAGGATGATGCAATTTCTGATATAATTAAAACTGGGTAAGCCACTGGAAAAAAAAAAAAGGTCTGATGCTCTCCAGTTAGGTTCTAAGAAAATATGCACTCTCATACCTAAGTGGGAGAATAAATTGCAGTTACTTTCAGGAGGTCTGACTTAGCAAAATGACTTTTAATTACAATGTGTATTCTATTTAACCAAGAAACTTCTCCTTTTGGAATAATCTAAGGAGATAATCCCATATGTATACAAACATAAGTAAAAGCATATTCATCACAGTATTATATATAATAGTGACAAAGTAGAAGCTAGTTGTTACAGGCAATCAGTAAAGGATTGATTTGATAAATACATTGAAATATATGCAGCCAATAAAACAGATGATGATGAAAGTCTATATTTATGGACACAGGAAAAAAAAAAAAGAAATTCCAAGACATTTTGTTAAGCAATTAAAAGTGGAACTTGTTTATTTCTTTCTTCATTTAGCAGATGTTTCTTGAGTGCCCACATGTGTCAGGCCCTCCTGTAGTCATGGGCGTTACAGAGGTGAGCAAAAAAGAAATAAAACTATTGCCTTCCTAGAGCTGACAGCCTAATGACAAATGAAAGATAATAAAAAGTGAAATAAATTATGTAGTATATAAAGCAGTGTGTACAGTACGATAAATGTGTATTTGTATTGAAAAATGTCTGTAAAGAGTTTGGTTCATAATGGTTATCTGTATGGTGGGGATTTTTATTTTTCATTTCATATATCTTTTTCTTGAAGTGTTTTTAATTCTTTTTAAATCAGAAGAAAACTAACAAATTTCTATTTTGACAAAAATAAAATGACAAAATTTTATTTTAAAGAGTGTATGAAATAATGATATTTGTTTCCTTCCTTCAAAGAAATTAAGAGATCAACAACTGTGAAACAGGAGACATTTTTGACATTAAAAAGAAGTGCTCACATGTAATCAGAACCACGGTAATGTGAGCAACAGGCTCTCTCTCATTCATTACTAGTGAGAATGCAAAATGGTACAGCCACTTTGGAAGGCCGTTTGAAATTTCTTACAAAACTAAACACACTCTCAACATGTGATCCAGCCGTCACACTCCTGGTATTTACTCAAATGAGCTGAAAACATATCCACACAAAAACCTGCTCAACGATGTTTATAAAGCAGCTTTATTCATAATTGACGAAACTTGGAAGCATCAAGATGTCTTTCAATAGGTGAATCGATAAACTGGTACATTCAGATAATGCAATATTATTCACTACTGAAAAATCAGCTATCAAACCATAAAAGGACATGAGGGAACCTTAAATGCATGTGACTAAGTGAACAAAGCCACTTAAAAGTGGCTTAAAATCTTAAAAGGTTACCTGCTGTATGACACAAACGAAATGACGTTTTGGAAAAGGCAAACTATGGAGACAATAAAAGGATTGGTGATTGCCAGGGGTTGGAGGGTGGGGAGGGATGAACAGGTGTAGCACAGAGGATTTTTAGGACAGTGATTCTGTCTTGTATGATACTGTGATGATGCATACACGATATTATATCTTTGTCAAAACTTAGAGAACACACAACACCTAAAGTGAACTCTAATATACACTATGGACTTCAGGTGTCAATGACATGTCATTGCAGGCTCACCAGTTCTAACACATGTACTAGTCTGATTGGGAATGTTGCTAGTGGGAAAAGCTATGCATGAGTAGGGATAGGGGGTATATGGAAAATCTCTGTACTCTCTACTCAATTTTTCTATAAGCCTAAACTACTCTAAGAAATACTCTATTTAATTTTAAAAAAACATACACACAGTGATATACCATTTTACATCCATCAGGATGACCACTATCAAAAAGTGTTGGTGATGAAGTGGAAAAATTAGAACTCTTGTGTACAGCTGGTGGGAATATAAAATGATGTAATTGCTGTGAAAAATAGTGTATTAGTTCCTGAAAAAATTAAAAATAGGAATATTATGTGGTCCAACAATTTCACTTCTGAGTACGCACCCAAAAGAATCAAAAGCAGGGTCTCAGAGAGGTGTTTGTACACTCGTGTTTATAGCAGCAGTATTCACAGTAACCAAGAAGTGGAAAAAACTTATCTCCCAATGAAACAAAATGAAGTACATACACGCAATGGAACATTCAGTTCAGTTCAGTTCAGTCGCTCAGTCGTGTCCGACTCTTTGCGACCCCATGAATCGCAGCACGCCAGGCCTCCATGTCCATCACCATCTCCTGGAGTTCACTGAGACTCATGTCCATCGAGTCAGTGATGCCATCCAGCCATCTCATCCTCTGTCGTCCCCTTCTCCTCCTGCCCCCAATCCCTCCCAGCATCAGAGTCTTTTCCAATGAGTCAACTCTTTGCATGAGGTGGCCAAAGTACTGGAGTTTCAGCTTTAGCATCATTCCTTCCAAAGAAATCCCAGGGCTGATCTCCTTCAGGATGGACTGGTTGGATCTCCTTGCAGTCCAAGGGACTCTCAAGAGTCTTCTCCAACACCACAGTTAAAAAGCATCAATTCTTTGGCGCTCAGCCTTCTTCACAGTCCAACTCTCACATCCATACATGACCACAGGAAAAACCATAGCCTTGATTAGACAGACCTTTATTGGCAAAGTAATGTCTCTGCTTTTGAATATGCTATCTAGGTTGGTCATAACTTTCCTTCCAAGGAGTAAGCGTCTTTTAATTTCATGGCTGCAGTCACCATCTGCAGTGATTTTGGAGCCCAAAAAATAAAGTCTGACACTGTTTCCGCTGTTTACCCATCTATTTCCCATGAAGTGATGGGACTGGATGCCATGATCTTCGTTTTCTGAATGTTGAGCTTTAAGCCAACTTTTTCACTCTCCACTTTCACTTTCATCAAGAGGCTTTGTAGTTCCTCTTCACTTTCTGCCATAAGGGTGGTGTCTTCTGCATATTGAGGTTATTGATATTTCTCCCGGCAATCTTGATTCCAGCTTGTGTTTCTTCTAGTCCAGCGTTTCTCATGATGTACTCTGCATATAAGTTAAATAAGCAGGGTGGATTACTCAGCCTTAAAAAGAAAGAACATTCTGATACATGCTACAACATGGACAAACCCTGAGGACATTGTGCTAAGTGAAATAAACTAGTCACAAAAAGACATATACTGTGTGATTCCACTCATCATATGAGGTACCCAGGGTTGTCAAATCTGGACAGAAAGTAGACTGGTGACTATCAGGGGAAGTCGGGAGTTGTTACTTAATGGATACAGAGTTTCAGTTCTGCAAGATGAAATTGTTCTGGAGATTGCACAACAAAGTGAACATACTTAATAATAATGAAGTGAACACTTAAAATGGCTAATTTTATGTTATGTGTATTTTACCACAATTAAAATAAAAAATAAAAGAACTAAGAATATAATGAAACACAGATAGCAAAAAGGAAAGACTTTAGATTAAATTCCAATAAGGCAAATGCTACCAGATAAAGCCAAAAGGTAAATAAATAAAAGTTAAACTGGTGGGAAAATAATTGCAGCTCTTGTGATAAACAAAAGGCTAATGGTATCACTATTGAAATATACCAAGGACCCTTAAAACTCAAGAAGATAAAGACAAACCATACAATAAAAAAATAGACAAAGATATGATCTTTCTCAGAGGAAGATTCCCCCCAAAAGATTAATAAACGGGTCTATTCTCATTGTTTACCAAATAATTTAAAATTTTAATTTCACAACAAGAAGATGCTAAGTCTGTCCTTTTGGATTAGGAAAAGTTTAAAAGATGGTTCATTGCCACATGGTTCTTTGGGGCACAAAGAGAGCAAGAGGAGCAGAGATGCTCAGTTGGCCAACTGTCCACCAAAAGAAACATCTTAAGATGAAGACACCTGTTTCCATATTTTCCTTTTTAAAAAAAATTGAATGCATTACTTTTATAATTAGGGGGAAAACTTAGCCAATTCTAAGGTGGTGAGCCACATGAAAATTTGTATGTTTCCAAAGGTAATAAACAGATGTAATGGACAAAAAACCACTGATACTCAGTGTCTGAAACAGTGTGAAGGAAGTGGTCTCATATCTTATTGGCAAGAGTGTAAACTAGTACAACGTTTTTGGAAGACAATTTGGCCTATCTATCAATATTTTAAATGTTCCTTGCTTGATCAGACAATTCCACTGTAGGAAATGAACCTATATATAGATATACTTACACATGTATACAAAGGCACAATATATAAAGTTTTATAAACTGCAGCAATGTTTGCATAAGTGAAAAATTGAAAATGACTCAAGAACCTATGAATCAGAATATTGGTTAAAAATTTTACAGTATATCCCTACTATGGAAAACTATGTTAGGGTTTAAAAAAATCTATAAGCTGATTTGGACAGCCATCCAAGAGTATTATTAAGAAAACAGGGCAAGTTTCAGAACAGTTGCAAAAATGTATGTTATAACATAATCCCATTTTTATAAAGTCACATAAAAATAGAAGAAAAAATCTGGAAGAAGACTGAAAGAATGTACATCATACTGAAAGCATGTTAGAACCATCTCTGACTCAGGTCTGTACGAGATTGTTGGAGGCAATTGCCTTCTAAAACACACATTTTTGTGTTCTTTGAATTTTTTGCATTATTTTTGAAACCAAGGGGAAAAAAAGAAAGAAGTAGCTGTTTCAGGGTGAGAATCTTCATAATATAAAAAAAAAAAAAACGACAACAACAACTGAGCACCTCTGACAGATGGCTTGGCCTCCTGCCTCCTCCACCCTTTCTCTCTATCAAAGTCAAGGCAGACTCCAGCCTCTCTAAGTATTTCCGACAGGCTTCAATTTATTCAGATAGCCTTCTCTGAACTCCGGACTGTTTGGACCCGGACTCACAACCAATTCCCTTTGATTATAGATTCTTCATTGCTTATAAAATGATTGTGGCAACCAAGGTATGAACTTTCACCCAAGTCACAGTTCAGAATGATTAGAAGAGAATGAAGCCAACCCTGATACTGGGAAGAGAAAAAAACACCCCCATTATACCCCTGATCCACTCAGACGAGACTCACGCTCTGTTGCTGCCCAGGGAGGGAGACTAGTGGGGAGCGCTTGGCCTGGCACTGGCGCTGAGCTGTCCCGCCCAGTCGGAACTGGCAGCACTGTGTCCTTGCTGGACAGCTCCCACCCCATCTGCCGCCCTCGTGCCCCACCATCCACAACGAGGGCTTTTCCAGGGACTTGAAAGGGTCAGGGAATCTTCCTGGGGGCCTGGAATTTAGACCTGGCATTAAGCACTCAGGCCAGTGGTCAAAGATAAGTAAGTATACCTCATGATGGCTACAGTGTCCCTTCTATACAGGGGACAATCCGAGGTCTCCATGCAAAGCCTTCCCCAGTCTTTCCTCTGGGTCCTCTCAGCAGTGGCCACTCCTTACCCACACCTCTGCCCGCCTCAGTCCTTAATTAACGAGCGATACAGACCTATACCAGCCATTGTGCCAGGACCCCCAAAACCACTGGGACCTCCACACAGTGTCTCCAAAATGGATGCAGTTGTGCATGGTCTGCTGCAAGCCCACGTTAGCTAAAAGCCAAAGGGCAATGGCGTCCACACCTGGGAAAACAATCCCCCAAAGGGCAATGGCGTCCACAGCCGGGAAAACAATCCCGTGTGCCCTCCTCCCCTGCTGCCCCTCACACAAGCCCCTAACTTTGGGGCTGAGTCACCTGGGGGCCCAGGACAATGTAAGCAGGCATGCAACACACATTTCTTCTGGTGACGGGTAGGAACCCTGGACGTCTGGGTGAGAGGAAGAGGTTTGTGAAACACAGAGCCATAGCCCCAGTGTTTCTGATTTAGTCCTGTTGGGTGAAACCCGAGGGTCTGCATTTCTAACACGGCCCAGGTCATGCAGTCGCTGCCTTCCAGTCAGCCTGGGGACCACACTCGGGGAACTGCTGGGTTTTAAGGTGGGGCGGAGTCAGAAAGGCCAGTCAGGAGGCTGTGCCGGGCAGGACCAGAGCCTGAAGCAGGGTGGGGGCCCACGGGGGTGGCAGGGAAGAGGTAGAGCATTTCCAAGGGGAAGTGGCACCAGAAAGATGCCTGGGTGGATATGGGCATCAGGGATGGCGAGGCAGTTACTAGCTTAAAGGACTGAGAGGAAGGACTCTGAAGTAGGGAGCCCATTGTCACAGCAACATCGACAGGAGGGGACAAGGATTCCGTTTTGGAGGGTCATCTGGGCAGGAACATCCAACAGGCAGTCGGTTCTTTTAGTCTGGGTCAGGCATGAGGCGTTGGGACTGGGGAATATGGTGGGGAGAGTAATTGCCACAGAGCTCTAGCTGCTAGCTTGGAAATGAAGCGGCTACTCAGGAAGAGGATGTGAGAAGAGCAGGAAGCCCAGGACTGTGGACAGGTCTACAAGCTTGCGGGCCTTGTTAGGTGGAGCGGGTCTTGTTGGGTGTCCCTCCACAACAAGGCAGCTACCTTAGGCTGTGTTCCCAAGGTCCAGGGACTGGCAGAGGGAATCAGGAAAGGAGACAGAGGTTTCAGAAGAGGCTCATGCTGTTCTGGGCCCGCAGGTGACCCAGCCCAGGGGTTAGGAGAGTGTGTGAGAGGCCACAGGTCAGGAGAGTACACGGGATTGCTTCCCCAGTGTGGATGGCATTTCCCTCTGGTTTTTAGCTGACCTGGGCTTGCCCCAGACCAGGCACAATTGCATCCATTTTGGGGACACTGCCCTGGGGTGGCGGGCAGCAGGGCCTAAGTAGGGAGGTGCAGAGGGAGGCGGCCCACTGCCATTCTTGGTATGGTTCTCTCTCCAGGAGCAGAACTCCATCTGGCCTCACTCTGGGCAGCTTATAAGGCCTGGTGTGAGTTTTGTTTATGCAAGTGCAGCATAAAAGGAACAAATCCGCCAGCACCGAGGCTGCAGCCTCTGGAGTCCTTTTGCATACATTTTTTCAAATGATAATTCACTCTACCCAACCCCCTTCTCCACCCTCCCCACCCCCAAGGCCGATTTATTGAAAAAACCACCTTATATGGTAATATTGCTAACACACCGTCAGCTGGCCTTTTTAGGGACTCTGTTTAAAGAAGATCCGCCTCTGGGGTTTTATATTGCTCTGGTATTTATGCCAAAGACACACCAGCCCTCAGTCACTGGGAGAAGAACCTCTCCTACACTCGGTGAGTACTATACAGCTTCTGCTGTCTCTGTCTTTTTGGGGCCGCCTGGCCCCCTGGGTACAGGAGGCGCCTTCAGATTGGCCTGGCTTTGGTGACGCTGGCCTAGGTCACACGTCAAGGCCCTTGGTGTGCAGTGGCGCCTGCAAGCACACTGCTGCCTGCCAGGAGAAGGCATTTCTGGCCATGGGGCATCCTCGGGCAAGGGCAGCACAGCTCCCTGCCCTCTTAACCAGGTGCTGGGTGGGATATGTTACCTGCGCGCTCTCTCTTCTCACTGCTCACCAGGGCCAGTGCAGATCTATTCCGTGTCCTTTGTCATGGCTCAGGATGTCTGGGAGGCTGTTTAGGGGAGCAGATGCTTTTCAGAGAAATGACTTCCCAGGGCATTTAAATCCAAACCAGTCATAGCCCTTGTGTCTGTGAGATGTCTTGTTGGGGATGGGTGAATATTTTCTTCAGACCACCTCTTGTCTCTCTGACTTCTGCTTCATGCTTGGCTAAGAGTTTTCTCGGTCTTGAAGGCTCCAGGATGCAACAAATCAGGAGTAGGGTGGAGTAAGTGTCCCGGGGCATCATGTGACTTTAGGGCTGGAAGGAAGTGGAACCATCTATTAACAATTCATTCTGCGATGAAGACACTGAGACCTGGGGAAGTTAAGACCCTCACCCAGCTGTGAGACCACCACCAATGTCGTTGTCCTCCCCCAGTGACACACACACACAGACACGTGAGCATAAATAATTAAGAGGGAAATAGACCAAGGGGCTGTGTCCACTTTTGCGATCAAACTCTGCTAACATCTCTTTACAGCTGAGGCTGGCCGGTGTAGTGGTGCAGGCCTTGAAGATAGACCACCCAGCAATGGAAGTAATACTATATCTCCCTGGCAGTGCTGTTGTGAGGATTAAATGAAATAATATTTGTAGAAAGTTCCCAGCTCAACACTGTCAGGGCCTGGCCCTGAGTGCTCAGACCTTAAATATCACCTGGACAGTTTGCTGAAACAGACTGCCTTACCCCAGATTCTGACTCAGTAGACTGGGATGGGAGCTGATAATTTCCACCCCTAATAAGCTCCCAGGTGAGGCTGAGGTGGCTGGTCTGGAACCGCCCTTTGCACAGGGAGGCTTTAAGCTCTTGCTTTTACCATTTGAATGGGTTTAGAGTTTGAGGTTAGCCCTTGGGCTGCATAGAGAGATTCCTATGACACAGATGGAGGGGAACTAGAAGAAATCTAATGAGCAGATATTATACGTCACACCTGGGAAACCAGGATGGGCAATATGACATCATGACCTTGAAGCTACATTTCTTTCCTCCTTCCCTTTGTTCATTCTGGCAACACTTCTTGGCGCACTTGTTATGTAAGCAGGCATTGTCCCTGCTCCTTAGGACAGAGTAGGGGTTCTGCAATCACTAGGAGAGACAAATGAAAACCATGGAAAAGATAAATATATGAAAGAGGTAAAGCCCAGGAGTCTCTCACCCAGCCCAGAAGTTATCAGGGAAGGCTTCCTGGAAGAATGGGTACCTAACCTGGGTCCTAAAGTCGGGATAGTCCCAGGACAGAGGACAAGTGGTCTTTGGGACTGTTTAAGTGGCTCAGCTCCACTGAATATAGATTTCAAGGCAGGAAGCAGGGAGTTCTAAGGTCAGAGGAGAAGGCGGGGCCAGATTACTAGGGCTTTCTGCTGGTGCTGCTGCTGCTAAATCACTTCAGTCGTGTCCGACTCTGCGACCCCATAGACCGCAGCCCACCAGGCTCCCCTGTTCCTGGGATTCTCCAGGCAAGAACACTGGACTGGGTTGCCATTTCCTTCTCCAATGCGTGAAAGTGAAAAGTGAAAGTGAAGTGGCTCAGTCGTGCCCGACTCTTAGCGACCCCATGGACTGCAGCCCACCAGGCTCCTCCATCCATGGGATTTCCCAGGCAAGAGTACTGGAGTGGGGTGCCATTGCCTTCTCCACTAAACTAAAGGACTGGGCAATGGGGCATCACAGAATGGTAACAGCAAGAGGTCTGCCCCCTGAAAGGACTGCTCAGGCAGCTGTGAGGGGAGTGGGCTGGAACAGGGCAAGACTGCTACAGCAGTGCACTGGTCCCAGCTGGCGGTGGATCCAGACATAAAAGGCCTGAGGATTGGAGGGGAAGGAGCAGGGAGGACTGGGGAACCGGGCTCCATCCTGGGTGGGGGTACAAGTCTCTGAGGGGCCAATCCAACCAGAGGACGATGCCATCGATGAGGATGGCAGTCTCAGAGATGGAGTTGCGGTGCCAGGGCCGTGGGGCTCAGGAGAGGGGTCAGGTCTAGATCTGAGCAGGGGAAGAGAGTGGCCAGGATAAAACAGAACAGCAAGTCCAAATGGCAGATTCCTGAGGACCAGTAGGGTTACGAGCAAGAAGCCATTTTTAATTTAATTAGAATTAACCAAGTCAAGGTACCCTGAAGTTAATAAGAGGTGCCGCTAGAATTTTCCACCGTAGGAGTGTTCCTCACGCAGTCATTGTATGGATGTATGCACTTGCAGATTATAATAGGCGGCTGCTTAGCTGTCAATTGAAGCCCTCACTCCAATCTATTTCCCCAACTATTACTTGAAATCTCACTATATTTGAGAGGCTTTCCTTTTAGGACTCAAACTTTTCACTGAAATGAAAATGCCTTTGGAAACTGGCATAAATTCAACCTTCCTTTCAATAATCATTGATTGGTGAAGCAGATCCTTCATCTCCTTCCAGTGTGGCAGACTTCATCCTGAGAGCAAGTTGTAATGGAGAAGATAAGAGAGATAACAAGAATTATTATTTTTTCAGTCCTTTACAATAGGGATTGGGAAACTTTCTGTAGAGAACAAAATAGTAAATATTTTAGGCTTTGTGAGTCTAAAGGTCTCTCTCACAATTACTCAACTCTGCCATTGTACTGGAGCAGCCACGGACAGTATGTAAATAAATGGATGTAGTTGTGTTCCAATAGAACTTTATTTATTATTTGATTTCATATAATTTTCTTGGGTATTAGAATCTTATTCTTTGACTTTTTTGCAACCATTAAAAAATATCAAAACCATTCTTAATTCAAGGGTGTCACAAAAACAGGTGTTGTAGTTTGTAGACTACAGGGTCAGGAGTTTACTGACCCTGATTTGCACTTTATAAAGCACTTCATTTCCATTATTTCATTTGATCCATTATCCCGGGAGATAGATGTCACCATTTCCATTTTACAGTTGAGGAAACTGAAGGCCAGAGAGGGAGCCGTGGAACTGAGCCACGGGAAGGGGCACCTGAAGGGAGGAGAGAAAAGGAAAGAGGGCGGGAGAGAACTCTGAAACCAAATCTTCAGAGTGAGGGTGGGGAGCGCTCACCCTGTTCTCGGATTTGCTTGGGGGTGGCCAGGGGTATGTGTGGGTGAGCAAATCCTTTGCACTCATTATGTCTTTGGGTTTTGGCCACTTTTTGGGGAGGAGCGGGGATTTGTGCTTCTAACTCTGTGAAATCCTCAATGAAGCCCAGATGTAGTATGTGCTGAAAGGGCCAGAACAGTGCACTTGGGTTTTCTGCGAGTGTAAAGGGATTGTGACCCAGGAAACCACAGTGACGTTGGCTCTGGTTCAGCTGACACACTCGAGTCTAGCCACAAATTACCAGCAAGCGGCTGAGTGAGGTTTAGAATTTCCCCCAGCAGAGACCTTCCAGGAGAGGCTGGCTCCAGGGTCCAAGCCTTCCCCCAGAGGGCCCCTGCCGCCAGCTGCCCTCCCTCTGCCTTCACCTCCCTCGCTTCTCATTTGGTTCCAACTTCAAGAAAAAGCAGATCTGAATCCACCTCAAGTGCTGCAGAATGGCACGGCTGACAGCTTGAAGTCACTCTGTGGCTTGTCTCAGCTGCTGGGAAATCAAGTCCAACACGCTTTCTTCCTGTAAGTGCAGAACTTCAGGGGGACACAATAGGGTTCACCAAAAAGCCAGACCGGCTTGAACTACAGGTCACACGAGAGAGGGGACCCCAGAGGGAGATAGTCACAGAGGGGCAGCTTTGCTTCTTGGCCACGTTTGGAGGTTGTTTTCTCCTCTAGGTGGACCACCTGCTAGAACAAGGAAACCCAGCGCTCTGTGCCCAGCTTGTGAAGAAGACCATCCCTTCGTGGTTCTTTTTTTTTTTTTTAATCTATTTTTTGTTGTTGTTGTTTAATTTCTTTTTTTTTTTTTAAACTTTACAATATTGTGTTAGTTTTGCCAAATATCGAAATGAATCCGCCACAGGTATACATGTGTTCCCCATCCTGAACCCTCCTCCCTCCTCCCTCCCCATACCATCCCTCTGGGTCGTCCCAGTGCACCAGCCCCAAGCATCCAGTATCGTACATCGAACCTGGACTGGCGACTCGTTTCATACATGATATTATACATGCTTCAGTGCCATTCTGCCAAATCTTCCCACCCTCTCTCTCTGCAGATGAATGGATAAGAAAGCTGTGGTACATATACACAATGGAGTATTACTCAGCCATTAAAAAGAATACATTTGAATCAGTTCTAATGAGGTGGATGAAATTGGAGCCTATTATACAGAGTGAAGTAAGCCAGAAAGAAAAACACCAATACAGTATACTAACGCATATATATGGAATTTAGAAAGATGGTAACAATAATCCTGTGTACGAGACAGCAAAAGAGACACTGATGTATAGATCAGTCTTTTGGACCCTTCGTGGTTCTAAATCATGTGAGCGAGCTGCCTGGGACTGTGGGAACTGGGAGTTCAGCTCTCAGGGGCAGAGCAGACTGTCACGGTGGAGCCCAGGCAGGTGGAGGGATTGTCATCTGACATTTACTGAGCATCTACTTCGTGCTGCCCACCAGCACGGGGGCTGTCAACATAAATCTAGATCTTGTCATGGCACGGGAGGGGCTCAAAGGCTCCGAGAGAGAAAAGAACACTGACCCTTTTGTTTTAGGGCTTTTGCTGCCAGCAGTGCTAGAGAGACAGAGAGGCAGAAACAAAAACACCAAACATGGAGAAGTTGTGTGGGTGTCACTGAGCTGCTGGGGAAGGGGCAAGCCCAGGCTTTGGAGCCTCATGGGCTGTGGCCAGCCCTACCTCCCCCGGTGAGCAGCCTGAGAGCTATGTCCTTTCACTTTTCTGAGATTTGGTTTGCTTATCTGTAAGTTGGAACTAAGAATATCTTTACTCAGGGCTTCTGTGAGGATTAAATAGATAGTATGTGTGAAAGGCATTCAATTTTTAAAAATTAAAGATGTGTTTTTACCAAAAATCTAAACACAGAATATACTGTGTTTCACCTAACAAGACAGCCTGCACCTTTTCCATGGCAGTAAATATTCTGCTCTATTATGGGAAGGTTTCTGGCAACTAGTTTACAAGCATTTTATTTATTATTCAATAAACTTTTTGGCATTAAAGTTGGCCAAATCTTTGCACTCACCCAAGGATAAATGGGCTTCCCTGGTGGCTCAGCTGGTAAAGAGTCTGCCCGCAATTCAGGAGACCTGGGTTCAATCCCTGAGTTGGGAAGATCCCCTGGAGAAGGGAAAGGCTATCTACTTCAGAATTCTGGCCTGGAGAATCCCATGGACTGTATAGTAAATGGGATTGCAGAGAGTCAGACACAACTGAGCAACTTCCACTTTCACTGTCAAGGATAAATTGCTAGAAGTGTATTTGTGAAAAGACATGTGCATTTTTAAAGACTTTTGATAAATATTTGTAAATTCTCCTTCAGAAAGGTAGTCCTGTTCGCCTCGTCAGCTGTGAACAGGAGCTCACCTTCCCACACCTCTGCGGGCAAGTGTAGTCCTAAGGAGCAGACACAGCTTTCAGGCTGGAGATGGGGTCAGCTTTTATCCTGGCTCCAGAACACTGCTGACTGTCCACAAGACCCCAGGTCCTTCTCACAGAGGCTGAACAAGAACTTTCACAGTTTGTTATTCAGACTCACCTTTACAATTTCATATTTATCCTGTTAAATTTAATCCTAGTGAATTTAACTTGTTTTTCTCTGCTTTTTGAGATCATCTTAGATTTTGATCCTTCCAGCCAACAGATGTGTTTTATCTGGACATATGATCAGCGTGTACTCTACATTTTTGTCCAGTTCATATATAAAACATGAGAAAGGACCAGGAGTGGAGTTCTGAGGTATATCGTTGCCTCCAGGTTGACAGTGATCTATCAGTGAACACCTTTCAGTGACAGTAACTCAGATAGCTGTGAATATGCCTAATTGTTTTATTCTTCGGCCTACATGGCTTTATCAATAGTGATGTCACAGGAGAACTTGTCAGATGCCAAGATCAAATTAAGCTCAATTTCTCCCACGTTCTCCTTCATTTCCAGCCAGAGAGTCTTGGGGAAAAAAAGGAGGCTATTTGTTGTTAGTAAACCCTAGTCAGTTATAAGAAATCACTTCTTCTTTAATAATGCTTTCTTTAATAGTGCCTTCTGGAAACCCACCTAATTTGGATACCAAGATTACCTGAGGTTTTAGACCACTGCCTTGTTTCCCTTTTTGAACACTGGAACTTTTGCCATCTCCATCTCCTGCCATCTCTCCATTTCTCCATGGTTCCAACATGGTAGGTTAGGGAACTTCTCTGCAATCCAGAAACTGTTCAAACCAAAGGCAGCATTGTTTTGAACAACTAGGTACTTTTTCTTTAAATTTTTTAAAACCTTTTTATTTTATATTGGGGTATTGCCAATTAACAATGTTGTGATAGTTTCAGGTGGACAGCAAAAGGACTCAGCCATACATATACATGTATTCCTTCTTCCCTAAACTCCCCTCTGATCCAGGCTGCCACATAGCATTGAACAGAGTTCCCTGTGCTACGCAGTAGGATGTTGTTGGTTATCTATTTGCAGTCTAGCAGTGTACACATGTAGATCTCAAACTCCCTAACTATCTCTTCCCCATTGGCAACCATGGGCTCTGAGCAGCCAGGCACTTCCCTTCAATCTCCATCACATCTGACCTTCTTGTCTTCTCACCAGTGTTTGTTCTATGCCACTGAGACTAGTGGGCCAAAAAGACTGAAAATGCAATGTTGATACAGAAGCCTGACAGGTGATGGGAGTCAGAGTAGTAAACAGGTTGGGGGAAGGGGGTTCCAGACCCTGCATCTAAAGGTCCAGAAGGGACAGGAGATGACACAGTTCGGAGGATGGAAAGAACCTCCACATAGCCTCAGTGAGAAGGCCAAGGAGGGGGTCCAGACAGGAGATGAGTCTGGGGACACAGGCAGGGGCCAGACCTTGCTGGACCTTGTGGGCTGAATGAGAAAGTTGGGACTTGCTCTCCATGGCCAAGGGCATCATGAGGGTCAGCAAGGACAAGCAGGGTTGGATTCTAGACGTCCCGGTGGCCTCTCCCCGGGTGTACACCCTGCTTTGAACATAACAGGAAGGGCTTCCTTTTAGCCCGAAAATTGTGTGAACAAGCTTTTGCTCAGTCTCTAGGTAGTCTTTGGCATTCACAGGACTAGGACTCTCCCTCTTTCCTCTGGTCATGGTCTTTGCTGTCCTCCTCCCACGTAAGGTCGTACGGGAGCCGGGGTCCCAGTTGTCTGCGGCAGCTCTCTTCTTCCCCTCCTGCTGCATGTTCTGAGCGAAGCTCGGTGAGCTCCGCAGCCACCTTCTCTTTCCACGCCTTGTGCCTCTCTTCTCTGGACCCCCATCCCCCTCAGCTGAGACTCTCTCCACCTTCCACCCGGGGCTTGCTGGCCAGATAGTGATCTGCACACCATCTCCTAGACTGCTATTACTTCTCCTTTGTCACTCAAAAGAAAGAAAACCTGCAACATGTTAGAAACATTAATTTCCTAGTCAGTTTGCAGCCATCCCAATTCAGGTATCAGCACTGGAGGCAGGACTTCTCTGTTTTTTTTTCCATCTGAAATGACAGGGGCAGTGAGTCCCATCATGAATTCTCTTGCTTTCCTTGTCCTCCAGGGGCTTCTATCCTTAGGATTGTACATTTCACCTAGAACTGCTGCATCTTTTTTTCCTTGATGATATGTTATGACTGATTTTAATTATAGACTGTACATGGATACAGTCTCCTTGTTAAAAATTAAAACATTACGACACTTCTCCTCCCAGTCCCCTTCCCACCTCCAGGTAACTGCTATGATCAGCCTTAGTTTTTTTTCCCCAGAACTTTTTGCTATGTGTTCACATCCACAAAAAGAAAATTATAGAAAATGCGCAATATTTTTTGTGCTTTAAAAAAAACTCACAAATTTTTTATGCTGGGCCATCTATCCTGCAACTTGCTTTGTTCACTCAGCAGAATGGTTTAGAAACTTGTCCACATTAGTCCATGTCGATCTGCCTGTCCCTTCCCTTAACCTCAGTACAATATCCCACAAGGGACGTTTAGGCAGTGCCACATTGTACATTGATGTGTTTTTCGGATTAAAGAGTGCCAGTGTTCCCACAACTTAGCCAACAGCTATGATAAAACTTCGAATCTTAACAATGAGATGGGTGAAAATGGTCTTACTTCATTTGCATTTCCTGATAACTAATGAGGCTGATCACCTTTTCAGGTAATTGTTGGGAATGTGCATTTCCTTTTCTGTCAATTATCTACTTCATAGTTGTTTTTTTTTTTTCATTTTGAGCTATTTACTTTTTTCTTATTGATTTATAAGAGTTCTGGTATATAGTAAATGATAATCCTTAATTATGTTTATTGCAAGTTTTTTCTATTTCTTTTCTAAACTTCAAGTCTGTAGAGAGTTTTTCCATTGGATTAACACTTTGTATCATTTCAGGCCTTTGAGAGGCAGGTGGATTTGTTTGTGAGGGCTGCCATAATAAAGTATCACAGACTGGCTTAGCAAGGGAAATTTTATTTTTTCACAGTTCTGGAGGTTAGCAGTCTGAGGGCAAGGTGTCAGCAGGGCTGGTTTCTCCTGAGGCCTCTCTCCTTTGCTTGTAGATGATTGTCTTCTTGCTATGTCTTTACATGGTCTTCCTCTGTGTGTCTCTGTTTCAATTTTCTCTTGTAAAGATACCCATTCTATTGAATTAGGCACATTTGGTACCAGTCATAATAGATCAATGACCTCATTTTACTCTTACTTATCTCTTTAAAGGCTTTATCCTCCAATACTGGTACATTCTGAGGCACTAGGGTTAGACTTCAACACAGAAATTGGGGGGTACACAGTTGAGCTCAAAACAGCAGGGTAGAGAGAGGGAAGAGGCCCAAATGCCAGAGTGCAGGGCCGGGTCCTTGCCTGTCCGTCTGGAAGTAGGCCCTAGTTGCCCACGGGGTCAGACCCCAAAGCCGAGAAGATCGTCTCCAGCATGATTTTGAGAAGTGGCCAACTACCTCTCTTCTCCCCAGTTCCCTAGCTGCTCCAGCCCCTGGTTCACTCGGCCACACTCACCATGTGTGAAGAAGAGACCACCGCGCTCGTGTGTGACAATGGCTCTGGCCTGTGCAAAGCTGGCTTCGCAGGAGATGACGCCCCCCGCGCCGTCTTTCCTTCCATTGTGGGTCGCCCTCGTCACCAGGTACGCTCATGTGGACCCAAGGCTTTGAGTTCCTGGGAAGAAGCACTGCATTGTGGCATCCACGGGGAGCCGTGTGTGTGTGTGTTTGTGTGTGTGTGTGTGTGTTTCAAGTAAAGTAAGAGGGAGAAGTGTATGGATGAGCCCTGTTCTCTCAGAAAATGACATTGTTTTAGGACAGAGAAGGGAGACACGCCCACGAGAAATCATCCGTCTTCTCTCCCATCATTTCCCCATTCATCAGCATCTGCCTCACCCCGCTTCCTTCAGCCTGGTTTCCAGTGGGAAAAAAGGACATTCTTCTTGTCTTTATCCTTCTTCAGAGACTCTCCAATGCCTGAATCCCTCCAAGTGGAACCCTCAGCCAATTCTGTTCTCCTTCCTTCTCTTTTGCATTGCAGGGTGTGATGGTGGGAATGGGCCAGAAAGACAGCTATGTGGGAGATGAAGCTCAGAGCAAGCGTGGGATCCTTACTCTCAAATACCCCATTGAACACGGCATCATCACTAACTGGGATGACATGGAGAAGGTATTTGTGGACCCCTCCTGTAATGTGCTCATTTTAATATCATCAAGACCTTCTGCCCTGTCAACTCTTCCTCTACGATGTTTCTCACATCTTTCTTTCCTTCCTGTCCACCCCCCTGGGCATTCCCCAGCCTAAGTTGCCAACATCTCTCACTGGATGATTCCAGTGGCTTCCTGACTGATTTCTCTGTCTCCTGTCTCAATTGCCTAATTCATTCTCTGCACTGTTGCAAAGCTTGTCTTTCTAACAGACCAAACCATGTCACTTGCCTCCTGGGACTCTTCAGTAGCTCATCACTGACCAGCAGTAGGTTCCTAACTCCGTGTCTGGCATCTGAGGACCTGGTCCAGCCTAAGTCCGAGTTTTATCCTTTCCTGCAGCTTTCATCCCAGCCCAGTGCTTGTCCTTCTTTAAAATGCATGGTCCCCTCCAAAAAGGTGAATATCCTCTTTATGTTCCCTGTCCTGCCTCAGATAGGTACATTGATGCTATACTATTATGATGCTTCTCTAGTGAAAAATTTAAGTAAGAATTGCTACTGGTTTCTAGAAGCTTTTTTTCATGTCAGAAAATGGAAGAAGGACTTCCCTGGTGGTCCAGTGGTTAGGACTCCACGCTTCCACCACAGGGGACGGGGCTTCCGTCCCTGGTCTGGGAACTAAGATCCTGCCTGCCGTGTGGTGTGGCCAAAACAAAAAAACAAACAAAAAATCAAACTTTCACTAGATACCTAGGAAATACTAATATCAGGAACAAAACCACCTGTGAATGATAAATGAAAATAAAATATCCAGAAAAGGAAGATATGGGGGTAGTTTTTAAATAGTAGTTTGTGTTCAACAAAATCATGTGCAAAATGCTAATAGAACCTTTCTAATATTCTTTTTTAATTGAAGTATAGTTGGTGTACAATATTTCTAATATTCTTTTGATAAATCCCACTGACAGTTGTCTGAGAATTCTTGTTTCTGCAATGACTGTCTCTTGAAATGTAACAGAGGGCTTATTGAGCAGCAGCTGCAGTCTTGCAGCTGAGAATAAAGAAAGCTGATTTGAAATCTGTGCTTCACATACACTTTTCTCTAAACCTTAAATTCAGTCACTCTGAATGAGAGATAAACAGATAAAAAATGTAATTGCTTTTTGCTCCACTCTGTGGGGCGGTTAAAAGCACAGACACTGGTACCAGAAGCAGGGAGATTTGGGAGCAAAAACTTCCTCTAAACCTCAGCTTCCTTACTTGTGGAAATAAAAATACTTTCTTCACTAGGTTGCGCTGAAGGTTGAATTAGGCAAATAGTATAATCCCAAAGCATGGAGCATACTTAATGCTCAATACATGGCACATATTACTTGTATATGTCTAATGATATCTAATTTAAAAACAATAGACAAAATTTTTATTCACAGTAGTAATATGGACTCTTTAAAGAAATTCCTAAAAGTACATTACATACTTTAAAAGAAAAATTCAATAGGATAAAGCTGTCAAATTTTTTCAAGTTGATTTATAGGCTCATTAAAAGTAAAGTGAAAGTCGCTCAGTTATGTCTGACTCTTCGTAACCCCATGGAGTGTACAGTCCATGGAATTCTCCAGGCCAGAATACTGGAGTGGGTAGCCTTTCCCTTCTCCAGGGGATCTTCCCAACCCAAGGATCGAACCCAGGTCTCCCGCATTGCAGGTGGATTCTTTACCAGCTGAGCCACCAGGGAAGCCCAAGAATACTGGAGTGGGTAGCCTATCCCTTCTCCAGTGGATCTTCCCGACCCAGAAATTGAACTGGGGTCTCCGGCATTGCAGGTGGATTCTTTACCAACTGAGCTATCAGGGAAGCCCTCATTGCCATTCTAATAAAAATCTCACAATTGTATATATTTAAGGTATACAACTTGATAATTCGATAATGTATATACATTATGTATCAGTCACCATATTCAAGCTAATAACATATCTACTACCTCACAGTTTGTTTTTTTTCCTTGTAGTGAGAACACTTAATATTTATCCTCTTAGCAAATTTTAAGGACAGTATTGTTACCTCTAGTCACCATGCTAATATATTCTGTTAGATCTCCAGGTTTACTCATTCCGCATACCTGACACTCCGTGCGCCTTGACCAAGAGCACCTCCCTTTCCCCTCCCCCCAGCTCCTGGTAACTCCATTTTTACTCTCTACTTCCTTGAGTTTGACTAAAAATAACACAAGCTTTAATTATGCAAGATAATCATAAAGTTTGGAGAAATAAATAAAATAAAATTTATGAGACTATTATGAATAAGGAAAACTGACAGAAGACTTGCTATATCTGAATATTAAGATATACAGTTATACAAATTAAAACAATCTGATGCCAGTACAAAGGTGAAAAAGAAATAGTAAATGTAACTTCCAAGACCAGAGGGGAAAAAAGGATTACTCAGTGACAACTGATTACTGTTGTCAAAAAAGGATTACTGTGACAACTGATTCATTATTTGGGGGGGCAGGGAATCTGTTTATGGCCCTTACCTCATACAATTTCATTAAAACACATCAGTTGAACACAAAGTTAAATGTAAAAAAATTAATGAGAAAAATACAATATAGTAAGTATGAGTATCAAATTTCTGGTGAAATAAGTCATAGAAAGAATAACAAATGTGATTTCTTAAAAATCATAATTTCTAGTATGTAAAAATAAAACCAAATTTAGAAGGCAAACAACAGATTGCAAAGAAATTTCACAACTAGTGTAATAGAGGATTAATATAAACAACTAATATAAATTGATAATTAAAAACACAAAGTCTCCACCAGACAAATAATCAAGGGGCATGACCAGGGAATTGGCCAAATAGAAATGATTAAAAGTTGAAAATCTGAAAATTATTTGAAAAATTATTTAAAGTTTTATTTAAAAATTTAGAGTAAAACAGCTAGGTGTTATTTTTATCTGTCAAATTATTTCATATTTTAAGAGTGAGAACATTGAATGCAGATAAGGGTGAAATAGGCAATTTCTTATTCTGAAGTAAAGACAAAATTAGCCTCTTTGTGAGTAATAGAAATCAAAGCATTTTCCAGCAGTCACCAAGATGGCAGCACCCAGGCGTGAGGCTGGAGCTGACCCGAGGGCTTCAGGTGTGCTGGTGGGAGCTGGGGAAGCAGGCAAGGACCTCAAGATACCAACACACACACATGGTCAGTCCAGTCCTTCTTTAGGAGATGCAAAAGTCAGAACACCAATGGTCACTGAAATCACAGAAAAAAATTTGAATACTTTAGAAAAGAAAAGACTTTTCTATATATGGAACAGTGACCTTTGGAACAACAGTTGCTTTCCCTGGAATATCGGGAAACCTCATTTAACCTCAAGGTTAAACATGATGCTTTGAAGACATATGCATCATTGACTCTACTTCCATTTTTGTCCACTACAGTTTCCTACAGGCTTCTTATAACAGATGCTTTGTATTTAGGTAATACAAGCCAGGAAAACTGTGTTCTGAGAAGTTCACTGATTGGCATGGCATGTGGTGTTTTATACCCCACTGCTTTGGCTTTTTATAAAAATGGATGTCTGGCAGTCAAGTATACTGTTCCATTACCACCAAAAGGAAGGGTTTTATTTTACTGGCTGCTGCCTTGTCAAACAGAGATAAAAGCAATGGTGATTCCTCTCATTTTCCAGACAGTCTTTGGGATAGTTCATGGTTTTCAGCATTATGCAATATTTGAAAGTACATTTGAGAAAACTGTGTGTGAAGATTAACCAAAGAATGAATGGATACTGAATCAGCTGAATGAACTTTTTTTATGATAAAAACTCAGGCACTGCTGAAAGAGTTGAAAGTAATTCTAGATGGACGATTTGTTGTTGTTGCTGCAGAATGCTTGCTTTGCGGTGCTGTGCTGGTCTCTGCCATACAGCAGTATGCATTAGTCACAGTTGTATGTGCAGCCCCTCTTAGAACTTTTCTTTTTTGGAAAACATCCTGAATAGAAAAAAGAAAATGTAATAGGTACAAAGATAGTTTTCACACAATTATACAAAAAATCAAGCTACCCTGAATAGCAATGTGATTAAATATATGATGGTGATGAGATATGATCAACTGTCATATAAGCATTAAAACAGTTTTTAACTCAATTTATTAAAAATAAATATTTACTATGAAAAAGAAAATTATTTACTTATATTAACTGAAAAGTGATAGGAAACAAAATTGAACACAGAAATGTAATCGTAGTAAGTAAGAAATAAATGAAAGCATATGAAGTGAATAAATGATAATAGTAATAAATTTGAAAATACATAAAGATGAAAGATTAGGGAGAGAAAAAAGCCAAAGTGTTAACTGTTTATTAGTAAGTGATGGAAATATGGGAAATTTGTATTCCTCTTAAAGAAATTTTCCTAATTTAAAAATTGTCAACATCTTTAACTTTTAAAGTACTTCATAACTTAAACTTCAAAGTACTTTATAAAAGCTTTTGAAAATGAAATAAAATGAAGTGCAGATGGTTGGACCCAACATCCAAAAAGATTCTGATTTATGGGCCTGGGATACAGCCTGGGAAGCTGCACCTATAGCAATTATCCCCACAACTGAGGCCACATTTGGGGAAACACTGACATCACCTTATTAAGCCTAACTGCGGTCTCTTCTGTCTCCTGTGACACCCCCACAGCCTGCGGCCTCTGCCTGTGCCATTTGCTCTGCCTCGGCTGCCCTTCTCAGTCTTTGGAGACCGTCCTTTGCCTTCAGGGCTCTCTCAGATCTCCTAGAAAATGGACTTCTCCTGCCTCTTCCTTCACTTGAATATGAATGTGTCTTTGCATTTTGTCTTTTTGACTGCTTTTCTCCGCTCTAGACTTGGAAACTAAGGTTACATTTAGCACCATCCTAGCTGCCGTCTCTGGGGTCACACAGAGTCGGACAGGACTGAGCAACTTAGTAGCAGCAGCAGCACAAAACCTGAGGCCCATAAACATACCGGTGCAATGGACACAAGGGCTCTGTGCCCCACCTCTGGGGAAATCAAAGCCCTGTGTCCCTACCACTCTTTGCTGAATCCCTTTGAAATAAAGGCTCTTGTTTGCTGTCTGGATTACTCAGAGGGAACCGGACACAGTGGGAAGAAGTAACTTCCTCTAAAACTACCATGCAATGTTTTCAGAATCTAATATTGTGCCCTGTAACTATTAAATATTCAATATGTAGAAGTAAACTACCAGGCTTCCCCGGTGGCTCAGACAGTAAAGAATCCGCCTGCGGTGCAGGAGACCTCGGCTCAATCCCTGGTTTGGGAAGATTCCCTGGAGAAGGGCATGGCAACCCACTCCAGTGTTCTTGCCTGGAGAATCCCAGGGACAGAGGAGCCTGGCGGGCTACAGTCCATGGGGTCACAAAGAGTCGGACACGACTGAGTGACTAAGCACAGCACACATACAGAAGTAAAAAAAAGAACTAGCTTCATCTAAAGCAGTGATTCTCAGCCAGGATAATTTTGCCTCCCAGGGGCATCTGGCAACTTCTGGAGACATTTGTGCTCCTCACAACTGGAGAGGTGCTACTGGCCTCCAGAGCGTGGAAGCCAAGGATGCTGCTAAACACCCCGTAATGCACAGGTCAGCCCCCACGATGAAGAATTATTGACCTAAAATGTCAAAGCGCTGAGGCTGAGAAACCCTGCTCTGAAGAACAGCCTGGTCAGTAATAGACAGTGACAGTCCATGCATATCTGTCAGGCTTCAACAGGAGACAGTATACACTCAGCTGGGGTTCTGAATTAATTTAAGGAAGGACTACTTACAGAGGTGTGAGCAGGTTAGGGAACCAGAAAGAGAGGCAGAGACACCCGAGTACCAGCAGCAGGGAAAGCTCTTAGAGCTGGAAGGCTGAAGGGCAAGGGTGGCGAGGCTAGAGGTCAGTGAGAGCTAGAGCCTGAAGAGGGGCCACACAGCAGGAGCCCTGCTCAGGGAGACCTCAGCTTGGCCAGGAGGGCACCCTGCCCTCCTCCCGCCTCACACTCTGCAACCCCTTGCTGGTATCTTCGATCAGCCAAACACAGCCAGAAGCCAGAGAGCTGCAGGTGCAGGGAAGACGAGGGAGCGGAGTGAAAAGGAGCCATGGTCAGATGGAAATAATCAACACACTGAGTATGTTGGCCCTAGGTCTGAGTCCTGTCTGGGGCCCTGATGAGAAGGAATACACCCTTGAAAGAGTGATCAGAAATTCCCAGTGCTGACGGGCCTCCTCTCCAGATCCAGTCTATTCTGAGACCATCAAGCCATCCTCCCCCAGTACGGACATGCCAGTTGGAATTTCCCCGCCCACTGAGAGTCTGCTGGACTCATCTGACTTTTCTCCCAACCAGATCTGGCACCACTCCTTCTACAATGAGCTGCGGGTAGCCCCTGAGGAACACCCCACCCTGCTCACAGAGGCCCCTCTGAATCCCAAGGCCAACAGGGAGAAGATGACCCAGGTAAGAGGCCAGGAAGACCTGCGTACCAGCGCAGGAACACACATGGATGCTTGGCCAGATTCTTTTTCCCAACCATGCATCAATGCAAAAGAGTAGTTTTGAGGACCTGCTATGCGTGCAGTCCACGCCAGAACCCATGGGAGGTTGGAGCGGGGTTAACAGGCACAGGTCCCCCCCTTAATAAAATTACCAACCATTCTGTGGGCCAAGAGACCTGTGATTTCTAAGTCTTCCATTCTGTGTTGTTCTTTCAGATCATGTTTGAAACCTTCAACGTCCCCGCCATGTACGTCGCCATTCAAGCTGTGCTCTCCCTCTATGCTTCTGGCCGCACAACGGGTAAGCAGCCCTGGAATCTGTTCCCTTTTTGACTTGAGGGGAAGCAAGGGAAAGCTGGGCTCCTGGAGAGATTCCTGTTCAGAAGAATCAAAGGGACAGCCAAAGCCCAACGAAAACCTGGGTGAGGGATAACAGAGGGAAACCCAGGTAGAATGTAGGTGCAAGCCCCCCAGTATAGCTGAAGAGAATCTACACGAGCAAATCATGACCGCAAGGGCCATTTCCATCACAGGAGTTAGTCAGGGAGCTTGTGCACACTCTCCAACAGTACTGGAATGTTTCTGCTCACGAAGCAGCAATGGCAGAATCTGTGATGGTGGCTGTATAAGTATGAGGTGGCCTTGGCATAGAAAACTCAGGGAAAACAGAGGGAACTTCAAAATGAAGTGATTTTTAATAAGGGCTTGACAGCTTCCAGAAACACCTTTCAAACATTCATTCATGTATTCATTGATTTGTCCATTTATTCATCCATTCAAATATTCTCCAATACTTCATACCCTGTGCCAAACGCTGCAGGCCATGGGCACACTGGGAAACTGACAGATGAGCCAGTTTGCACACATGAGCCAGCCATGCAGCACACTGGGAAACAAGACAGATGAGCCAGTTTGCAGCTAACACAGTCTAGTGGAGGAGAGAAGAAATTAAAGGATAATTTCACTGCACGTGATGAGGACAGTGACGGGGGAATGCAGGTACACATGGTTTTGAATCCTGCGCCTTGCGCTTGGTTTTATGCCGTGGACGTCATGTTCACACGCCACATGGTAGTCATTGTGTGTGAGGCTTCCATGATTGGTTGACTGATTTTGCCATTTCTCTAATGCAGAACCTTTAGGTTTGCCTCCAATTTTTGCTTATTATAAGTTATGCTGTGACCAACATCCTTGTATAAGAGTAAGCTACTGATCTCTGGATATTTATTTTGGATCTGCCCTTTACTGAGACATCTTATTAACGCTAATGGTTTCTCACTTAGTCCTCTTAGGTCTTTTAAGTATGGGCTACAGTCCGTGGGATCTCAAAGAGTCAGACACAACTGAGCGATTAACATACACACTACTTTATCTGCAAATAATGATGATCCTCTTTCCTTTTGATAATAATACCTCTTATTTCTATTTCTCGTCATATTGCATTGGCTAGAACATCAAGGACAATATTAAATAATAATAATATAGTAACAATATTGTAATGTTTCCCCATCCATTATATGGCTGTTGGATCAAGAGGGATTTCTTATCATGCTGAGAAAACTTATATCCTTTCATAGTTTACTAAAAGTTTCATCAGTAGAGAATGTTCATTTTTTTCAAGCTGGTTTTTATAGTCCTTTGAGTGCTAACATTCTAATTGCATGAGCGTATATGTTAGTTTGATGCCTGAAGGATATGCAAATTATTCACTCTAACTTAAGGAATGCGCACCCTAGATGCCAGTTGACAAGTATGCATTTTTGTGAAAGTGTTTCAAGGGATATAAGAAGAGGAGATGTTTCATTTGCCTTCCAGAAGCCTACAGTTTCATTTGGGAAAATACACTGACATACACAAAATTGACGTACACAAAAAATATGATTGATAATTCTCACAGTGGGTGAATTTTCCAGCTGCTAAAGAAACATATGGTCGTTGAAGATCATTTGGTGACAGGTCCCAGAAAGAAACAGATGAAAAAAATACAGGGTTTCATAGGCCTTATCTCCTCCGTCCTTAGGCATCGTCCTGGATTCAGGGGATGGTGTCACCCACAATGTTCCTATCTACGAGGGCTATGCACTGCCTCATGCCATCATGCGCCTTGACCTGGCTGGCCGCGACCTCACGGACTACCTCATGAAGATCCTCACAGAGAGAGGCTATTCCTTTGTGACCACAGGTACCCATCCTCTTTCTGGACTTGACTTGGGCTCAGAACCAAATCTGATCTAGGACCAGAAACTCTCATGAGTAATGAGAAGTCAGTGGCCCTGTGTGCTCAAACTCTCTTAGGGTAGATAGGGAGGCCATGAGCTGGGGTTGGGGCCCTGGACCAGACCAGATAGTCAGGGGAGCCTTTTTCAAGGGACAAGTTTCCCAACCAAGACACCCTGGGGAGGGGTACGAGGCTTAGACCTACTTATTCTAAGAAATGCTTGTCTTCACCCTCCGTTAACTGTGCTTTCACAGCACACCCTCCCTCCCCAGGGTCCTGCTACCTCTGTCCACGTCCACAGGATCAGAGCTAGTTTTTATGGGGCTGGATGGTGGCAAGACTGGTGGTGCATTTCATTACCTCGAAGTGTTTATGGTTTGAGGACAAATGGAATAACTAAGGTCTGAATTTCTAAGGGGAAGTGGTCCCCAAGGCAGGAAGAATTTATAGGTAGGGGCTTTCCTAGATTCTGTACAATCCCAGCATATAAGCCTCCATCTAGATGGGAGATGTGTGCTGCAAGGCCCTCAGGAAGGCCTGCAGCTTTGTCAAGACAGAGTGATAAGAGCTAGATGAAAAGTACATGCAAAGTTTTGCTTGAGAATCAAGCAAATCTTGAGACTGAATCCAAAGGAGAAGGAAGAAGGAAGTTTTCATGGAGACCAAAATGGGACAACCAAACTAGCAGAGCCGAGTATCTACTCTCTCTCATTTCTACTCTTTCTAGCCGAGCGAGAAATTGTGCGAGACATCAAGGAAAAGCTGTGCTACGTGGCCCTGGACTTCGAGAATGAGATGGCCACGGCAGCCTCCTCTTCCTCCCTGGAGAAGAGCTACGAGCTGCCAGATGGGCAGGTCATCACCATTGGCAATGAGCGCTTCCGCTGCCCAGAGACCCTCTTCCAGCCCTCGTTCATTGGTGAGGCTCTGCCTTAGTTCTGGCCAATCACACACACTGTTTATTGTTTATACTTACCCAAAATTTTCCAGAAAGGGCTGAAAATACATGAACAATACAACTAGATAAAATCTAATTTTAAATAAAAGGATAAGGAAACCAAAATAAAGGAAAAATGGGATGGGAATATAACATGAAACTAAGAATGAGGTTAAAACACAAAACTCTTCTTGAATTCTCACCATTTAGATCACGGGGTCTGAAATCTATAGGAGTAGACAGAGTGGGTTTGGGGGTCAGACCTGGTTTTAAGTCTTGATTCTGGTCCTTCAAGTGCTATACCTTGGGCATGTTACCTTCTTCAAATCTCAGTTTTTTTATCTACAAAGTAGAAATCGTGATAGTACCTACTAGATAGGGGTTAAATAAGATAATGTTTAATACAAGGATAACTATCATCTTGAGAAGTATATAAGAGGAAGGCCTGTTAGCAAATGTTGGCATACAATGTAGTGGTAAATAGCAAACCAGATAAAGTGCTATAGGCCTAAGAAATCAGGCAAGGCTTCTCATAAAGCTGAATCTTTGAACAGAACCTTGAAGAATGAGCATCACCTTACGGTATCTGGGGATGGAAGGAGTGCAAAGTGGGGAATGGCATGCAAGGCAGAGGGAAAGCTTGTGAAAATTATGGAATATGTGCACGTCATATTCTATTTGGGACATCACAGGTGAAGTGTGTGTGTGTTTGTGTGTGTGTATGTGCACGTGTGCACGCATTCACACACGGGAAATTGAAGAGAGCTGCTGGGTCACACAAAGAGCGTGGGTGTTAATCATATCAGCAATTTCAAATCCCCTGGAAGTCTTTAAGCAGCAGAGTACAGAAGTCCGAATTTCACTTGAGGAAGATTCCTCTGCCTACAGTGTGGAATAATACCACATGGAAAAAGACTGGAGGGGGGGAAACTCAGGTATGTGGGCATGAGCTGTTTTGGCAGGCAGGGCCTTTTACTGTGGAAGATCTCGGTTGCAGACAAAGGTGGCTAGATGTCAACTAGTAGGCAAACACGATGTGATTAGAGTGGGATATTTTTTGGCTATAACTGACTATAACATGGAAGAACCTTGAAAACATTATGCTAAGTGAAATGAGCCAGACATGAAAGAATATTGTATGGTTTCATTTATATGAAATGTCCAGAATAGGCACATCTATAGAGATTGAAAATAGATTAGTGATTGCCTAAGGCTGGGAAAGGGGAGAAGGGGAAAATGGAGAGTGTCTGCCAATGGGTATAGAGTTTATTTGGGGGGTGCTAAACATATTCCAAAATTAGACTGTGGTGATGGTTGTACAACTCTTTAAACTATACACTTTAAAGGGATGAGTATCATGGTACATGAATTATATCTCAATAAAGTTGTAAAAAAAGTGATACAACGGAAGCGTCCCTCTAGAAATATTCATCAGGCAGCAGCGTGAACGATCACTCAGAATAGGGGAAACTCAAGGCAGGGCAGTGACCAGTTAGAGGGTCTGATCTTACAGTCCAGTAGGGAGGTGACAGGCAAATCAGGGTAGCTGTCCTGATAGAAGGGTCACCTGAGGAGCTGTAGGTGTGGGGTGGTGGGTCCTGACCAGATACTGTGGTCTCTCCTAGGCATGGAGTCAGCTGGAATTCATGAAACAACCTACAATTCCATCATGAAGTGTGACATTGACATCCGCAAGGATTTATACGCCAACAATGTCCTCTCCGGGGGTACCACCATGTACCCTGGCATTGCCGACAGAATGCAGAAGGAGATCACAGCCCTGGCCCCCAGTACCATGAAGATCAAGGTGGGTGCTACCCTGGCTCCCCTCATCCTATTCTTTGTACAAAGACCTGTGTACTTGGGTACACAGGTCCAAGTAAGGCTGCCAGGCCTACAGCTTGGTGGTCACCTTTATCCTGGCCTGAGGCAGATTTCATCTTGTGGGGGGAGTATGTTCCTGGGACCCTGAATGGGATACACATTTATTCTGGGCTCTTAAGCACAATCTCATGGACACTGTATGAGAAGGAGGTAAAATGAATTTGGAATGGAGAGAATGTTGAAGAGGTTGAAAAGGAAATGAGGAGTTTAAAGAGGGAAAGAAAAGGAAGAGGCAGCACCTCACCATCTTTAAACTTTAAAAAGGACCTGGGAAACCTTTTTAAGGTGAAAGTTCCAGAGAGAGAATGTTGGCTGTAGGACAGGCTACAGGGACATGCCTCGATTCCTGGATAACCTCTGACCTGTGTCCCATCTCGGCCGCAGCCCTCCCACACTGCTTCGCACCTCATAGGCCTCCTCAGCACAGGATCCCACCTGTCTTACCACCCCTCCCCAGCCTCTGGTCCCCAAGCAACCAGACAGACCTTTTCAGGATTTCTAGGAACTGTTTTGCTAGAGGGGTTAGAAAAAGGTAGGCGCCAAATAGCGATAACAAATAGGTTGAAAGTTAGAGTCTCATGATAAAGTTGGCCTCTGAGCTGAGGAAGTGTGTTCTATATGTTAGTATTCTAAGAACCTTTTTCACAAAGGCCTCCCTGCCCAGGGAAGCAGAATGGGCCATCAGAAAACAGATGAGCACCTCCAAGCTCTTCTCACCTGGAACCACTGAAGCAGTCATGTTTATTGAGGCCTGCCGTATGGTGGGCACTGTGCCAGGCCTTGGGCAGTGGTTTTTTTTACTAAGACCATGTGTCAGGATACCAGACCTAGCCTCACCCCCAGATTCCTGTTCAACAGGTATGGGGTACCGCCATCACCTACACTGACAAACGGACACCAGTGATTTGATGCATATCCCAATTTATGAGCCAATGCCCTGAGTTTAATAACATGGCCAGCTGTTCAGGAGTTTAAGATCTGCTCATTAGACATGTGCAATGGGAGAACACCTTAAATAAGACCAGAGGAAGGGAAAGGGCACTGCAGGCAGGGGGAAGAGAGTGAGTAAAGGTGCCCAAGGGTGTGTGCATGTACAAACTCCCCAGCCAAATTGGACAGCAAGATGTGTGGGGGAGATGAGGCCAGCTCCAGAATATGGAAGAATAGAGTAGGGTGGAAATGGGGCTGAGATTTAGGGCCTCCAGCCCAAGACAGCCCAGAGTTTTCTCACTAGAGCTGCCCAGCAATAAAATCCTTTACCTTCTTAGTGGCTGCGCCCGTCCTTGAGGTGTATGTCAAAGGAGCCCCGGTGTGACTTTTGTCTGCGTGAAAAAGATAACTTCTAAAGACCCTACTTATTCTGTAATTCCTTGATCTGCAATTTAGGAAATATGTAGGGATATCCTTAGGAGACCAAAAAAAAAAAATCTGTTTCACATCTGGCTTGTTCTAGCATTGGATTCTTAGTCCTTTCAGAAACAGGAGTTAGTTGAAGAGTCATAGTCCTTTTGAGTCCACTTTTAGATGAAGTTCAAAGTTGTCTGACATGGCAACGAAGTTCTAAAGGCCAAGCTCAGGAATCCCAGTGGCATGTATGAATTTGAGAACTTCTCAGATACAAGAGACTATTGAGTAGACTGGCTTATACTCCAGAAAGGAGGAATCCCAGCCCAAGCTGCCCATGCATCCAGGCAAGAAAAGAACAGCACTGCCCTTATAGATGTTTGTATTGGCTAGCTATTGCTGGGTAACAGCAACTGTGAAATGTCAGGTCACATAACAATAAGCATTTATTGTTCATGCATCTGCAGGTCAGCTGGGAGTCAGTTGTTTTGGGTCAAGTTTGGCTTGGCAGTTCTGCAGGTCTAGCCAACTCAGGTCAGGGGTGCATCTCTTACTGTGGGGCTCAGGTTAAAGGGCCAGTAGCTCTTTAAGGGAAGTTCTTCTCATGAAGATGACAGAGACACAAGAGACTGTGCCACTTGCATGACTGAAGCACATTTCTAGCCACTATGTCAAGTCTGCTGATATCCTATTGGCCAAAGCAGACAGGGCCCAGCCCATTCTTCTCATGGAGGGGCAGGGGAATGAAGTGGGAGGCAGGGTGACAATCTGAGCAATAGTCTGATCCACTACAAGGCTTCTCCTAGTTCCTTTCTGACCACAGGAGCTGTCCTTTCCCAGGGCAGTCTGGCAGTATGATGAGATGATTCCTGGACCACCTTCCCTATACCTTGGCAACTGACCATGATTCCCCACATTTGCTCTTTGCAGATTATTGCTCCCCCAGAGCGGAAGTACTCAGTCTGGATCGGAGGCTCCATCCTGGCCTCTCTCTCCACCTTCCAGCAGATGTGGATCAGCAAGCCAGAGTATGATGAGGCGGGGCCCTCCATTGTCCACAGAAAGTGCTTCTAAAGTCAGAACAGATTCTCTGGGGACCTCCTTGAGCGTGCTCTGTTAACAATCATGAATCATGAAACATTAAAACCTACAAGCCTGCCTTCTCTGTGTGAAGGTCTTTTATCTTCCTGGGCCATGTCTCACACATAGTGCTAAGGGCTTTTCACACCTTATTTCTAGTCCACACAATGACTCTATGAGGTAGGTGCTGCTGTTACATATCACAGATGAGGAAATTGAGCTCTGAGAAGTTACAAACTTGCTGAAGATCACACAGAACCAGGGTTAAAAATTCATGTGTATCTGATGCTAAAGCCTAGAGCTTCTTCTACCAACTTGTTTTCTTTTTCTTTGAACTTTAGTAAGAATGAGGACTAGATGACTCTTGGGGACAGGAGGGTTAAGAAACAAGGGCTTTCAGAGATATAAGTCCTTTTACTCAAGCGTGATAACACTAGACAATGTGAACAAAAAGAGAAACACAGCACTTATAGGATGTAACGTATGAGTGGTTGAAACACAATGCTATTTAAACTCAGGTGAAGGATGGTCATAGTGGGCTTAAGTCTCTATGAGGTCCTTTGTCATTGAGGATTAAGTTGTATTTTGCCCCAAAAACTAATCAAGAAAGGAGCAGCACCACAGGAAGAATATTTTCTCTTCCTGCACTTCTCTTCTCCCTCCCTCTTCCCCTTTTCTCTCTGTCTCAGATTATTTGCTACCCACTCCCTGCCCTTGGTCAAGTCTCCTATTTCACAAGTATTTACTTGACTTTTTTATTTATTTGAATTTTTGGCATCTACAATTCCTGGTTAAGGTTGAATGGGATTTATGTACCCTACAAAGATGATTTCTGCCCATCAAGGTCACAATGCCTAAAGAAGGAGACAGACACATACATATAAAACAATGATTTGAGCAGAAACAGAAGCCTTCACAAAATACTATGGGAGAATAATGGATACTAACAGCTACCATTGATTGAATGCTTACAATATGCCAGGCACTGGATTAAGAGTGTTACGTGGATTTTCTCATTTCATCCTTACCACAGCCCTATGAAACAGGTGCTAGTATCATTCTCATTTCATAGCTAGTTTACTAGTTAGCTAGATTGCCCAGCTAGTTATTGGCAGAACTAAGTCCTTACTTTTGCCAACGTGCCTTTTGCTCTTGCCACCTGGCCAGGTCCCATCCTTGATGCTCCTGAACAGAGCCCACCTGGTCTTTGCGGACACACCTATATGGAAACAGTGGAGTCCAGTTAAAGCATTACAGAACTCAAGGTCAGACATGCCTCCTCCACTATCCCCTCACTTGCCCTCTGGGGTTGTGGTAGAGAGGCATATTTTCAAAAACAAAATCCCTAGAGGATTTTTGTCTTCTAAAGGGTTTCCCAGAAGCAGACCCTGGAAGGAGGACTCACATACAAGTGATTTATTAGAGAAGTGCTCTCGCTGGAAACCAGCGAGTGAGGAGAGAGGCAGGACAGAAGAGGGTGACTTCAGCCCGGTCTCCAGGGAGCCCTGGAGTATAAACCTTACTGCAGGCAAGGAGCCACGGCCATATATCAGTGATTGGTGATGGCACTTCTTAGCAGACAGAAAGTCCCAGACTTTCCTCCAGTAGGTTAAGAGCTGTCTTGCAAAGAAGAGCCACAGGCATGGGCTATTGGGAGAGAAAGCACAGGGAAGATGGATTATGATGCCCAGGCACACAGACCCTTCCCACTGTGGAGGGGCACAGAGGAGTCTCCACATGGGGCAAGAAGGGAAGGCTGACCAGTCCTTCCTCCTTTTCCCTGACCTGATCTTACCCCACTTCAATAAATGCTGTCCTAGACTTCTGCAGGGGAAGTCGAGTTATGTGCTGGTAGAAGAGAGAGCATGGATCGGTTACAGTGGTTTGAGGAGTGTGTAAATCCAACAGGAAGTCAACTAAATAGAAATAACATCCTAGGACCTGAGGGCCAAGCTGAAGGCGGCCATTACTTATTATGTAATCCCTATTGGTTGGTAACCGTGTTGCAGGCATTGCATTAAACGCTGCACATGGATTATCTTTCTTAACCCTCACCCCCAGCTGTCTGAATACAAGAGCCCACACACTTAACCGTTTCCTATATGCCTCCTTTTATGACTAGGTCTATCAGTGTTCATTCAGGCAAGCAGAGCCACCATGCCCATTATGGGGATAAGGGAGTTATTATAGGAATGAGACTGCACCAACATGGGACAAGCTGGGGAAGTGGAGGTCTGGAGGGAAATGTGGGGCAATCAGGGAGGAGTTGCTAGGCCTCAAAGACTAGCTGGCATCTATCTCTGGGCACACCAATGACAAAGGTCTCCTCAGAGTTGCTGAGGCTCCCATCCTGCTTTCTAAATCTCAAACCTGGTCCTCTTTTGATCAACTCAAACTCAAAGCCCTGTTCAGATCAGATCAGATCAGATCAGTCGCTCAGTCATGTCCGACTCTTTGCGACCCCATGAATCGCAGCATGCCAGGCCTCCCTAGCCATCACCAACTCCTGGAGTTCACTGAGACTCATGTCCATTGACTCAGTGATGCCATCCAGCCATCCCATCCTCTGTCGTCCCCTTCTCCTCCTGCCCCCAATCCCTCCCAGCATCAGTGTCTTTTCCAATGAGTCAACACTTCGCATGGGGTGGCCAAAGTACTGGAGTTTCAGCTTTAGCATCATTCCTTCCAAAGAAATCCCAGGGCTGATCTCCTTCAGGATGGACTGGTTGGATCTCCTTGTAGTCCAAGGGACTCTCAAGAGTCTTCTCCAACACCACAGTTCAAAAGCATCAGTTCTTTGGCGCTCAGCCTTCTTCACAGTCCAACTCTCACATCCATACATGACCACAGGAAAAACCATAGCCTTGACTAGATGGACCTTTGTTGACAAAGTAATGTCTCTGCTTTTGAATATGCTATCTAGGTTGGTCATAACTTTCCTTCCAAGGAGTAAGCGCAAGGGGGTTTTGGAAGCATACTTCCCAGTTTAACCAGACTGAGTTAGCATAATCCAGTATGTTAGAATATCTTTGATGTAGATAAGAATATAACTGACCAGACATCAAGCCGCAGAAGAAGGTCAGGGTCACCTTTTGTATGCTTATCTCCCCATTTTTAGTGGCTGCATGGCACATTGGTAGTACAGATCAGTTTACTTGTCACAGCAGCATTTACAAATATTTGAAAGTGGTAATTCCTTCAGAGCTCTAAGGACTAAACAGAGTGTCTAGTACATGGTAGATGCTGAGCCTATACTGGATAAAGGAATGGATGCTGAATGACTGCAGTCCTCCTGGGGCAACATCAGCTTTTACTCATAAACTTCAGCAGATGTCTGACAACCCCCAGGAGCAGGAAGTGACTTCATTCTTTCAAGCAAATGGGACATAATTCTGCGCACCAACTGCTTTCTGGCCAAAACCTGTTTACCACTTCCAGGAAGAACTGATCACCGTTTTTTCTCCCTTGCTCCTGACAATCCCTTTAATCACCCTTCTTCCTCATGCACCCTGGGGTGGGCCTCCAACACACCCATTTGTTGCTTGAGCCCTTACCTTTTGACCATAGCCGGGCCAATCAGAGTCTCTCTTTTGGAAATTTGGAATTAAGATCAAGTAAAGTGTTGAATTTTTCTACATGGTATAACATAACAAACAAGCATGAAGAAATACAGAGGAATAGAAGGATCATCAATAATTGAGGGATGACTAACAGGCAAAAGACATTTTAGCTTCTTACTTTACAGTATACATCCCCCCAATTTAAAAGCTTTTGGAAGCAAGGAACAGAGTGAGAGGAAATATTCATAATGGATTCATATCCAGAATATACAAAGAACAATAAGTAAAAGAGAGATAGCCAATAGAAAATGGGCACAGGACTTGAACAGGTCCTTCACAACAGAGGCTACTGAAATGGCTGATAAACATACAAAAAAAATGTTCCATTTCATTAATCATCAGGAAAAGGCAGATTAAAACTGCAAGACACCATTATACAGCAGAATGAATAAAATGAAAAAAGCTGACAATACCAATTGTTGGCAAGAATGTGGAACTATAAGAGCGCTGACTCACTGATGGTAGCACTCTTGATTGGTATGATCAAACACTGTGAAACTGTATACCCTTTCGGAATATCTACTAAAGCTCAGCACACATATAACCTCTCATGCAGCAGTTCTAATTGTAGGCATATGCCCAAGACAAATGAGTTCTTAGCTTTACCAAAGACATACTCAAGAATATTCATAGCAATGCTATCTATTATAGCTTTAATCTAGAAACTTTCAAATGCCCATCAAGAGTAGAATGGATAAATTAAATTCAAGGTGGTATAATAACATAATGGAGCACCACACAACAACAAGAATAAATGAACTACAGCTATCTATATAACATACATAAATCTCACAGACATTATGTTGAATGAAAGAATGACTTACTATATGATTTCATTTACATAAAGAATGGGCAAAACTAATGTCTGCGGTTAAAAGTCAGCCTATTGGTTAACTTTGGGGGTAGTAACTGGCAGGCGAAATGAATTCTGGGGGTGGTGGTAATGCTTTATTTCTTGCTCTGATTCTGGGTAACAGGGTGTGCTTAGTTTGTGAACATTTCATAAAACTGTATACTTATAACACATGCTCTTTTCTTCACTACATATTCTGCCTCACTAAAAAGTTGTTTTAAATGACTCTTGAGGGAATTCTCTGGTGATCCAGTAGTTAAAACTCTGCACTTCCACTGTTGAGGTATGGGGCGAAGTGGGTTCAATCCCTGGTTGGGGAACTAAGATCTTACATGTACAAGGTGCAGCCAGACACCTTATTTTAAAAAATAAGTAAATAAATTAGTTAAATTATTTTTAGGAGCTCTAACTTTTAGGAACAGGTTAATTGCCTATCTGTACCTAAACCTCCCAGAAACTTTTGTAGTTAACCTTCACAGTCACCCTGAGGGCAAAGAGACAAACAAGGCCATAGGATGGTGAGAGCTTCTCAAACTTTTTTGGAGGAATATTTTCCCAAGTCGGAGTTTACATAGATAAAGAAACAGAAGTAATTTTTCTACGGAGAAGTGACTGTGGCAGAGGAAGTGGGGGAATGGGACAGATTGTAGCTGCTCCAATATCCTTTAGCACTCTACCCAGGTTATCCTAAATAAATTTAGAATCTATTTTTTAATGTGTGTGTGTATGTGTGTGTGCTCAATTTTGTCCAACTCTTTGCAACTCCATGGACTATAGCCCACCAGGCTTCCCTGTTCATGGGATTTCCCAGGAAAAAAATACTGGAGTGGGTTGCCATCTCCTTCTCCAGGGATTGAACCTATATCTAAATATACGAATGTCACTTCAGCCATCCCATATAAACATCAATATAGGAAAAGGATCTTGTGCCTGCTTTGCAAATAGTTGTCCTGAGACTGGCAGGAAGGCAGCAGGGCACAATCATTAAAAGAATGGCACAGTTAACAAGAAGAACAGGAGATCACAAAAACAGGTTAGAACCTCCTAGGCCCAAGATGGCAGAAAATTTGACTTCCAGTAGATGAACCTCATTATATGCTCATTGTAATACATTAGCATCTAAATGACACCCACAGGCACCATGACAGTTTTGAGGCTGACCATAAATGGGCAAAAAGTGGGTGGTGCTCCAATTTCTGGAAATCCTTGCCCCTTCTCCAAGATGTTAGAATATTCCACCCACTCCCCAGCCCATAAAAACTAACCACCTCCACACCTCTGCTGCTCTTGCCTTCTGAGACAGCCCATACACTGTGGAGCGTATATCTTCCTAAATACACCTGTTTTCACTTTACTATGGCTAGCTCTTGAATTCTTCCTGCAAGAAGCCGAGGACTCTCACTTTGCAGCCTGTCCCAGGGATTCAGTCATGTCTCTGCTGTTTTTGACCCCATGGACTGTAGCCCACAGGGTCCCCTAGTCCATGGAATTTTCCAGGCAAGAATACTGGAGTGGGTTGCCATTTTCTACTCCAGGGGATCTTCCCCACCCAGGGATCGAAACCAGCTTTGTTAGTCTCCTGCAATGGCAGGTTGATTCTTTACCACTGCACCACTTGGGAAGCCCTCCACCCTCTTCACCCTTATGGACTTTTTGCTTACTACTCAAATCAACTGATTGAACTTTATATTTATTCAAGAAGCGAAACAAGAGGTGGCGTGTAACTAACACACTAACTTGCTAATTTATTCAATAAGATTTCAGCATTGCGGTGGAAGTTATACGGAATATGAAGTTAACTTGTGTAAATCATCAGACTGCATCATTTTCCTACTTAAAACTGTCCAATTTCTTCCCACGTTAGAACAAAAGCCAAAAAACAAACGCTTGGGGGAAAAACTCGTTTAAAATTACAATTATTTTTATTTGTCTTTAGTTACGAAATTTATTCTAAAGTGAGACAAATATGCAAAGGTGATGAATTGTTGAGTTATGGCAGTTTTTAAATGCTGCTTTTCCAGTGAACACAAACAGACAAGCGAATAAAGCAGCAGCAACTCCAACTTTCATTAAACTCTCCAGTACCCAACACTAGAAGTCTTTCTTGCAACACTTTCCTACAAATATCGCGAGAACAGAGAGATTTCCCCCACCCCCCCCGCCCCCCGCCTCGGCCCCTCCCTTCGAGCCAGCTCAACACCACCTACTTCCCGCGTGACGTCAAAGGTGCGCCGGAGTGTCTCTACAGCAGTATCGGGGGCGGAAGTGCTCTCGACGGAAGTGATCGCTGCGTGAATCGTGGGTAGGATGACCGCTGGCCGGCTCTATCTAAGGTTGCTGCGCGCACCCTCGAAGTTCATGGTTCAGCGCTTACTCGAGGGTGTGCCCCCTTCCAGGGGTCTACACGCGGGGCGTGGTCCCCGAAGGCTCTCCGTCGAAGGCAACATTGGTAAGGGCCAGAAAGTAGGTGCCAGGCTTCGGCCTCCGCAGAGCAGGTCCCTGAGAGGCTAGGAAAGGGAGTTGGGCCCAGAAGCCCTTCCTTTTCGATCTGTTGCGGCCAGGCTCCTTGTTCTGAGCTGCCAGACCTTTCCCCACTCAAGGTGCGCTGTGTGCCTTTGCCTCTTGGATTTTTCAGACGTCAGGCCTTCGTACTCTCCCACAGGGATACGTTTATTGAGGCATAAAAACCACGCAATCTGTTAATGGGACAAGAGCTATCTTGTTTTGGTAGATCAAAATGGAAGCGACAAAGAGAAGGGTGAAATTTCTTTGTTCTCCTAAGATGAGGTTGCTAGATTGAGGGGAGGAAAAAAGGATGTCCATTTAAAATAGCATTTCAGATAACAATATTTTAGTGTGTGTCCCATGCGGTATTTGGAACATACCCCCCCCCCCCATCTAAAATTCAAATTTAACTGAGTGTCCTTATTTTATCTGGCAACCCTACCGTAAGTTCATAAACTCCAGTCATTCAGATATCACTTTCACTATTTTTCCCATGTCTCTGCTGGTCCCACTATAGTTTCTTAACATTTTTCTTAGAACAGCTCACTTTTTAAACCTAAAAACGTGTTAAATTAAAAATAACTGTTGTAAGAGTGAATAGAAGTCCAGTACCTTAATAAAAATATTTCAAAATAAAGCAAAATATTCAATTAGTTACTGTTAGTTACTAATGTTGCTAAAGTCTGACTTGAGGCTTTTACCTGTAGGGTGCTGAGCCCTAAAAAAGGATTAGGAAGTTTTAAGTATTGAAGACTTTTAGCAGCAAACTGACAATTTCTCAATTTGTTCATTCAACAAATAGCCCTTTGAGCAACTTCCATATTTCAGCAGTGCTGTTGGCCCTGAGGATACAGTAGTGAAGAGAACAAATAAAATCTCTGCTCTCATGGGACTCTAGTAGAGAGAGATACAGAATTAACAACATAAATAAATAGTATGTTAGATATTAAAAAGTGTGATGGAGGAAATACAGGATTGAGAAATTGAAGGAAGTTGCAATTTTAAGTTGAGTTGTCAAGACAGGCCTCACTGAGAAGGTGATAATTTGAGCAAAAGCCTGAAGAAGGTGAGGAAGTGAACCATGTGGGTAATGTGGAGAAGAATCTTCCAGGCAGAGGAAAGATCAAGTGCAGAGGCCCTGAGCTGGGAAATGTGTTCAGGGAACAAAAGGAAAGCTGCTGTGGCTGGAGTGGAGTGAGGCAAGGGGGCAGGTGAGGGAGATGAGGTCAGAGGGTAAGGGTGGCTAGATTGTATAGGCCTTGTAGTCCATTATGGAATTTTACTCTGACTGAGATGAGAAACTGTTGGAAGATTTGAGCAGTCAAGTGACTTGATTTGACTAAGATTATAAAAAGATCACTCTGGCTGATCTGTTGAAAATAGAAGGTGTCAGGAAGTTGCTGCAGTGATGAGTTATGGTGTGTAGGACCAGGATGTTAACAGTGGAGGTGGTGAGAAGTGATTCGATTCTAATTTCATTTAGGGTAGGGCACACAGGAATTGGTAACAGGAAATTGTGGAGTATAACATAAAAGGGGTCAGTGATGACTCGAATCATTCTGGCCTGAGCAACTTGAAAGATGGAGTTCCAATTCTCTTAGAGAAAAGTGGGAATAACAGCCTGGGGACAGAAGGGTGATTTCAAGTTTTTGGTTTTAGGCATGTTAGATTTTTATAAGCTTATTAGATATCTAAGTAGGGCTGGATAGTCAGTTGGATATATGAGTCTAGAGTTGAGTCTCCCTGGATTGTAGTTATACATGTAGATGGTATTTAAAGCCAGGAGCCTATGTATGTTGATAGAAAGGACCATGTCCCGGGCATGCAAATGTTAAGAGAGATTGAGATGATAAGAAGAAACCAGCAAAAGAGACAAAGGAGGAATGACCACTGAGATGAGAGGAAAGCCAGAAACATGATATACTGGAAACTAAGTGAAGAAGGTGTTTGGGAAAGAAATGATCGACTGTATAATGTTGTTTGAATAATGGAACTCTTTGGTGAACTTGAACAATTTATAGGAGTGGGGGCATGAAAGTCTGATTGTAGAGGTTCAAGGAGAATGGGAGGTGAGGAATTGGAAACAGTGGGTTAAGACCACTGTTTGGAGTTTTCCTTGAAAGGGGAGATGTGGAGTAATAGCTGAAATGGGACAAGGGTTTGAGAGAGTTAGATTTTGTATTTTTTTTTCTTTTAGTAAGAGGAATTAGATCATATTTATAAGCTGGTAGAAGGGGAGAAAATTGGTGAAACAGGAGAGAGGATAGACTTGCCAGAGTGATTTTAGTAAGCAGGAAGGAATGGAATCTCTTGCCCAAGTTAAGAATGAGAGATTGGCTTTAGCTAGGAGCAGTTTATCCCTAATAAACAGGGAGAATGGCAACATAAATGATTACTGACCTGAGTAGGTGCAGTGGGAACCTGGGGAACATCTTCTGGTTGTGTCAGTTTCTCAGTAGAAGGAAGAAAGATCAGCTCAGTGTGAGGAGAGAGGAAAGACATGAAATAGTCTGGTTAGTGAGCAGGAGAAATGTAGAACTGCTGGGCAGCATTAAGGACCCATTTGGACTCAGCGGTCTTGAAATTTAAGTGAGACCAGTCACCACAGATGTGTGTTTTTCTCCAGCTAAATCAGAAACATTGAAGGGAATGAGAGGGGCTACCTGCCTCATGGTGTTTTTTTTAAAAAAGATTTTCTGTCCTATATTTTGGGAAACATGCTGCTAAAGGAAACTTTGTCCTCAGAGCCCAGAGAGGAACAGAGTACTTCACAAAATAAGTGGTTTGGACAGATGATCAAGTGAAATTTGAAGTGCCTATCCCAGTTTTCCTGCCTTTTGCTTTTCTTCTTATCCTTTCCAGATTTCTGGGCCACCTCCTTGCTTTTTCCTGCAGCCAAAGCTCAGTGTGTGCCTGCTGTGGAGGTAGACTCAGATGTGGTCCAGGCCTTCTCCTGTAAGGAACTCACAGCTAAGTGGGAGGAGCGGACTTATAAGCATCGTTTCTATACCAAGTGATGAGTGCTATGTTCGGACATGGAGACTTGGAATCTCTGGGGTAGGAATTCCTCCCCCAGAGGAAAGAGTGTTCCAGGCACAGGAAGTAATATTTGCCAACACAGAGCCTCAGGAGACATGCAGTTTTAATATCAGGCTTGTGCTGGGAGTTTGAAGGGCCTGTGAGAGGATAGCAGAACAAGAATTTGGAAGGGTAGGATTTGCCAGACGCTGAACAGCGAGGAGTTTCTCACGTAGGCTATGGGAGGCTACTGAAGACTTAAAGCTAGTGTGTGCCATGGCCAGATTAATGTTTAAAAGGAAATGGACTAGAATGAATGAATAAAAATAAAGCTTCATAAAGTGGGCATTTTGTATGTCTTATTTGCTGCAGTACCCATCATGCCTTGCATGCAGTTTGTTGAATGAATGTTGGTGTAGACAGACTAGGCTTTGTGGCCATTGTAGTTGGAGGGAGGGAAGATGCAGGCCTGAACAGAGAGAATGGTGGACATTATCAGACATCATGATGGTTTGAGAAAGATTTTGGAAGTGGTATTGACAGGACCTGGTGACCACTTGGAGGTGAGAGATAAGGAGCCTTAATTTAGACACTGACTGAAAACTGAGGATGGAAATGAAGGAAGAAGCAGTCTTGGGACGTAAGAGTGACGTTTGGAGGAGGTGCCTGAGACAAGAGATAGATGTTCTGAGGTAGATTAGAGTAAGTGCCTGAAGTGCATAGACAGATTGGAGCTGCAGTCCCAGACATGGAGGTTGTTGACTTGTCAGGGTAGTTGTTGAAGTCTTGGAAGTGAGTGCAGTTGCCCAAAGGAAGTGACTAATGCGAAGTGGACTGGGGGATCTTAATCTGGCTCTTTCTAGTTTTATCTCCTATTATATTATTCTCCATCACCCCCACACGGTGATGACTCTCCCCAGACAGAATTGGGCACTGCCTCCTCTGTGTGCTCACATAACATTTTGTACCCACAACTTCTGCAGCACTTGGGTTCTGTTGAGATTGTTGACACCCTCAGTACTTTTCCTGGATTAGCCACAGAGTGTCTTGTTCATCGTTGTGTCACCAGCATCTAACCCATGTGTGGCCTATTGTACTCATTCAGTGTTTGCTAGATGCTTGAATCCTGGGCTGTCATAGCCGTGTGCAAGTTAGTCATTGGTATCCACAGAGGAAACACAATAAACTGCTTGTACAATCAAACAGTTATCTTGTTCTCTAACCACAGGTGACATTCCCCCCCACCCCCAAAAGTCGGAGTATCCATTCAGGAAACCTGAACAGGGGAAGGTGAACCCCTGTCCCAGCTGGAGTTAGATAAGTTTAGAGGGACCTGTCTTGTTTTCTGCTCTAAATGTTGGCTATCTGACCCCGCAGGTACGCACAGTAGCACGTAAGGAAATGGATCAGTGAAGCAGCAAGTAATGGCATCTAGCATGAGTTGTGAGCCATATGTTATGATTAAAAGTCAAAGCTTGGGATCTAGAATCCCTTAAAATCTAAAAAATAAAATACCTACCCTATCTTTTTTATATAAGTGTATCCATCACTAAAGTGTATTATCACCTTCCAAAGTCAGTTATTTTGTGTTTACAAACCTAAATTGAATAAAGGATTGCTGTAGGAACTTTTGTTAGTGAGTCATCTCAGACTAGTCTCTTTTTTTTTTTTTTCCCCCGTCTTGGTTTTCAAAGACCCAGCAGAGAAGAAACCTCTCTTTTGCCATTTAGAGGCTTGTATGTAAAGCAGTGGAGAGCGTTCCTAATAACATTCCAGCATTCAAAATTAGTGATTTAACATTGCTAATGTCATCTTTTATTTTCATTAAATGTAAACATTTGGGCAAGATTCCTAGGGAAAAAAGGAATCTTTGTATATTGGATACAATGTTAGGAATAAATTGGATTCTCTGTTTCTGTGATTTACATCATTCTATCCATCCATCTCCTTCTTAGCACCTGGCCAGATACTCAGGATGCAAAGGAAATAAGGTTGGTCCCTGTCTTCAAAACGTGAGTTCCCAGTCTAGCTGGAGAGACTGATGAGTCAACAAATAATTACACTGTGATGCCTTTTAAAGCAGAACAGGCAGTAATTAACTCTGCCCAGGGATAAAGTGGAGCTGGAGAGAGTTCAAGGAGACCTCACTGAGAAGGAGACACTGAAAGGATGAATCAGCTGGTGGGCAGAGCTGGGGAGGGCATTCCGGACCAGCAAAGGTCTGTGCTGAGTGCAGAAGCTTAACTACACTTTGGAAGTTGTGAGGACTGTTTTTTTTTCTCTTTTTTTAACAATGATTTTTTTTTTCTTCTCATGAAAAGAAGAGAAAGTAATCAGGGCTGAAATATATCAAGTTTCTTTTAAGTCAGCTGATGATTTTTTTCCCAGAATGCTTTTATGCTCAGAGTCTCAATATAAGTTCCTTGAGGGCAGCATCTCAGCTTACTTCATTTTAGTTATAGTACCCGCCGTTAGTGGCTACTCTGTAAACATCTGTTGGTTGAATGAATGAATATAGCATCAGATATAGTTCCTGAAATAAAGGCTTTAAATTTTCTTTGGAAGAATTTTTTTGCTTAAAGATAGGCAGTTTTATATTTACTGCTTTTGCTTGCTTCTTGGTAAAGGATTTTACATCTTGTTCAGAAGAAAATGCCTAGAGATCATGGTATATTTAAGAGGCTCCCATGAACTACAGCTGTAAGCATTACATCAAGATACTATCTTAACTACTAGGTTTTAGTATAATGTAAATCCCATGGACAGAGGAGCCTGGTAGGCTGCAGTCCATGGGGTCGCTAGGAGTCAGACACGACTGAGCGACTTCACTTTCACTTTTCACTTGCATGCATTGGAGAAGGAAATGGCAACCCAGTCCAGTGTTCTTGCCTGGAGAATCCCAGGGACAGGGGAGCCTGGTGGGCTGCCATCTGTGGGGTCGCACAGAGTCGGACATGACTGAAGTGACTTAGCAGCAGCTGCAGCAGCTGTAACAGGCATTGTATTGCTAGTTTATAGAAAAACTTGTGGGAGGAAAAAAAAACATGATTTAGGAAAAGATGAATGTTAACAACAGAACTGTTTGATCCATCCTGTGGAATGACAATACTGGTGCTAATAAAAGTCAACTTGTTGATGTAATGTGCTCTAATCACAAAGTACCTCCCGCCCTTTCTCAAGTCACGGCACACATAATACAGTACAGTGATAGCCAAGGCCCTAAGGGAGCGTTTAATGCTGCTTATGAGGCCTGAAACCTCCCAAGTTTCATGATATTAGACGTATACTGAAAAAGAACAGTTAATTGTTTTAAGTCTGAGATAATGATATCAGAAGACGCTGGTGCTCAGTATAGAGACCAGACAAGGGGGAGGCATTTTTCAGCTGGCCCAGTGTTACTCTGAAGAAGAGAACGTCTGGACACAGATGTTCTGGTCACTAGGAGGAAACCAGTGTAGCAGTGGAGAACTAGACAGCACCATTCTTAGGAAACCCCTGGGAATATTTTAAAACCTAAGTCTTAAAAAAATAAAACTTTTTAAGTTTCATTTCCTTTTAGGAACAAGAAAAAAACTATTATGGTCAAGTATCATAACCCCCAAAAAAGTTATGTATTATAAATACATAATTTTGAATTATTTTTAAAAATAATCATTCTGTATTGGTGGGTGGTGCTTGGCACAGCTGAGCTCCACTGGAGTGCAGTTCTGTGGTCATTCTATGGTAAATTACCCAGGCTCTCCGAGCCCTACAGTGACATGGATGGCAAAGTTCCTAGGACCTTCCATCAGCATTCATTGTTATTCTTTGCTGAAAGTCTAGCTTCTCATTTTTAAAGTGGCTTTCCAAAATTTTTGGAATGGGGAGTGGTGTGCAAGTTGGGGGTGTTGCACTGGTGTGATTGTTCCAGTAATTGGGACTGTGTATTTCCCATTACATCTCGTTTATTGGCATTCCGGGTTTTGTGTGTTTAAATAGCACCAGTCGGTTTCTCAGAGTACTGACTGCCCTTGGATGAACTAATAGTGTCTGATCTCAGATGTGAAGTTGGCACACCCTACCCCTCAGGGCCCTTCCTTTCCATCTGCAATTGTTCCTTGGGTAGTTGTTTTTAACTTTAAAAAAATTTAATTCAAACAACCATTTTACCCCACCCATGTAAGAAATCAGTTACCTTCATCTTTTCATGTGAATTAAAATAGTTTTTCAGCCCATAGCCAGGAACCATGTTTTAGCTTTCATCAAAAACCTGCAATCTAAATATTGACCATCTCTGCCAAATATTTTGAACTAGGGACGATTCAGGGCTGGCAGATGTCTGATAATAGAAAATTCAACCAGCTTGTAGTTCCTGCAGCCCTGTTGGGCACTCCATGACAAGCCCAGAAGGTCTTCTTTGGTAGTCTGGGATGTGGTTTTGGAACCTATATTTTTTAAAAACCACCTCTGTTGATTGTGATCAGATTGTTCTGGATACAATCTGAAATGTAAGTCTACATCACAGTCACTTAGGGCATACTTGAAAAATGTGGATTCCTGGGGGTCCAACCTCAGAGATTCAGATCCTGTTAGGAAACCAAAATTGAGACCCATGAAAAATCAAACCAATTGAATGCTAAATGTATCAGAGGCAGTTAATAAATATTTGTTTGAGTCAACTGCCCAACATGGTAGGAATTTGGTGTGAGCTAGAGATGTCCTGAACTTTGTGGAAGAGGTGGGCCTTGGGCATGATGGGGAAGGGATTTAGACACAGGCCGAACAGAGCAGGGAAAGGCATTTATTCATGGAAGTGTGGGAGGGGCAGAGGCGCGCAGGAGCTCGGTGGACGTGGGATTGAGAGATGAGCATGACTGTACAAAATGCACAGATTTCTGTTGTGTGTTTTTCACCCCCTGTGTTCAGAGAGGAGTTGGAGCAGTGTATGATAAATGTCACATATTGGATGTGTGGGCTCTCCTGCTGAGACATCTCTTTACTCCCAGTCATCAACCATGAATGGCTGATAGAATCGAAGGAAGGATGCCTCCCCTTTCCTTCTCTTAGTTCCATTTGGGTTCCTTCTAAGGGTGGAATTCACTTGAGAAAGATCATCTCTGATAGGGGAGATTGAGCTCCAAGTGCTCAATTGTTTTGGATGTTTTGGTTTTTAATAGATGTGGGTTTCGTAGGGAACTGAAATTAATAATGTATGTTTGATTCACTCGGCTGGGTCATTAGTCTGGGCTTTGGTTCCTGCCTTGGAGGAACCCCGTCTTCTACTTAGAGAAACAGAATTACAGTGGCAGTGATGGAGTCTTATCCACGTCGCCAGGCCAAGCACAAGCATTGCCGGGCCAATCCAGCTTATAGGTGTGAGGTCCTGAAAGGCTGCACACAGGATGCGTATCTAAGCAGAATCCTGAAGACTGAGTAGTAGCTGGTCAGAGGAGGAGAGGAGGTTCCCCAGGAAGTGGGAAAGCACATGCGAAGGCACATTTGCAGCAGACCACACGGCCTGATTAAAGTTGCAAGGCGTTTGGTCCAGCGGGAGCTCTGGGTGTCTGAAGAGAAGCTAAGGCAGAACCGTCTATGCAGAGGCCAGGTTTTTATATGTCTTACAGGCCATGCTGGCCTTCCCTGGTGGCTCAGACAGTAAAGAATCTGCCCGCAATACAGGAGACCTGGGTTCGATCCCTGGATCAGAAAGATCCCCTGGAAAAGAAAGTGGCAACCCACTCCAACCTATTGCCTGGAGAATTCCATGGATAGAGAAGCTTGGTGGCCTGCAGTCCATGGGGTCATAGAGAGTCAGGCATGACTCAGAGACTTTCATCGTCACCACCACCGTCATACACCATGCTAAAGGGTTTGAATTTTGTCATGAAGGGAGTAGGGACCTGTCAGAGGATTTTAGGCAGGGTTATTTTGTGTGGTGTGGCTGCTGCAGTATGAATAATGGATTGAAGAGGGCAAGGCCAGAGTTTGAGAGGCAAGAAATGAGAGCCTGGTCTTGAGTGGGAAATGGGAATAGAAGGACAGATGGGGAAGGCATGTTCAACATGTTAGAAGGCATGTTCAACATGTTAGAAGGCATGTTTAACAGCACTTGGCGGCCACTTGAGGTTTGGCAGAGGAGGAAGTTGTGACTGAGTGGATAGTGCTGTTGTGCCCTGAGATTGGGATATGGGAGGAAGCTCAGTTTGGTCGGGAAGATCGTGAGTTCATTTAGCAAATGTCAGTACTTCGAGGTGCTTGTGGGACATTCAAGTGGAAATGTCTGGAGGGCTCTTAGTCTGGAATTTAGGAAGGTGTGGGCTAGATGTTGGTGTAAATGGGAAGAGGGAACTTAAATGTTGTGGTACTGGGTTAATTTCATCTCCAGAATATTTCTCATAGCAGTCACTACTTTCCACCTCCTCTGCTGTTGCCTTGGTTGAAGCTCCTGTTGTGTTCCAACCTAGCTGGTGGAGTGTCTTTTAAAAATGAGGTGGTAACTTGTTATTTTCCTGCTTAAAACTCTTCCTCAGTGGTTTCCCATTGCCCTTCTTCGCATGGTACAAGGCCCCGTGTGGCCTGGCCCGCCCTGCCTGCTGCCCTCTCCACGCTCACTTTTTGCCGTCCTTCTCCCTCTTTTGACCACACTGTCGCTGCAGTGCCTTCTTCACGGCCACAGATTCTCTTCTTTCCCCTTGTGCACTGTTTTTCTCTTTTCCTGACCTTTCCCCCCATCCTTGGCCTGGCTGCTCTCTCTCCCCTTACCCCACCCTTGACCTGACCAGTCCTCGTCTTTCAGGTCTCACCTCAGGTCACATTTTTCAGAGGAACCTTCCTTGATCTTTCGAGCTACATTAGAGTCAGCATGCATTTTTCTTTCCTAGCACTATCACAGTTTGTTGTTAGTTACTCATGTGTTTGCTTGGTGTCTGTCTCTCACACAAGCTCTGTGAGGGCAGAATCCGTACAAAAAATCTGTGTTTTGTTTACCGTGGTACCACCAGTGCCAGACGGTTCTGAGCACGTAATAGCACTCCCTGAGTATTGGTTAGATTTGTTGAATGCATGAGGGTCATTGTCTTCATTTTCTATAGAAAAACTTGCAATTTTATACTGTCACAGAATAACTGACTGTGATTCAAGGTTTATAACATATGTAGTTGATTTCGTCTACTTTTGAGAGTATTCCATTTTTAACTGTTATTAAATACTCTATTCCTCTGGGAGGTTGGGGCAATAAAATTACAAATCCAATCTTAGGGGTATTTTTCCTCCCTGTTACCTGCATTCATCATGGTGACTCTGGTTGGCATGGCATGACCTGTCATCTGTCTGACAGTGATGTGGCTGCTGAGTTGGGTGTTTGTGGAAGAGTTGAGTAGCAGCCTTCTCCTGTAACCTGATTTGGGAAGTGTCCCAATACATGCTGTTTGCATTGCAGCTGTGGGAAAATCCACCTTTGTGAAGTTACTCACGAAAACTTACCCAGAGTGGCACGTAGCTACAGAACCTGTAGCAACATGGCAGAATGTCCTGGCTGCTGGCTCCCAAAAAGTAAGTTTTCAGTTGTGGTGGGTAGTTGGCAGGCTTGGGTTCATAAACTAGTTGCAGTAATCTAATTTGCTCCAAGTAGGTGAAGTAGTCCATTTTGTGTCTCCTTTTTAAAATACCTTTATTTCAGAAAGCAGACTGTGTACATCAGGGAGGGATGACTTGTTTGAATGTGTTAAGTTTTGATTTTTGTAGTTTTGACATTTCTGTTTAAGTGATTGCCTCTGTTCTTTCCAGTTTCCCAAAGCATGGCCAGCCATCCTGTCATTGAAGATTAATTTTGTCATTCCTACCCTTAAGTATTTTATTGAAATTGACCATCAGGAATAGTAGTTAATTACAGTGATTTTAGCTTAGTTTTGAAGTCTTAGAAATTGAAAGGAATCTTAGAGAAGATCTTGTCACATTTTAAGTCAATGCAGAAATCATAGCTAACGTTTATAAAGTGCATACTATGTGCCAGGCACTGTCCTGTCCCAAACACTGTACATTTCACAGATGCCTTGTGGCTGAAGCCCTCCCGTCAGTATGTTGCTGTGGGAGAGGCCACGGGCTTGGTTTCTCACTAGCCACATCAGTGTGAGTAGGGAACAACCAACTGGACGTGACCCTCAGAAGCAACTGAGGGAGTGGCAGCATCTCCGCAGACTCCTGTAGTTCCAGGAGCAGTCACGAGTACCTCATTCTTGCTTTTAACAGCCTATTGTTAGAAAGTTCTTGTATGAGCCACTTTGCATACCTGTGACTCTGATTCATTGGTTCAAGTTCTGACTCTTAAGACTTTTAACTTTTCCACATGGCAACTCTTCATTCATTTCTAAGGCAATGATTTCTTGATTTTTTGCCCCGTTGAGTCTTCTCTTTGAAATCAAATACCATTTTCCTCCAGACTGTTTCTCATGCAGAAGTAACTTTGTGTAGGAGATGCACTCCTGTCTGTTGGTTTTCCACCTAGATTTTAGTAAGAGTAGCACTCAGAGCTGAACAGGACATCTTAGATATCGTCTACATGGTACAGAATACCATAGAACTGGTTCTCTGTGCCCTTTGCTTGTGCTTCCAACTTAGGATCGTGTTACCTTTTTTGGCAGACACTTATACTTACTGAGGATATTTGTTTTTTTTAAACTGTCTCCATCTATGTATGTACCTGTGTGTGTGTATATGTGAGATTAACTTTTCTATTTAGTAAATAAATTATCTTTTTCTGAGTATGCCACAGGGCACCTGCTTTGGGGATTTAAAAATATAACCACAGATTTGGTACTGTTTCCTTCAAGAAGGAAATAGTATTAATTCTTTTATTCTTAATTCTCCCCTGGAGTGTGATCTGGACTTGGTGACTTGCTTCTAATGAGTACAGTGTAGCAGGATTAATAGTGTGTGACTTTCTGTGGTAGGTGGTAAAAGACACCGTATCTTCCGTCCTGCTCTCTCTCGATCACTTTTGGCTCTGGGGCTGCCAGCTGCCCTGTGATGCAGCGTACCTGTCTGTGAAGGGGTCCACGCAGCAAGGAACTGGTCCTGCCAGGAGCCGTGTGACTGAGTCTTCTTGGAAGCAAATCCTTGAATCCCCAGTCAAGTCTTCAGATGACTGTAGCCTCAGCCAATATCCTGACTGAAATCTCATGGAAAACCCTGAGGCAGAACCACCTGGCTAAGCTGTGTCCCGAATTCCTTTCCCGTAGAAGTGGATTTAATGAATGTCTTTTTTTGTTTAAGCCACTAAATTTTGGCACAACTTAGATAATTACTACTCTGATAATCCCATTGTCTGGAAATAAAACAGTTAACATTTTTGTCCTTTTAAATTTTTTTAAAAGGACAAAATGTATATATTAACACACATATAAATGTATAAAACATACACACATTTCATCTTTTAAAAAATGTATTTATGGCTGTGCTGGGTCTTCATGGCTGCGCAGGCTTTTTCTCTAGTTGCGGCACGCAGGGACTGCTCTCATTGCGCTGCTCGGGCTTCTCACTGGTGGCTTCTCTGGTTGCGGAGCATGGGCTCTAGGTGACCAGGCCTCATTGGTTGCAGTGTGCGTGCTAAGTAGTAGCTGGCGCATGGGCTTACTGCTCCAAGGCATGTGAGATCTTGCCGGACCAGGGATCCAACCAGTGTCCCCTGCCCTGGCAAGTGGATTCTTTACACTGAGCCACCAGGGATGCCCACGTTTCCTCTTTTAAAGTAAAAATTGTGACTGTCACTTGCACGTCCCTTGATACCCAAGGCCTTCTTCCTTTCCGTTAATGTCGTTTTAACGGTTGCTGTATGATGTTACACTGTATAATGTGGTGTACTATCATTTAGTCATCCAGCCTTATTTTGAATGTTTACTTTTCTAATTTCTGCTTATTATAAACTGTCACAATGATGAATATTTTTGTAGCATATCTTTTTTTCTTTTTAATGGCTTAATTTTGAGGGTAATCTAGAAGTGGTATTTGGATGTCCCCAAATTACATGTTTTGTTGAGACTTTTGTTACATTTTGTAAAATCTTCCTTCAGAAAAGTTTTACTATTTTTCTCATATTTTCAGCAACACAGGGTATTATTTTTTTATCCTTTCTGACTTGAGAGTGAAGAAAATGAATGGTATGTTATTTTATTTTACATTTATTTGATTATTAATTTGTAAGGCCTCCTCAGACAACCATTTTGCTTTTTTGCATTTCTTTTTCTTGGGGATGGTCTTGATTCCTGTCTCCTGTACAATGTCATGAACCTCCGTCTATAGTTCATCAGGCACTGTGTCTATCAGATCTAGTCCCTTAAATCTAATTCTCACTTCTATTGTATGTCATAAGGGATTTGATTTAGGTCATACCTGAATGGTCTAGTGCTTTTCTCCACTTTCTTCGATTTCAGTCTGAATTTGGCAATAAGATGTTCATGATCTGAGCCACAGTCAGCTTCTGGTCTTGTTTATGCTGACTGTATAGAGCTTCTCCATCTTTGGCTGCAAAGAATATAATCAATCTGATTTCGGTGTTGACCATCTGGTGATGTCCATGTGTAGAGTCTTCTCTTGTGTTGTTGGAAGAGGGTGTTTGCTATGACCAGTGCATTTTCTTGGCAAAACTCTATTAGCCTTTGCCCTGCTTCAATCTGTATTCCAAGGCCAAATTTGCCTGTTACTCCAGGTGTTTCTTGACTTCCTACTTTTGCATTCTAGCCCCCTATGATGAAATGACATCTTTTTTGGGTGTTAGTTCTAGAAGGTCTTGTAGGTCTTCATAGAACCATTCAATTTCAGCTTCTTCAGCATTACTGGTTGGGCCATAGACTTGGGTTACTGTAATATTAAATGGATTGCCTTGGAAATGAACAGAGATCATTCTGTCGTTTTTGAGATTGCATACAAGTACTGCATTTCGGACTCTTTTGTTGACCATGATGGCTACTCTATTTCTTCTAAGGGATTCCTGCCCGCAGTAGTAGATATAATGGTCATCTGAGTTAAATCCACCCATTCCAGTCCATCTTAGTTCGCTGATTCCTAGAATGTTGATATTCACTCTTGGCATCTCCTGTTTGACCACTTCCAATTTGCCTTGATTCATGGACCTGACAGTCCAGGTTCCTATGCAATTTTGCTCTTTACAGCATCAGACCTTGCTTCTATCACCAGTCCCATCTACAACTGGGTGGTGTTTTTGCTTTGGCTGCATCCCTTCATCAGAAAACTAAGATCATGGCATCCGGTCCCATCACTTCATGGCAGATAGATGGAGAAACAGTGGAAACAGTGCTGACTTTATTTTTCTGGGCTCCAAATTCACTGCAGATGGTGATTGCAGCAATGAAATTAAAAAATGCTTACTCCTTGGAAGGAAATTTATGACCAGCCTAGACAGCATATTCAAAAGCAGAGACATTACTTTGCCAACAAAGGTCTGTCTAGTCAAGGCTATGGTTTTTCCAGTGGTCATGTATGGATGTGAGAGTTGGACTATAAAGAAAGCTGAGTGCCAAAGAATTGATGCTTTTGAACTGTGGTGTTGGAGAAGACTGTTGAGAGTCCCTTGGACTGCAAGGAGGTCCAGCCTGTCCATCCTAAAGGAGATCAGTCATGGGTGTTCATTGGAAGGACTGATGCTGAAGCTGAAACTCCAATACTTTGGCCACCTGATGTGAAGAGCTAACTCATTGGAAAAGACCCTGATGCTGGGAAAGATGGAAGGCGGGAGAAGGGGATGACAGAGGATGAGATGGTTGGATGGCATCACTGACTTGATGGACATGGGTTTGGGTAGACTCCGGGAGTTGGTGATGGACAGGGAGGCCTGGTGTGCTGTGGTTCATGGGGTCGCAAAGAGTTGTACATGACTGAGTGACGGAACTGAACTGACTCCTTGAAAAGAAAGTTATGACCATCCTAGATAGCATATTAAAAAGCAGAGACATCACTTTGTCAACAAAGGTCCGTCTAGTCAAGGCTATGGTTTTTCCAGTGGTCATGTATGGATGTGAGAGTTGGACTGTGAAGAAAGCTGAGCACTGAAGAATTGATGCTTTCGAACTGTGGTGTTGGAGAAGACTCTTGAGAGTCCCTTGGACTGCAAGGAGATCCAACCAGTCTATCCTAAAGGAGATCAGTCCTTGGTGTTCATTGGAAGGACTGATGCTAAAGCTGAAACTCCAATACTTTGGCCACCTGATGCGAAGAGCTGACTCATTGGAAAAGACCCTGATGCTGGGAAAGATGGGAAGGCGGGAGAAGGGGATGACAGAGGATGAGATGGTTGGATGGCATCACTGACTTGATGGACATGGGTTTGGGTAGACTCCCGGAGTTGGCGATGGACAGGGAGGCCTGGCGTGCTGTGGTTCACGGGGTTGCAAAGAGTCGTACATGACTGAGCGACTGAACTGAACTGAACTGATTACCAATTAATTGAACAACTTTTTAATCTTTATTGGCTATGTTTTAGTATTCTTTATGAACTGCTTGTTCAAACCTCTTGCCACTTTTTCCTCCTATTGAGATCTTCAGGTTTTTGTACTGGCTTCATAAGAACTCATTGTATTGTTAAATATCTTAACTCTTTGTCATATACTGTCGATTCTTTCCCCAGTGTTGTCATTTTTTCTTTGCCTTTCTGTATGGGATATTTCGCAATGTAATACTTGAAAGTTTTTATGTGGTCAGAGCTACATTTTCTTCGTAGTTACTGCCTTTGATGTGAAAGTCTAAAAAAACCTGTTACAAGCCCAAGGTGATAAAAACATGCACTTGTTTTTCTTTCTTTTGCTTTTAAGGTTTTACCCTTTATGTGACTTTGAAAGTTACAGGAGTCTTAATTTTCCCCCAATTGTTATCTGCATTTCCAGTAATAGTCATGTTGAGTGGTTATATATTTTGTGGTTATTGTGACTGGGAACTGTTTTTCCATCATCTTTTTCAAACTGGTTATTGCTGTTTTAAAGAAAAGCAGTTGATTGTTGTATATGTCTTGTGTGACTTAATTCTCTCTCTTCTCTCTTTTTTTTTTTTTTTTTGCTTTATTTGCTTGAGGTTTTAGAAAATAATAGTTTTCTCTAAATCCTAATCACTTGTAAGGGCTTTCCAATATCCAAACCTCATTTCTGGTTTCTTTTGTTAGATAGAAGTTCCAGAATAATATTAAATAGTAGCAGTGATGGTAGTCACCCTTATCTTTTCTGTCTTTAGTGAAACTACCTCTAATGTATCATCATTAAGTTCTGTGCTTGTCATTCATTTCAATAGACTGTGTGGAGGAGGTACCCTTCTATTACTAAGATATTAACTGTTTTTATCAGTATCAGATGTTAAGTTTTCATCAAAAGCCTTTTTTAGCATCTAGTGAGATAACCATGGGATTTTTCTTTCCTTTGCTTTTTTCTCTTAGTGTTAGTCATAGATTTGATAATGATGTCATCCTCACATTCCTAGAATGAACCCTTTTGATCATGGTGTACTGTTGCATTAATTTGCTAATATGTTGTTTGGACTTTTGCATGTGTATTTATAAATTTAATTGGTATTACTATTTGGGTATACAGTTTTTGACAGGTTTTACCATCAGGGTTATGAAAATGAATTGAGCTTTGTATCATTTTTAGCATAGAAATTGTCTATTCCTTGAAGGTATGATAGAAATTAGTTTCAAAATTACATGGACTTGATGTTGTTTGAGGGGAATATTGGACAACTCTTTCTTCCTCAATTATTATTCAGGGTTTTTAGTCACTTTTGATAATTTTTTTCCAAAGAATTGCCTTTTATTAAGATTTTCAAATTTAATAATGTAAAATTTGTACATGTCTTTTATGCTTTAAATTCTGTATTGAGAGTTATTTTATTGTTTGTCTCATGTTGCTTATCTGTGTGAATATTTTGAAAGGAAAAGACTTGGTAGATGATTATTTATTCTTTTTTAAAAGGTGCAATTAATAGATTGTAATTTTTAATTCTGTTGGGGCTTGCATTCTAGTTCATTACTTTTTGCTTTTAAATTTATTTCTCAGAATTTTTGTATTTTGAAAAGTCTTTAATAAAGTTAATGATTAATTTGTGTATTTTCCCCTTTTTTCTGCCTTAATAATACTGTTGGCCAAAAAGGTTCACTAGGTTTTCTCCCACCTGTTTTTGGCCAACCCGATAAAAGCATTTGCAATGGGAAAGTTTCTTCGTAGAATAACTTATGGCCCTATCTTCTAGATTTTGACATATGAGACTGTAACTGAAATTTCTAAAAAATATGTAATTGTAGTTTTAACTTATTTTTTGCCTAAGAATTATTTTTAGTGTTTTACATATTCTGAGTAGATTTTGTATGTTTATTATTTTGTTAATCTAGTTTTATTTTGTTAAGATCAGTGTGGCTGATACAGTTTCTCATTGGGGAAACTTACTGAGGTTTTCTTCATGGCCTGTGTATGGTCAGTTTTCATAAGTTTGCCATGGACTTTTAAGAAGAGTATGTATTTCCGTAAATTCTGTGTAGTTTGATGTCACATATTTTATCCATTCTAAGATGCCATTGATTATGAGACTATCAATTTAGTGACACTCCTAAGGAATAATTAAAATGTCTGTTCTGTTTAGTAAGCATTGTACTATGTATCCCAGTTTCCGATATGTGAAAAAAATGGTTTAGAGTCTAATCCTCCAAGTTCTCTACAGGTTTTTTTTTTAATTAAATGCTAAGAGAAGTGTACTAAAGTTTTGTGCTTTTATTATGTTTTGCCCATTTCTCCTTGTATTTTAAAAAATATTTATTTACTTATTTTTTATTTTTACATAAAATAAATGGGTCTTTGTGGCTGTACACTGGCCTCCTCTAGCTGCGGCGAGCAGCGGGGAGGCCCCTGTCTCGCTCCAGTGCGTGGTCTTCCTCTTGTGGGGGCTTCGCTTGTGTCAAGCACAGGCTCTGGCACGCGGGCCTCAGTAGTTTCAGTGCACAGGCTCAGCAGCTGTGGCTCTGCAGCTCTGGAGCACAGGCTTAGTTGCTCTGAGGCATGCAGGGTCATCCTGGACCAGGGATTGAATCCATGTTTCCTGCATTGACAGGCAGATTCTTCACCACTGGATCACCAGGGAAGTCCCTAATGCTTTTTTTCTTAATACAGCTTTGCCACATCTGCTTTCTTTTTATTTGCACCTACTTGATGGATTTTTCTGCCCCTTTGTTTTCAACTAATATCTGTCATCTTGGTTTGGTGTTTCACTTATGAACAGGAGTTTTAGCTTTTACACATTTTGAGGGTCTGCTTCCCATTCCTGGGAATTTTTCTCTTTGATCATGATTATATTTAACTTCTTCCTGCCACCTTATTTTTGTGCTTTCATCTCCTTTTTTTTTTCTTTTTTCTGTATTTAAATATTTCTTTCATCTTTCTCCGCTTCATTCCTGTGGTAATTTTTACTATTTTTACTCTGCTAGTGGAAACATTTAAACTAAAAATATACATGTTAAATATATATATATATGTTTAAGATTCACAGATACAGAAAACAAACTTGTGGTTACCAAAGAGGAGAGGGAAGGGGGAGGAACAAATCAGGAATGTAGGATTAACAGATACAAACTACTACATACTAAATAGACAAAGCAACAAGAATATACAGCACAGGGAATTATAGCCATTTATGTTGTAATAAGCTATAGTGGAGTATAATCTGCAAAAATACGGAATCACTGTGTTGTACACCTGAAACTAATATAATATTGTACATCAACTATACTTCAATAAAAAATATATATATATTCAGGTTTAAACCTATTTATAGATACTAATGGCATCTCCATGAAAGAAAAAAATAAATTTTACTACTTTTTTATTACTTTCTTCTCTAGGCTCTACCACCCAAGCATAGAAATCTGTAATTTTATAGTTCTGGAATGTTTGTACATAGTGAAATTTCTCTGTCTCTTTCTCTCTTTTTTTCTGGCCAGGCTGGACAGCTTGTGAGATCTTAGTTTCCTAATCAGGGATTGAACTTGGACCCCAGCAGTAAAATCACCAAGTCCTAACCACTGGATCGCCAGGGAATTCCTGGAAATTTCTCTTTTAACTATAGAAATTGGCAGTAAACTTCTTAACCACATTAATAATAATTTATACTTAACTCTCTTCTGCTGGTCATTCACTGAACACTGTTTTCTTATTGCCACTTCCCATTTCTTGATTCTTTGATTCATTTTTCAATTGGTTGAAGTTTATTTTAGAGGAATTTTTTTTTTAGAATGTAGGTGGTATTAATATAGTCTCTGAGCGATTGCTTGTCTTAAAATGTCTTTAATTTCTGTTGTGTTGTTGCTCAGTTGCTTAGTCGTGTCTGACTCTTTGTGACCCCACAGACTGCAGCACACCAGGCCTCCCTGTCCTTCACCATACCTTGGAGCCTGCTCAGACTCATGTCCATTGAGTTGGTGATGCCGTCCAACCATCTCATCCTCTGTCAGCTCCTTCTCCTCCTGCTTTCTGTCTTTCCCAGCATCAGGGTCTTTTTCCATGAGTTGGCTCTTTGCACCAGGTGGCCAAAGTATTGGAGCTTCAGCTTCAGCATCAGTCCTTCCAGTGAATATTCAGGACTGATTTCCTTTAGGATGGACTAGTTGGATCTTCTTACAGACCAAGGGACTCTCAAGAGTCTTCTCCAACACCACAGTTCAAAAGCATCAATTCTTTGGTGCTCAGCCTTCTTTATAGTCCAACTTTCACATCCACACATGAATACTGGAAAAACCATAGCTTTGACTATAGGGACCTTTGTTGGCAGAATAATGTCTCTGCCTTTTAATATACTATCTAGGTTTCTGCTATAGGGAAGTGTTATGTGGTTCTGATCTTTTTTTAAATGTAAGAAATTAATATTTCCCCCCTCCTTAGGTTTTTGTTTCGTTTTTATGAATTGAGATCTTGCTAGGATAGGTCTGGGTGTGTGTGTGTATGTGAGATAGAGAGAGAGAAAGAGAGAATATGAAAGCCACATATGTAAATCCATATTAAATCCTTTCTGGTACTCAGCAAATTTCTCTGGTGGAAAGTCTCACGTCTTCAGAGATATTCTTTAATTTTTTTCTTTGGTTTTGGCTTCTTTTTCACCTGAACTAAAACCATAGTAAAAGTACCATGGTTTTAAAAGTTTATTTTTGTTCTAAAATACCTAGAGATATGTCATGTTTCTATTAGACAGTGATTCTCAGTGACTGAAATTTGTTGAGAGGGAGACACAGACCTTATGAGTAGTGGTCTTCCTCCATTCATCTCTTTTTTTGGGGGGGTAGTGGCATTTCACCTCTCTGTATTGGGCTCATCACTTGAGAAAGAAAATTGTTCACTTTGGGTAGGTAGTTTTATCTAAAATATGGGTACTGCAAAGTTGCACATTGTTTTAGCTCTTGTTTGAAAAGTTATTTGATACAAAATTGTATTAACTGCTGTGGGGTTGGAGAAGGTGACATTACATCTTGATGTATCTTTCCAGAAGAAAGAAAAAACAAAAAATACCCTCCCACTGTGTAACAGTGTATATTGGATCTCCTAAACTGTTTCTGTTTGTTTCTTAACTTTCTGCTTTTTTCTGTTAGTTTAGGAAAAATTTCTTGAGTTGATACTCTGTATGTGCTGTGTGCTGTGCTTAGTCACTCAGTCCTGTCCTACTCTGCTCAGTCGTGTCTGACTCTTTGCGACCCCATGGACTGTAGCCTGCTAGGCTCCTCTGTCCATGAATTCTCTGTCCTCTGTCCATGAATTCTCCTCTGTCCATGAATTCTCCAGGCAAGAACACTGGAGTGGGTTGCCATGCTCTCCTCCATCGGATCTTCCCAACCCGGTAATCGAACCCAGGTCTCCCACTTTGGAGGCAGATTCTGTACTAGTCTGAGCCAGGAGGAAAGCAGTGTTCTGTTTGATACTCACTAATTAGGTTTAGTGCAGTTTACAGTCTGCTGGTTACTGTCTTCATTGGGAGTTTCGTTTTGGCAATTGCATTTTTTCCCTCTAAGAATGTTCTTTTCATATTGTTCCATTTGGAGCCTGGGTTCATTTCTTTTACTGGGGGGCATGCCATGCAGTCTGTGGGACCTTAGTTCCCCAACCAGGGATCGGAGCCTTGCCCCTGTAGTGGAAGTGCGGGGTCTTAACCTCCAGGGAAGTCTCTGGCTCCTTTTTTTGATAACCTGTTCTTATCAGTGTGGCAGTCTCTTGAATCTTATTGAGCTTTTTCCATTTTCTCCTTTCTCTGGCAATAGCTCTGTCTCCTGAGAGGCTGCTTGTCCTGAGCACATTGATGAGTTCACTCCTTTTGAATGGCTGAGTATTTTTATTTCCACTGCTTGTCCCCTTTTTTGTTTTTATGTCTAAAGGGATATGTGCTTCATGTTCTGTAGTTGAGATAGGTTCTTTAGAAATAGTGTAGGCCTCTGTACAGTCAACCTGGTGCCTCTGCCAGCGCAGTGCCCCACTCCAGTCAGCTGGCTTCCCTGCCATCTCAGAACTGTGCCACGCACCATGGGCTCCCTACAGTCTCCAGTGACCCTGCCAGAGACCCCAGTACATCCAAATTTGTCCTCCTGCTTCAGCCTCCAGCTCTCAGCCAGGGGCCGTTTGTGAGGCTGGTGTGTGTTTGTGGGTTGGGACTGGAAGGAGGGAAGTTGTTTTGTGACCTGCTGTGCTCTACCTGCATTGCTCCTGATGAAACCTTCCAAAGGGTAAGACCCTTCTTTGGAATCCAGGGTTGATATTCTGTGAAACCGGACCACTTGTGGTTGTCTAACCTCCCCTTCCCCACCCCCCACCCCCACCAAGACTTTTGTCTCTATGTGAAATTCTTTCTTCTTAATCTCTATTTCCATCTATGGAGATTCCATGTAGCATTTACTTACTTCCCAGCTTAATGCCACTCTTTTCCAGAAACTTCCCAGATTCTCTCCACCATATGTGAGCACCCCTTTGTTGTATGTTCTGCTTTCTAGTCTAGTTTTCCATATTTTTGTCACCCCCTTTCTGTTTGCATTATGAGCTCCTTAAATTTAGGAACCATGTCTTGCTCGCTTTTATATGGAGAAGTATTAAAATGAAGAAGTTAGTGGAAGCCAGGTTTGAGTCCCCATTCAACACTTAACCATGAAACCTTAGGCAAGTTCCGTCACCTTTCTGAGTGGATGTTCTCCTCAAGGAAATGGGCATAACAGGGGTACCTACCTCATGGTGCTGTTGTGAAGATCAAATGAGACAGTATAGCACAGTGAACATTGAGATAAATCTTAATTTTGTTTTCTGTACCCCTTACAGCACCTAGCTCACGTAGCACCTCATCCACACAGGCCTTCAGTTAATGGTGACTGAACACAGATAAGAGTGCTTTGCGCAAAACTCACTTTAGCACTGAGTCAGTGGCAGAGCCCAGGAAAGAATCTAGGGTTCCTGAGTATCTTACACACGTTCCCGCCTGCACATGCTGAGTAAGTGGGTCTTCACGTGCCTTTCGTAAAGTGTCTAGAATCCAGGAGGAGGGATTTGTGTGTTTTTGTTTGTTCGTGTGTTTGTTTGTTTAACAACGTGTAGCTCTGCCATAAGAGAGACAGAACTCTTTATTTTGTGGGTTGGATTTTATAGTCAGTTACTTTCTTGTCTAGGTTAGTTTTAGAAAGAACCACAAATGGAAGCCCCAGAGAGAGGCAACATAGTGTTGCGGTAGAGGTAGTATGGTTGCAAGTAGAGTTTTAGGTGGCTGTGATTGTTAACTCCTCCTCCGGCACGCTCTGCAAACACATCTATCGGTGCATGTGCTAATTGTACGGTGGTTCTGCCTCTGCTGTTCTAGGTGTGTTGAGGCATGTCATCTCCCTCTATCAGAGTCTCACCTAATAAAGTAGGAAAGTCTCTCCCTTGGTTGTGTAGCTTTGACTGCACCAACGGTGAGGGATGCAGTATCTTTTTAGTGGGAGGAAACCTCTGTAATTGCTTCTCCCAGTGATTACAAGGTATGAGGTAGAAGGGTGGTGAACACTGTCAAGTAAATGCGTCCTAGGAAATTCTCCTCTTTTGTAATTTGCCTTTAGGCCGGCGCTGCCACCAGCCTTGGAAACTTGCTGGATATGATGTACCAGGAGCCAGCACGATGGTCCTATACCTTCCAGACATTTTCTTTCCTGAGCCGCCTGAAAGTACAGTTGGAGCCCTTCCCTGAGAAACTCTTAGCGGTTGGGAGGGCAGTACAGATCTTTGAGAGGTCTGTGTACAGCGACAGGTAAGGTCCCGAGCCTCTGCCGGCCACAGGCGCTGTGCTCAGCGCCACAGGTTTTCTTTTCTTGGTCAGACCCTGAACTGCTCTTGTCATTGAATGTTATCCTTGAAAAAATTGTCTTCTTTTTAACGACAACACTATAGAGATTTGTTCAGACTTACAATTTCAGTTACCACACATGTCAAGAAAGGAAACTGTGTTTTTCATAAACTAAATACATCTAATTTCTCACATTGGCACTGATTGCCTTGTCGTCTTTTCTGTCACAGAAGCAGGCTGGTGGCTACCTAGTAAAACCGTTACATGCACAAAGGCTCGGAAGAGACACTTAAGTAGCAGCGTATGTTTCAGCAAACCAGATGAATCAGTGGCTGGCTATCGCCTTGAAGAAAAAAGCAGATGGAATTAAAATCTGTGTTCCTAAAATGATAGGAGAAATACATTTATCCTTGTTTTATTCTTCAAGAAAGGATTTCTGAGTAGAAGCACATCTGAAAAATTGACTTCTGTCTTGGATGTAACCATTTTTGACTCTCTCGTGTGAGAGGACTTATTATTGGCCAGAGTCTATAAGAGATATTCAGTCTCTCATAGGTCCAGGGAAGGGCATTATCCTATCTACCGATGGAGTGAGATGAGTCACTTTTCACGAAGGCTAGCAGCTAGCTTGGGAATTCAGCCCCTTGATTCTAAAGGAGCTAGTCCGTCTATACTCCGGAATTCCTGGTTCTGCCACAAGACCAGGCTGAGTCTTGTGTTTCAGCCATTTGGCAATGAAGTGAGGGTGCCTCGATCTGGACATCACTGAGGGTTTTTTATCCGAAGGAACCTGTGTCAGTGTGAGATGGTGGCTCAAAGCATGTTGAGCTCTGAAGCCCCTTTGAATTATCAGAATGGAAAAATTCACTTTTATTGTCCATTCACGTCTTTTTTAAAATTTTTATTTATGTATTTTTGGCTGTGCTGGGTCTTCATTCTGCCCAGGCTCTCTCTAGTTGCAGAGAGTGGGGGCTACTCTTCACTGTGGTGCTCAGGGAGCAGTGGCTTCTTTGGCTGGGGAGCACGGGCTTTAGGGCATGCAGGCTTCAGTAGCTGCAGCTCCCCAGCTCCAGAGCACAGGCTCAAGAGTTGTGGCGTATGGGCTTAGTTCCTGTGGAGCACGTGGGGTCTTCCTGGATCAGGGATTGAACCCATGTCTCTTGCAGGCAGATTCTTTACTGCTGAGCCACCAGAGAAGCCCTGTCCATTCGCTTCTCAAGATGCTAGATTGGTTACCTGTTTACTTCCAAATTACAAAAACTAGCGCTACTTCTTAGTCTTCCCATAAAGCCGCCTGGAGGGGGAAAAATAAGGGTATATTTGTAAATGTATTGTGATTTTTTTTTTTAAGCATTACTTAAAAACCATTCAAGAAATGTAATACAAACCCTATAGGCTAGGCACTCCTTCTCTGTGGACCCCAAGAGAGAGCCTGTTCTTTATAAAAGCTAAATATGTGAATTGTAAATGGTTGAGCTATAGACTTTTGTTGTTTTTTCAACTGTTGGATACACTACTATTTATTTTCCTCTGCCTTCTCTCAAGCCTAGCCTCTTGAATTAGGAAGATGAATTACATATTGCTACCTTCCTGGAAACAGACTGGCCATTGGTCTTTTGATTTTCAGCCCTTTAGTGAGGTAGACATGTGAGAGACCCCTTAAAAATACAAATACTTTGTTTAGAAAGTACACGGACTTGAGAAGATCTGTTTAGAAGATCTCCAGACTTCTCTGGCGGTCCAGTGGTTGAGACTCTGTGTTTCTACTGTAGGGGGCATGGGTTTGATTCTTGATCAGGGGACTAAGATCCCTCATGTGGCGTGCCATGGTATAAAGGGAGACAGCTGATTGCACTATAGGCAGCTACAGCATCCCAGATGTTTTCTTCAGAGGGGACATTTTTGAGACAGAAAGGGTAACTGATTACACACTCTAACCCTGATGGTAATTTAGAGCCTCTCCACTCCTTTAAACATTTATTCATTTGGCTCAGCAAATGAACAGATTTGTTGAATGCCACCTGTGTTCAGGCACTGGGTCAGACCTGGGGCTGCAGCAGTAAGCAGGGCGGACCCAGTGCCTGCCCTCATGGTGACCTTAGTCTGGCAGGGACTGCACACCTGCCCAGGTGTGTTATATGTATTCCAAAGGAGGAACATCGCTTGTTTGGGAGGGTAGATGACAAGGAGGGGGAAATCTAAATCTTTTCTGTTTGAGTTGAAAGAAAACAATAGCATGTGGTTTTAGAGCAGGGACCCTGATGCCTTGGTGCTTAAGCTGGCCCTTTCCTGCAGTCCCTTCATTCAGGCTGCAGTGGCTCTCCCCACCCGCCTCAGCATTTAGCACCACCATGGCCTTTATGTCCTCTCACCCCTTCACTACCAGCTTTGGAGAAATAAAGAAGTGCTCATCCTCAGAAAAAGGCCAGGGCCTTTTATAAGACTAATTAACAGGTATTTACTTGCTCTTTATAAGATCTTCATTTCCATGTTACTTATGAAGAAGCTGAAAACATTTTTCAGATACTGAATTAGAAATTCACCTCTTTTCTTTGTTGCCTTCAGCTAGGCTATAGGTAAGCCATTTCAGAGCTCCCAAATTAGTGCCTTCATAGCCTAACAGTGAAGTAGTTACAGTGACAGCTAAGATGTCTTTAATAGTATGTGTCAGTCACTGTTGGAAGCACCTTGTAAGTATTACAGTTCTCACAACTCTACGAATTAGGTTCAACTGTTATCTATGTACAGAGGAAGAAGCAGCCTGAGAGTTTGATGACTTGCCCCTGGTGACACAGCTAGTGAATTTTGAAGCCAGGTCAGACTCAGGAGTGTGACGCTCCAACCCCTTCTCTTATGCAGCACTCACAGCCTTGTGGTGTATACCTCCCTGAGCCATTCATAGACAAGGCTTCCGAATTTCATTTTTCCAGAAGTAGCCAGTTGCTGAGTATTGCCTTAGAAACTGGAATTCACTGCTTAAGATGTAAACTGTGTTTTGTATCAAGATGCCTGAGGTTGGAAAGCAGAATTGCCCCTCCTGAAACAATGGTTTCTAGTTAGCTCCGACTTCCTATTTATCCGATGCTCCTTTAGTTACGGAAGTAAGCAAGGGGCAAAATGAGATTGATTTTTAGATTTAGCCTTCTCATATCTGGATTAGAAGCTCAGAAGCAGAGGAGGCTTGCTTTGGAGGAGAGTTTGTTTTCTTGGAGGTACTGCAGTTAGTAGGAAATGCGTTTCCTGCTCCATAGGGGACATGACTTAAGTACAGTTCCTGCTCTACTTCTCGGCTAGACCAAAGGATGGCTCTGCAGCCTCAGAACCCTTGAGTCCTTAAAGTAAGTCGTGGGTGCTTTATACTAGGTTGTTTTTTGTTTGGGGGCTTCCTTACAGTAATAGTAAGGAAATCTTAAAAGTCTGAGTCTACATGCACCATTTGCACATGTTTTGACTGGTTTCCAGGAGGGAAAATTGTTAGCAACCAATGGTACTGTCTTTCAGTGGCCTTTTTCTTCCAGTGGATTAATCCACTCAGAGATTTTGGCCTCTAAAGTCTAAATGCTATTCTCAGTATTGAGCAAAAAGTGTAGGTGAAGAATTCAGACTTCTTAAAAATCAGTAAGGAACCAAAAAGGTTAAGTGGTTTGGACAGACGTGGAAGAAGTTGTTATTAATGTTTTTTGCTTCTTTCTTTTGCCTTTCATTCCATTTCCCATTCTCTTCCCCTCACCCATCCCACCTACATTTCCAACCAGGTATATCTTTGCAAAGACTCTTTTTGAAAATGGTTCCCTCAGTGACATTGAATGGCATATCTATCAGGACTGGCATTATTTTCTCCTGCAGGAGTTTGCCAGCCGGCTCAGATTGCATGGCTTCATCTACCTTCAGGCTGCTCCCCAGGTAAGACAGAATTTAAAGCCTTAAACATTAGGGCCATATGAAACTTAAGAGGTGCTGTTCTCTGAGCCCCTGATTTTCCAGTTGGAGAAAGTTGGTTGTGGGTATTACCTGGAGCATGGAGAGCAGTGGGTGAGCACCCTCCCATTCTAGCACAAGGACCCAGTTCCCTTAGGCTTTCTGCAGCAGGGGGCTAAAGGGTCCCTCTTGATGTAGTGCCCACCTAGAGAAGATTGGGCTTTATCACTGGGATCCACAGTTTCAACCCTCTGACCAGCTAACCTGTAGCCAGTTGCCTCAGCTTTTCCTTCCCTCTAACTGGGTCATCAGAGTCCATTGTGGTCTCTATGGTTTCCTGACTATCATGTCAGGAGGACGAAGAGGCTTTCCTCACCTCATCCTGGTACTCTCCTAATTCATTGTCTGCTTTTTTGAACCTGAAGGATGCCACTGGTAAGGCACGATGGACTGTGGGAGTTGCCTCCCATGACCTCCGACCTGGACCATGGGGGCAGCCCAGCACACAGTAGGGTGGTGATGTGGAGTCTCTGGAGATGGCAGGGGTCCTTGGCTCTGCCAACCGTGGGCAGGCCCTGGAAATCTTTCCCCTGGATGGGTCCTTGTCTGTCCAATCCAGTGTCGCAGACACGTGATCCCTAAGGGCTCCTCTGGAGTGGGAGTCAAGCTGGGGGGCATTTTTGAGGGATGTGTTGCTCTCACCTTTTTAGACAGATACCTGACATACGGTCAAATGCCAGGTATAACGCATAGTCTTAGGAGGGAAAGTTTTCTTGAGGCTAGAGGCCAGGCTTTTAGGTATATGACCAAGTCTTGTGGAAGGAAGAAGCCTGAGAGCAGACTGGCCAGGGTCAGAAAATGGGTGGGAGCGCCCCCATGACACAGACTCGCAGGAACCAGAGGGGAGAGGACCGGATGGAAGGGCCTGACCTCAGCAAGGGTGGCAGCAGGCAAGGAAGGGCCTTGGGTGTGAAGGGGACCAGGGATCGGGGCTCTTTATGTCAGGAGCTTCTGAAGATTGTGAGGAAATAAAGAGAGTCCACGGAAGTAAATAGAGTCTCAGGTTTAAGTGAAACTCAACTGGAGATGCAGTGAAGCCAGAGGGCTGAGAACCTTCTGTGAAAAGCACAGCTGAAGGTGGCAGCCTCGCGCATTTATGACTTCTTGCAGTAGTTGTCATTTCCTGGGAGCAGGAATAGAAGAGACCAGTTCTGAAGGTGACTGTCCGGTAGGGGCAGGGATTGGTGTCAGTGTTTAGGGGAGAAGGAGACCCCTGCCAAAAGGATGGTTTGAGGTAGCCGAATGTAGGGTTCAGGGTGAGAGGAAAGTCCTGGCCCCCAGGAAGGCTCATGGCCAGAGCCAAGGATGGATTAAGAGCATTGTGGACTTGAATTGAGTGAAGATTGTGGTTGGGTTTGAAGAGGTGATGGTTTCCAGTAGGAGTTCATGGGATGGAGAGTTGAAGGCAGCAGCAGGTTGGGCTGAGCATTAAGAGAATTGAAAGCACTGCCACCTAACCTTTGCCTGGTTCCTGACCTAGCCTGCTGGGCCACTGGGACCCAGCAGGAGAGGAAGGAAGTCTTCCTCACGTCTTTGTGTACTTGGAATGACTGTGAGATGGGACAATGATGGTAACAATGGTGGTGGTGGCTGTAATTGTTACGGTGTGGCTGGTAACATCTTTTTGGAGAGACGAATTGAGGTATTTCAGCTGGGGTGGAATAGGGGTTGAAGGATTAAGGATTACTGCAACTTGATGGTAGAAAAAAATTACTTACTCATTTTGGAATTGAATGGGGATTTTGGTGCTGTTTTGATGGCACCAGAACTGAGAATGTTGATATCCTTCCCCTGAAGTCACTCCTAACCTCTGCTGTGAGACCCAGAGGGACTGTGAGAGAGCAGAACAGAAGTGAAACATCTTTATGTAGAAAGCGGTGCAGAGTCCCGGCAGATGTTGGCTTAGAGCTCATGTGATGGGCTTGAGTAGGGCATTTTGCTCCTTCCTACCTACTCTTCACTAACCTGTAAAAAGCAAGCGAGCCAACAGTAAAAAAAGAAATCAGAAGAGAAACGGCTGGGCCTCAGTGCCCCAAAGAATCAGCAAGAGAGAGTGCAGCTGGCCAGTGTACCTCCAAGAGCCAGGCCGTGTCTGCAGCCCGGACAGCGTGTGCTGCGAAGACCTGGGACAAGGGGCACCTGGGTGTGGGGCTTAGGAAGTGCAGTGGTCAGACCCACTAGCAGTCCCTGTCCAGTTGCTGCCTCTGACTGCAGGCAGTCCAAACAGCAGCTCTTCCAGGAGGGTCGGGTGGAGTGAAGCAGGCAGCTGCCGTCCCAGCCATGCTCTTTCCTGTTCACGTTCAGTGCGTCCTCCCCATGAGGACTGAGGTAAAGAGGAACCAGACTAAAGCACTGTTTGCACAAGGTTGTTTTTTGTTGTTTTTTTTTTAAAAAGAACTTGTAACCATATCAGTACAGCAAGAAGTACACCAAATGTTCAAAATAGAAGTTTACCTAGGCTTCTGGGAGGGAAGAAAAGTTTGCTCTCTTAAGTAAATTAATAGTGCAAAGGGAAATGTTAGCCTATTTTAACAGGAGAGACTTTAGCATCAGTGTTTGCCTGCCAGCAATGAATGAATAATTATAGCTTTTATAAAAAGAATTGCTCTACCCTAGTGTATAATTGAAAACATAACGTCACATTCGGAAAATACGCATTTTCATTAATTCTGATAATATTTTTCTCTCAGGAAAATTAGGTAGCTTTGCTATGTTTAGAAATCCTGAAGCTACCTTGCTGGCAGGAATGAGAATTGGTCAGCCTCTAAGGAGGCAGTCTGGCAGTGTATACTGGCAGGATACATAGTTTTGCCCTATTAATCATGCTTCTTGGAATTTACTACATAAATATGCTCCCACATAGGCAAAATGGCTCATGTGCAGGGCAGCATTGTTTATAATAGCAAATTATTATAAACAACGCAAGTAGTCATCAGTAGAGGCCAGTTAAGTATATTATGCTCCATTGATGCACTGAAAAACTCTGAAGCCATGAAAAAGAACTGGAAGGTACTACACTGACATATAACAATCTTCAAAACATATTCTTAAGAAAAATAAGAACCAAATGCGTAATAGGAGATCTTTTATATGTTTTTTTAAGTGGAGGTAAGACTATATGTGTAAAGTCTTTCTGCAAGTAGACAATAGCCACTAATATCTGTCATCAGTGGGGTAGAGCACTGGGTCGTGGTTAGTCAGGGCTGTAAAGCTGTGTGATGGGGAGGCAAGGGAACGGCGGAGAGGTCTTAAAGCAGTCAGCAGTGAGGAAAAGATGTAGGGACAGAATGACAGAAAGAAAAAGAGAAGGTTCAGAGGGAAGGAAAGTAGAGATGGAAAAAGATAAAAGTAGGAGCAGACGGTCAACAGGGATAGACGGGGTCAGAAATGAAAACATTCAGTGAGTATGTGCGATAAATATGTATTGACCACCTGCCCTGCCAGGCCCTGTGCTCAGCCCTGGACCAGACAGATTCTGGCCTGCTTTCAGAGTGGTGTTGAGTAAGCTGGTGCCAGCGATGAAGGGGGAGCCCCTGCCGCTTCCAGGAAGCGCCTCTGACTGCCCCAGCCCAGTTGCTGCCTTCCTTATCTGACTTCTGTACTTAAGATCCAAACCTCACAGTAGAGCACCTGATTTGCTGTTTTGCATATGTTCTTTTACTTGTTATCTAATTAGATTATAGACTCCCTAGGACAAGGACTTCATCTAACTTTAGAACAGTTCTTGATTCAAGGGAAAGAGATGAGAAGGGATAAGTGCTAAAAGTATTAGCATGTTAGACTGTTAACCTGTGTTAATCAACTTGAAAAGTTGGGCAGAAGATCATAAATGAAATTTGTTTATATGATTTTCTTTCCATAGAGAAAAGATGATACAAGAGGGAAACAGCACAGATTGCATCTTTGGGAATATTATACATTTTTTTGGGAATAAAAGTTTACATTTGGGAATAAAACTAAACTATTTGAAAGAGAGAAGTCCTAAATCAGTGAGTTAATCTACGTGTTTTTCTCAGGACAGATGACACTGAATAATGAAGTGTTTGCCATGCATAGAAAGAAAGGAAGGCAATTCAGGCAAAGCAGACATTCAGAGCAAAAGTTTTGAGATGCGAAAGAGCTTGGTCTGTACTGCAGACAGGAGGTGACATCCGGCTTCAGGGGAGGAAGGAGCTAAGGATGTCAAGAGTGGAGAGTTAGGAGGGGTGGCCAGACTCTGGGAATGGCCCTGTGTGACCAGTAAAGGAGAAGGTGACATTCCTTGAGTCATTGTGCTTCAGATTTCTAATCAGATGAAGACAGACTGGAATTACGCACGCTCTGGAAGGACTGAGGGACAGAGTGAATCTCAAGCCTCACTTTTTTATTTTTTGAACTTTGACGTATGCAGAATTTGCATTCTGCCCCAGAGTGAATGTGTGATATGACATGACTTCAAGTTACGTACCGTTTTGTAAATATGATGTTACTCATACTTCCTTGCACCTGTGACTGAAGGCGATAAGCACCCTGCAAGGAGAGTCATACCGTTGGAGTCAGCCCTCCGAATCCAGACGCGGAACCCCTGATGTGGAGAGCCCACTGCCATTTCACACACATAAGGGGCTCCAGCAACCTTGGAATTTCGTACCCACAGAGGGTCCTGGAACCAAACGCCCCTGCAACCCCCTCTGCACGTGCTGAGGGACAGCTGTATATTGCAATAGTCTGGAAGGGTGGACTGAGCAGGAAAAGTAGGAGAAAAGACAGCATTTGCCAGGAACTGATGGGCTCCCTTCCCTGAGTCTTCACAGTGACCCACGGGGTTGATGAGAGGAAATGGAAGCCCACAAAGCTTACCCCCCTGGTGCCTGGCTAAGATGGGAATTTAACCCTGGACTTTCTAACCTTAAGGCCTGTGCTGTTTCCATACACTTCACTGCCTCCAGGAGGCAGAGAGTCAGAAGGCTCTTGCTCCATAGTCCAGGTGAGAAATGCTGGGGACCTGACCAGGGCAGGGGTGAGAGAGAGGCAAGGAGAGAACCAGCTGGAGAGAGATGAAAGAGAATTCAGTGACTTCCTGGATGTGGCAGGGAGGAGGAAAAAAGTAATAATTCCAGGTTCCTAGGGTAGATGATGGTTGCCATTAACCTGTGATTCACTAAGAAGACAAGGCAGCAGAAGGAATGTCACAACACTAGCGCCCAGGATAGACACAGCAAGGAGGCCTGAGAGCCCCCCAGCTTCTGTAACAGCCGAGATAACCCAGGAGCTCAGCAGAGCCTGGGGATTGTCTTTCAGGTTTGTTTAAAGAGACTACAGCGGAGGGCCCGGCAAGAGGAGAAAGAAGTTGAGTTGGCCTATCTGGAGCAGCTTCATGGTCAACACGAAGCCTGGCTTGTCCACAAGACAACCCCGTAAGTGGAGAAGAGAGCGGCAGTGGACAGGGGCCTGCCTTCCTGCAGCCAGGCATTAAAATACAGGAAGCTGAACACGCAGCCCCTTAAGCAGGTTCAGAATGTCCTGGAAGTGGTTGGGATTGTTAAGCGTTATCCCCAGCAGAAATTTAATACTGGATATAATCTATATATTTCAAGAAACTTTTTTATTAGATTGTTTCCCAGCTTTTTTATTTTTCGATATGCCCTTAGACTGAACTTGGTGATTGATGATGATAAAGTCGTTGGCTCAGGGTAAAGGGCTGAAACATTGTCAGTGTGTACTAAGTTAATATTCCTGGTTTCAGCCTTTCCTCCCTTCAGGCTTGGTGTGCTGTCCATTTAAATTGTTTGGGGCTCCGACCTTCAGTATCAGTCTTCAGACTAAAGAGAAATTTCAATCTCGTCTTTCCAGCCAACTTTATTGAGTTCCTTTTTTAAACTGTTTACATAAAATTTCCCTAAGAAGCCCTGTGACCTTAGAGCTATTATGAATTATTAAGACTGGTGAGTATGTGAAGCTTACCATCTTTTTTCTGTTCCCTAAATATTCGTGCTTCTTACAGGCTCCACTCTGAGGCTCTGCTGAACATTCCAGTGCTTGTGTTGGATGTCAATGATGATTTTTCGGAAGAAGTAACCATACAAGAAGAGCTCATGAGGAGGGTGGGGAAGACCTTAACTCCTGCTTTTCTTTTTTTACACTCTTATCACTTCAAAACTTCACTATGGGTCCTATGCATTGCGCCTCAAATTGCATTTCACACTCCAAAGCCTGTAGGGCCTTGGATAAGTTATTAAGATAATCTCTATTCTCTAAAGTATTTGGGGCTAATAATTGTTAAATATTTGCCTTGTAAGATGTGCTTTCCAGCTAACTTCCTCGTCTGAGGTATTCTAGAACTAGGGAAATGAGACTTCTGGATTCTCTCCAGCTCTGCTACTTGATACCCTGGGCAGGTCTCATTTCCTTTCCATACCTGTGTTCTCTTCCTCACAAAAAACTCGAAGGCTTGGCTACACATGCATTATGGATGGACTGTTGTATAGTCTCCTGAAAATGTGAAATTTAACTTTTTGTTTTTCTCTTTCCCACAGGTAAACACCTTTGTAAAGAATCTATAACCAGTACTGGGATGTTCTAGCTGGGATCTGGGCTCTCTGACTTTCTAAAGCCAGAAAATACCAAGCCACCCACCTTTCTGTCCTCTGCTCCCACCTGCTTTTACCCCTAGAGTGCTCTGACACTCAGGGGTTAAGCTTCTGTTATCTGTAGACCTAGCCCTAGTCTTCTTTTGTATCTCAAGGACTTCTTAAATAAAGTCTGTGCTTTTGTGGATTTTGTTAATCCATTTGTTCATTTATTTCAGCTTGTATCTACTGCTCTGAGCTCCCTCTAGACTAGCCATTTTCACTTGAAAAAAGTCCTGGCTTGCTTTTAAATCCTTCACCTGTCAGACTTCCCTGTATGTTCATTGGCTCCTTGTGACATGATAGGGCAGGAATTGCTTCAGAACCCTGACCAAGCTCTGCCTTAGGAATGAAGAAGGGGAATAAAATGACTCAGGAGTGGGTGGATGTGAAGTGAGCCCTCAGAGCCAGGAAATGGAGCTCAAACTCCAGGAAGCTTCTCTGTCTCTCCCCATCCAGCACTCTTGGTGTGGGCGATGGGGTCGGTACTTAGACCTTTGTCCCAAAGCTGAAGAACCTGGATGAAAGAAAAGGAGGGAAGGAGGGAGAGAATAAATCACAAGCTTAAAAGTTCAGCATATGACATTTAGGGCTTGGTCATCATGGCACTCTGGCCTCCTCCAAACACCTACCAAGTAAGTTTCAGGTTAACTTCATGGAGTGAATTTGTCTATGCTAGAAAGAAAATTTTTTGTGTGTGCTGCAGTTCAAGCTTCAAGGATAGTTTATTGTAAAGAGAGAAAAATACATGACTCTATAGAATTGAAGTGCTTCATTGAAAGAAGCCTACAGATCCACGATTCATCAGGATTGGAATTCCTGCACTGAGCCCTTAACAGCTGCACAGGCCCACAAGAAAATGAATGAGCTTGGGACCCAGAGTGTCCCAGAAGACAGAAATCTGTGTTTCCCCTGATACTTGGCAAAACGGATGTGAGATTGGTTTCTAATAGACGTGTGATGTTTTGAAATAGCACAGCATTTCTTTATTCTACTTAAAAAATTTTTACAGTTTTATTGAGGTAATTCACATACCATACAATTTACCCATTTAAAGTGTTCAATTCTGTAGTTTTTAGTGTAGTCATAGAGTTGTACAGCCATCACCACAATCGATTCCAGAATGTTTTCATCACCTCAAAAAAAAATGCCATACCAATTGCAGTCACTCTGTATCTCCTGCTTTCCCACAATCCCCACCCACCTGTATCCTGCTCTGGGCAGTCAGCAGTCTACTTTCTATTTCTACTGATTGGCCTCTTCTGGACATTTCATGTAAACAGAGTCACATAATATGTGGCCTTTTGTGACAGGCTTCTTTCATTTTCAAGGTTTTCAAGATTCATTCAAGTTGTAAAACATATCAGTACTTCATTCTTTATTATGGCTAAGTATTTTGTAAATATACATTTTATTTAACCATTTATCCATTGATGGACATGAGGGTTCCACATTTTGACTATTAGGAATAACGCTACTATGAAAATTCATCTACAGGTTTTTGTGTGGACATATGTTATAATTTCTCTTGGGTATATACTGAGGAATGGAATTACTAGGTCAGATGATAACTCCACGTTTAACTTTTTGAGGAACTGCTAAACTTCCGAAATTCCATGTTACATTCCCTCCAGCAGTGTATGAGTGTTCCACTTTCTCCACATCATCGCCATCTATCGTTTTGATTATAACCATCACACTAGTAAAGTAATGCTCAAGATTCTCCAAGCCAGGCTTCAGCAATATGTGAACCGTGAACTTCCTGATGTTCAAGCTGGTTTTAGAAAAGGAAGAGGAACCAGAGGTCAAATTGCCAACATCCGCTGGATCATGGAAAAAGCAAGAGAGTTCCAGAAAAACATCTATTTCTGCTTTATTGACTATGCCAAAGCCTTTGACTGTGTGGATCACAATAAACTGGAAAATTCTGAAAGAGATGGGAATACCAGACCACCCGATCTGCCTCTTGAGAAACCTGTATGCAGGTCAGGAAGCAACAGTTAGAACTGGACATGAAACAACAGACTGGTTCCAAATAGGAAAAGGAGTACATCAAGGCTGTATATTGTCACCCCGCTTATTTAACTTATATGCAGAGTACATCATGAGAAACGCTGGACTGGAAGAAACACAAGCTGGAGTCAAGATTGCCGGGAGAAATACCAATAACCTCAGATATGCAGATGACACCACCCTTATGGCAGAAAGTGAAGAGGAACTAAAAAGCCTCTTGATGAAAGTGAAAGTGGAGAGTGAAAAAGTTGGCTTAAAGCTCAACATTCAGAAAATAAAGATCATGGCATCCGGTCCCATCACTTCATAGCAAATAGATGGGGAAACAGTGTCAGACTTTATTTTTTTGGGCTCCCAAATCACTGCAGATGGTGACTGCAGCCATGAAATTAAAAGACGCTTACTCCTTGGAAGGAAAGTTATGACCAACCTAGATAGCATATTCAAAAGCAGAGACATTACTTTGCCAACAAAGGTCCATCTAGTCAAGGCTATGGTTTTTCCTGTGGTCATGTATGGATGTGAGAGCTGGACTGTGCAGAAGGCTGAGCGCCGAAGAATTGATGCTTTTGAACTGTGGTGTTGGAGAAGACTCTTGAGAGTCCCTTGGATTGCAAGGAGATCCAACCAGTTCATTCTGAAGGAGATCAGCCCTGGGATTTCTTTGGAAGGAATGATGCTAAAGCTGAAATTCCAGTACTTTGGCCACCTCATGTGAAGAGTTGACTCATTGGAAAAGACTCTGATGCTGGGAGGGACTGGGGGCAGGAGGAGAAGGGGACGACAGAGGATGGGATGGCTGGATGGCATCACCGACTCAATAGACATGAGTCTGAGTAAACTCTGGGAGTTGGTGATGGATAGGGAGGCCTGGTGTGCTGTGATTCGTGGGGTCGCAGAGTCGGACACGACTGAGCGACTGAACTGAATAGGAGTGAAGCTGTATCTCATTGGGGTCTTGATTTACATTGCACTAACGGCTAATGATGTTGAACGTAACTTTCATGTACTTATTGGTCATTTGTATATCTTTGGGAAAAACTGTCTATTCAAATCCATTTTTTCAATTGTGTTTTGTGGCTTTTTATTGTTGAGTTGTAAGAGTATATATTCTGGATACAAATCCTTATTACATAGATAATTTATTCATATTTTTCCCATTCTGTGGGTTATATTTTCATTTTGATAGTGTCCTTTGAAGCATGAATGTTTTTAATCTTGATGAAGTCAAATTTATTTTTATCAACTTATTTTGGCATCATGTCTAAGAAGTTTTGAATAACCCAGGGTCACAAATATCTGCTGTGTTTTCTTCTAAGAGTTGTATAGTTTTAGCTCTTATATTAGGTCTGTGATCCATTTTGAGTTAATTTTTGTGTAGAGTGTAAGGAAGGGATTCAACATGGTTCTTTTGCATGCATATATACAGTTATTCCAACACTATTTGTAGAAAACATGACTCTTTTCTCCCATTGAATTGTCATGCCAAAAAAAATAATAGTCTTGGCACCATGTTAGAAATCTGTCCCACTTGTTCATGTGTTTATTTGCCGCTTCGGGCTTTGGACAAGACCAGGGATGAATACAGGATATTAGGCGTGTTTGGAAAGTCAATGGTTTTGGTACTTGAGCTCTGAGGGGCTCAAATGTTTCATTCCTACTTAAGTTTCCCAGAGCCACTAATGTAGAAATCATCTGTAAACCTGGAGTAAGAGCACTCGGTCCCCACCCTTCATTCATTTATGCAGTCATCAACAAATATTTGAGTATCTCCCACATGCTAGAGACCAGGAGGGTAACAGTGAGCACAGCTAGGGCAGGCCTCATCCTCAGCTCACAGAAACTGTCAGCTAGTGGAGAGGCTGATAGTCACAGACTACACGTTGCAGGTGTGGTGACCGTTTCCAAAGATGTCAGGTGTACTGTGGGGGCCATAACAGAAGGAGCCAACGTAGTCCGGGAGTCCCCTGCAAAAGTGACAGCTGCTCTGAAGAATGAAGTGTCTAGGCAGAGAAGAGTGTCCTGTGCCGAGGCTTTCGTGTGAGAGTGAGGCGTTAGGCCCAGATGGACCAAACTTGATGAGGTTAAAGAGCTTATTTAAGGATGCTCTCCTCTCTACACTCTTTTGGTCAGAACAGTGTTTCTTTCCATTTGTAAACAAATACAGTGTTTCTTTCCATTTGTAAGCATTGCCTTTAGAATGTAAATATTCTGTGAGATAATCAAAGCTGTCAACAGTCTCACCTGAAACAATTTGTCATTTTCCAAATTGGTAGCTGAGCTGGTCTGGTGAGAGTATATATTTTAATTAGGAGTAGTTTGGAACTTTAAGAATGTGGGTAGGGGTAGGTCTGGGTGAAGTGTTTAAATATGGAGATTAGGTCTTCACTGGCAGGCCAGAATGGGTGGGCTGTTCTCAGTCTTGGATTAGATGGTCCCCCAGAGTCAAGTGAAGGCAATGGCACCCTACTCCAGTACTCTTGCCTGGAAAATCCCATGGATGGAGGAGCCTGGTGGGCTGCAGTCCATGGGATCACTATGAGTTGGACACGACTGAACGACTTCACTTTCACTTTTCACTTTGATGCATTGGAGAAGGACATGGCAACCCACTCCAGTGTTCTTGCCTGGAGAATCCCAGGGACAGGGAGCCTGGTGGGCTGCCCTCTATGGGGTCGCACAGAATTGGACACGACTGAAGCGACTTAGCAGCAGCAGCAGCAGAGTCAAGTAACTGGGATTAACACATAAAACAGCTACATTTCTTTCCAGCTTCAGTTCAGTTCAGTCACTTAGTCGTGTGTGACTCTGCAACCCCAATGGACTGCAGCATGCCAGGCTTCTTTGTCTATCACCAACTCCCAGAACTTACTCAAACTCATGTCCATTGAGTCGGTGATGCAATCCAACCATCTCATCCTCTGTCATCCCCTTCTTCCTGCCTTCTGTCTTTTCCAGCATCAGGGTCTTTTCAAATGAGTTAGCTCTTTGCATCAGGTAGCCAAAGTATTGGAGCTTTAGCTTCAACATCAGTCCTTCCAATGAATATTCAGGACTGAGTTCCTTTAGGATGGGCCGGCTGGATCTCCTTGCAGTCCAAGGGACTCTCAAAGACTTCTCCAACACCACAGTTCAAAAGCATCAGTTCTTTGGCGCTCAGCTTTCTTTATAGTTCAACTCTCACATCTATATATGACTACTGGAAAAACCATAGCCTTGACTAGATGGACCTTCGTTAGCAAAGTAATGTCTCTGCTTTTTATTTTATTTATTTTTATTTTATTTTTTCTGCTTTTTAATATGCTGTCTAGGTTGGTCATAACTTTCCTTCCAAGGAATAAGTGTCTTAATTTCATGGCTGCAGTCACCATCTGCAGTGATTTTGGAGCCCAGAAAAATAAAGTCTGCCACTGTTGCCACTGTTTCTCCATCTATTTGCCATGAAGTCATGGGACCAGATGCCATGATCTTAGTTTTCTGAATGTTGAGCTTTAAGCCCACTTTTTCACTCTCCACTTTCACTTTCATCAAGAGGCTCTTTAGTTCTTCACTTTCTGCCATAAGGATGGTGTCATCTGCATATCTGAGGTTATTGATATTTCTCCCAGCAATCTTGATTCCAGCTTGTGCTTCATCCAGCCCAGCATTTCACATGATGTACTCTGCATAGAAGTTAAATAAGCATGGTGACAATATACAGCCTTGACACTCCTTTTCCTATTTGGAACCAGTCTGTTGTTTCATGTCCAGTTCTAACTGTTGCTTCCTGACCTGCATACAGATTTCTCAAGAGGCAGGTCAGGTGTTCTGGTATTCCCATCTCTTTCAGAATTTTCCACAGTTTATTGTGATCCACACAGTCAAAGGCTTTGGCATAGTCAATAAAGCAGAAATAGATGTTTTTCTGGAACTCTTGCTTTTTCCATGATCCAGCGGATGTTGGCAATTTGATCTCTGGTTCCTCTGCTTTTTCTAAAACCAGCTTGAACTTCTGGAAGTTCACGGTTCATGTATTGTTGAGGCCTGGCTTGGAGAATTTTGAGCATTACTAGCGTGTGAGATGAGTGCAATTGTATGATAGTTTGAGCATTCTTTGGCATTGCCTTTCTTTAGGGTTGGAATGAAAACTGACCTTTTCCAGTCCTGTGGCCACTGCTGACTTTTCCAAATTTGCTGGCATATTGAGTGCAGCACTTTCACAGCATTATCTTTCAGAATTTGAAATAGCTCAACTGGAATTCCATCACCTCCACTAGCTTTGTTCATAGTGACGCTTCCTAAGGCCCACTTGACTTCACATTCCAGGATGTCTGGCTCTAGGTGAGTGATCACACCATTGTGATTATCTTGGTCATGAAGATCTTTTTTGTACAGTTTTTCTGTGTATTCTTGCCACCTCTTCTTAATATCTTCTGCTGCTGTTAGGTCCATACCATTTCTGTCCTTTATGGAGCCCATCTTTGCATGAAATGTTCCCTTGGTATCTCTAATTTTCTTGAAGAGATCTCTAGTCTTTCCCATTCTGTTGTTTTCCTCTATTTCTTTGCACTGTATCATTCAGTTCAGTTCAGTTCAGTCGCTCAGTCATGTCCAACTCTTTGTGACCCCACGAATCACAGCACGCCAGGCCTCCCTGTCCATCACAAACGCCTGGAGTTCACCCAGACTCACGTCCATTGAGTCAGTGATGCCATCCAGCCATCTCATCCTCTGTCGTCCCCTTCTCCTCCTGCCCCCAATCCCTCCCAGCATCAGAGTCTTTTCCAATGAGTCAACTCTTCACATGAGGTGGCCAAAGTACTGGAGTTTCAGCTTCAGCATCATTCCTTCCAAAGAAATCCCAGGGCTGATCTCCTTCAGAATGGACTGGTTGGATCTCCTTGCAGTCCAAGGGACTCTCAAGAGTCTTCTCCAAACCACAGTTCAAAAGCATCAATTCTTCAGCGCTCAGCCTTCTGCACAGTCCAGCTCTCACATCCATACATGGCCACAGGAAAAACCATAGCCTTGACTAGATGGACCTTTGTTGGCAAAGTAATGTCTCTGCTTTTGAATATGCTATCTAGGTTGGTCATAACTTTCCTTCCCAAGGAGTAAGCGTCTTTTAATTTCATGGCCGCAATCACCATTTGCAGTGATTTTGGAGCCCAGAAAAATAAAGTCTGACACTGTTTCCACTGTTTGCCCATCTATTTCCCATGAAGTGATGGGACCAGATGCCATGATCTTTGTTTTCTGAATGTTGAGCTTTAAGCCAACTTTTTCACTCTCCACTTTCACTTTCATCAAGAGGCTTTTTAGTTCCTCTTCACTTTCTGCCATAAGGGTGGTGTCATCTGCATATCTGAGGTTATTGGTATTTCTCCCGGCAATCTTGATTGCAGCTTCTGTTTCTTCCAGTCCAGCGTTTCTCATGATGTACTCTGCATATAAGTTAAATAAACAGGGTGACAACATACAACCTTGACGTACTCCTTTTCCTATTTGGAACCAGTCTGTTGTTCCATGTCCAATTCTAACTGTTGCTTCCTGACCTGCATACAGGTTTCTCAAGAGGCAGATCGAGTGGTCTGGTACTCCCATCTCTTTCAGAATTTTCCACAGTTTATTGTGATCCACACAGTCAACGGCTTTGGCATAGTCAATAAAGCAGAAATAGATGTTTTTCTGGAACTCTCTTGCTTTTTCCATGATCCAGCGGATGTTGGCAATTTGATCTCTGGTTCCTCTTCCTTTTCTAAAACCAGCTTGAACATCAGGAAGTTCACGGTTCACGTATTGCTAAAGCCTGGCTTGGAGAATTTTGAGCATTACTTTACTAGCGTGTGAGATGAGTGCAATTGTGCGGTAGTTGGAGCATTCTTTGGCATTGCCTTTCTTTAGGATTGGAATGAAAACACCTTTTCCAGTCTTGTGGCCACTGCTGAGTTTTCCAAATTTGCTGGCATATTGAGTGCTGCACTTTCACAGCATCATCTTTCAGGATTTGGCATAGCTCAACTGGAATTCCATCACCTCCACTAGCTTTGTTCGTAGTGATGCTTTCTAAGGCCCACTGGACTTCACATTCCAGAATGTCTGGCTCTAGGTCAGTGATCACACCATCGTGATTATCTGGGTCATGAAGATCTTTTTTGTACAGTTCTTCTGTGTATTCTTGCCACCTCTTCTTAATATCTTCTGCTTCTGTTAGGTCCATACCATTTCTGTCCTTTATCGAGCCCATCTTTGCATGAAGTGTTCCCTTGGTATCTCTAATTTTCTTGAAGAGATCTCTAGTCTTTCCCATTCTGTTGTTTTCCTCTATTTCTTTGCATTGATCGCTGAAGAAGGCTTTCTTATCTCTTCTTGCTGTTCTTTGGAACTGCATTCAGATGCTTATATTTTTCCTTTTCTCCTTTGCTTTTCGCTTACCATGTGGTAAAACCTGCTCTTCTGGAACCAGAATAATTACCATAATGGGTTTATAATGCGGGTTGAGGTGAAAGTCCTCAAACTCTCAGGCTTTTAACAGGAGGGAGAAAGTGATAGTTTCAGGTGAAAGTTGTTATATACAAATACAAGCATCACTGGGAATATGAAGCAAGAAAATAACACATAGTTTGAAAGACTGCTACTTAATCTTCTTCAGCTGTCACTTTAAAGAGTAGGCAGTTTCAGTCTCTGGGCCACTTTCTCCTTCCTGAGACTCTCTCCTTTTTGGTCTCTTCTGGCTCTTCCAGTGCTTGGTATTTCCCTTTCTGTCTCTTTGCTTCACCTTTTTTTTTCTAGTCTGAAATGCTGGTGTTGCCCCAGGCACCCTTGGCTCATCGCTCTCTCTGCTCAGTCTTCTGGGTGATCTTGCATTGGTTTCTATTGCTGCCATACCAAATTACCAGCAAGGTGATTTAAAGCAGTACAGATGATCATCTCACAGTTCTGAAGGTCAGAACTCTCACATGGGTCTCACTGGGTTAAAATAAGATTATCTGCATGGCTGCATTCCTTTCTGGAGCTTCTAGAGGAAAACTTGTTCCCTTACCTTTTTTGGTCTTCTAGAGGCTGCCCACGTCCCTTGGCTTGTGGCCCCTTCCTCATCAAGGCCAGCAGTGTTGCATCTCTGACTCTTCCACCATCTCATCTCTTTCTGACCACAACCAGGAAAGGTTCTTTGCTTTTAAGGGCCCACTTGATTACACTGGGCTCATCTGGATAGTCTAGAATACTCTGCCATCTCAAGGTCTTTAGCCTTAAATACATCTGCAGAGTCCTTTTTGCTAGTGAGGTAAGATTCACAGGTGCCAGGAATTAGGGTCTGTACATTGAGGGGAGGGGCATCATTCTGCCTTAGACCTCAAACACTGTCATAGTGCACACTACTAACATGGGGTGAGGACTTTTTAAAAACTTGGAAATGTTATGGAAAACGTGGATCATTTACAACAGAATAGTATAGAGAATTCCTGTATCCCAGTTGCTCATGACATAATCAGCCTCAGATCACTGGGAACAGACGTGTATTTTGGCAAAATCAGATTTATTAGCTCACTCAAATGAAGGAACCCACATACCAGGGAAACTATGGGGTGTCTCACCAAACAGACAAAGAGTTAACAGGATTTAGGGTAAGGATAGAATTTAGGTAAAATTTAAAAGAAGCCATGTTTTGATAGACTCAAAGCAAAGCAGGAGTCAACATCTGGTCTGAACTGCTTGCTAGACCCAGGTTCATTTCCTTAGGAAGTGCAAAGTTAAGCTAAACATGAAATGTTGTGTTCAGAAGCCCCTTATCTGAGGCTCTGAACCTGGGTTGCAAATCAAGACTGCTTCCCTGTGTCAAAGTGACTTAGATCCTCCTGGCAACAGAAGGGTGTTTCATTTTTAGTGATAAAATTTCAAACACCAAAGTTTCTGATCTATCATTTTAGAGAACAAGGTTTCCCAGTGAATCAGAAAGCAGTAGTCACACAAAGGAGGGGGTGGTTATGACACTTTAGCTGTAGCGTGCCCTTGGGGGGAATATTGTTTCATGGTAACTTTGTAGCTAGCCTTACAGATGTCTGTCCTCCCAGCCTGATGAATGGCAGGGCAGCTTTTTTTCCCTTAGTATGAGCTAATTTTTACTTTTTCACCCACTTCAGTTATCTACTCATAGCCAATTGTGTTTCACTTATAGCCTACCCACCTAGTTTTGACACAGGTTTTGAAGCAAATTACAGAAAGGAAGAGGACTTCTAAAGCTACAGCTATATTGACCTCTGGATATCATGACCTGGACATCCATCATAGTGTGTACAAGACAGTGTCTCATCCCCACCCACACGCTACACCCACCCCCAGCCTGAGCTAACAAAACCCACTTCTCCTGCTCCTCCATTCACCTAGTTGACTCACCAGACTCTGTGGAGTCATCTTTGCCCCTTCCAACTATCATCATGCCCTCCTTTTTCACCAAAGTCTACCTGTTCATCTCCAAAATAGTGCAGATCTTCTCTGCACTTTGGTTTGTTTCTCTAGTCACAGGTGTAGTGGGTATTGTGGTTGACTCATTCACTCTACCTGCTCTGTCATGGTGCTTACATGGCTCCTTCCCTGCATGGGCATGCCAGGAGTGGCTGGAATGCCCACTCCCTGCCCAGACCCTGCCCATCACTACTGCCAGTAATCATCTCTTGCCCAAGATACCGCAACTAAAGTGTGTGCATGTGTGCTCAGTCGCTCAGTCGTATCTGACCTATTGCGATCCCCTGGACTGTAACCCACCAGGCTCCTCTGTCCATGGGATTTCCCAGGCTAGAATACTGGAGTGGGTTGCCATTTCCTCCTCCAGGGGATTTTCCCAACCCAGGGATCAAACCCAGGTCTCCTGTTTCTCTTGTATTGGCAGGCGGACTCTTCACCTGGGAAGCCCTCCCCTCAACTAAACCATGTGTTAAAAAAGCAGTGGTTACTTGGAGCTTCCAGTTGGGTCTCGGGCCCCACCCCCAAACAGCCCTTCCTGTGCAGAAGTATTCCAGCTGCTGTGTTTTGATAACCTCATTTTCCACCACTCATTCCATACAAGACTAACATAAGTTCCACAATATGACCTGTGTTTCCCATATAATGCAATTCTCTCTCTCTCTCCCTCTCACTTTTTCCTCACTCTTTTTTTTTACTGGAAGACCTACTTATTCTGCCAGTCCCAAGTCTCTTCCTCTTCTCTCTGTGAGGCTCTTCTCTCAGCCCTCACACAAGTAGCCAGGCTTTGTACCTTGGGCCCTCTGCTTATTAAACTATGTCAGACTGTGTATCAGTTCAGTTCAGTTCAGTTCAGTCGCTCAGTTGTGTCCGACTCTTTGCGACCCCATGAATCGCAGCACACCAGGCCTCCCTATCCATCACAAACTCCTGGAGTTCACTCAGACTCACGTCCATCGAGTCAGTGATGCCATCCAGCCATCTCATCCTCTTTCGTCCCCTTCACCTCCTGCCCCCAATCCCTCCCAGCATCAGAGTCTTTTCCAATGAGTCAACTCTTCGCATGAGGCGGCCAAAGTACTGGAGTTTCAGCTTCAGCATCATTCCCTCCAAAGAAATCCCAGGGCTGATCTCCTTCAGAATGGACTGGTTGGATCTCCTTGCAGTCCAAGGGACTCTCAAGAGTCTTCTCCAACACCACAGTTCAAAAGCATCAATTCTTCAGCGCTCAGCCTTCTGCACAGTCCAACTCTCACATCCATAAATGACCAGAGGAAAAACCATAGCCTTGACTAGACGGACCTTTGTTGGCAAAGTAATGTCTCTGCTTTTGAATATGCTATCTAGGTTGGTCATAACTTTCCTTCCCAAGGAGTAAGTGTCTTAATTTCATGGCTGCAGTCACCATCTGCAGTGATTTTGGAGCCCGAAAAAGTAAAGTCTGCCACTGTTTCCACTGTTTCCACTGTTTCCGCATCTATTTCCCATAAAGTGGGGGGACCAGATGCCATGATCTTAGTTTTCTGAATGTTGAGCTTTAAGCTCACTTTTTCACTCTCCACTTTCACTTTCATCAAGAGGCTTTTTAGTTCCTCTTCACTTTCTGCCATAAGGATGGTGTCATCTGCATATCTGAGGTTATTGGTATTTCTCCCGGCAATCTTGATTCCAGCTTGTATTTCTTCCAGTCCAGCGTTTTTCATGATGTACTCTGCATATAAGTTAAATAAGCAGGGTGACAATATACAGCCTTGACGTACTCCTTTTCCTATTTGGAACCAGTCTGTTGTTCCATGTCCAGTTCTAACTGTTGCTTCCTGACCTGCATACAGGTTTCTCAAGAGGCAGGTCAGGCGGTCTGGTATTCCCATCTCTTTCAGAATTTTCCACAGTTTATTGTGATCCACACAGTCAAAGGCTTTGGCATAGTCAATAAAGCAGAAATAGATGTTTTTCTGGAACTCTCTTGCTTTTTCCATGATCCAGCGGATGTTGGCAATTTGATCTCTGGTTCCTCTTCCTTTTCTAAAACCAGCTTGAATATCAGGACTATGTATCAGACCTGAATAAACTTCTCTCTCCCTCCTGGGCTTTGCCATTCTTGACGCAAACCAGCTTAGTCACTTAGCACAGAGCCTGGCATTACCTATTTATTGATATTTAGTGAGTGACTAATAGAGACTTGCTCAATAAATGAATGCTGTAGTTGGCGTCATGATCTGCTCTTCCTGAAGTCATTGGGTTTGTGAGCTCCATATCACAATCATCAATGTATGAATTGCTTTGCACATGTTAAGCAGTTTGAGGATATGCAAGAAAATTATGGGCTCAGCCCTACCCTCCTGTTGTCAAGGGAGCCAATTGATTACTGAATACCTCTTGTGTGCCAGACCCCCTACTGAACACTTTGTAAATGTTAATCAATCCTCTCAATAATCTTATTAAAGAAGTTTAATATAACAGTTATTATTAGTGAGGAAACTGAAGCTCAGAGAGGTTCAGTAAGTCACACATGGTCCCACAATAAGTGGTGGAGTCAAGACTTAAATCCTGGGCCATCCTGATCCTAGAGCCTGTTCTCTTTCCACAACACCAAACTGAATTGTAAGGGAGACAAGTCTAGACTTTCAGAAAAGAAGGCAAACATGCATTTCTTTGGCTACCTGTCTGGGTTACCAGCCAACTTTGGGTGCGTAGGCAGGAAGACCTTCTAGCTTGCAGCACTGCTAGGCAGAGGCTCCCAGGTGTCTCTCTCTCTCTCTCTTTTTTTTTTTTTTTTTTAGTTTTCCAACCAGGGATCAAACATGGGCCCTCAGCAGTGAAAGCATGGTGTCCTAACTACTGGACTGCCAGAGAATTCCCAAGGAAGGAGTTTTCTTTTTCTTGGCTCCCAAGTGTACCCTAAATATATCTTTGGCCCCCTGAACCCTGAACAGGCACAGAGATGCTTCCAATGGCCCAGGTTTCCTCTTCCTGGCAACTGCACTTTCAAGATGGTGAGCTCCTTCAGATGCTGGGCAGTGGGATGTATTTGGAAGTTTGAAGGTTCTGGAATGCCTTCCTATCTCACTTGACCATTCCTGTCAGATGGTTCTCCTAAAATGCCTTTAATAATGTTAACATTCTCCTTTAAAAAGGTTGGTATCTAAATGCAGAATGGTATCCTGGAGAGGATTGTGGAATAGAAAAGAAAATTTTAGTGGAAAAACTAGTGAAATACGAATTAAGTCTGGAGTTTGAACAATAGTAATGCACCAATGTCAGCTTCTTAGTTTTAACAAATGTACCATACACCATAAGATGTTAGCACTAGGGAGAACGGTAAGGGATATATGGAAACTCTCTACGGCATTTCTGAAACTTCTCTGTAAATCCAAAATTATTCCCAAGGAAAAGTTCATTTTTCAAAAATGTTGGTGCTCCTTACAAGATGATGACCAGGTTCCTTAACTGGGATTTTGAGGTCCTCCAACCTCATCTTCTCCTGCCTCTATGAAAGAACTCTCTGTGCCAGCTCAATGGTTTTACTCACTGTCCTCGGAACAAAGCCATGCTCTCCTGGTCCCCATGTTTGCCATAGCCCAACCCTCTGCTGGACTGATGACGGCCAAAGACTCCATCATGGACCTAAACTGCACTGAGGAGCAAGTTGCTGTGAACCTGAGGAAGCCCTAGGGCCCTTCACCTGCAAGGTCTCAGAGCTGTCACAGAAAGTTGTCAGGGACCTGACTCCGGTAGGCATCGTCGACTCCTAGAATCTAGGCCATGGGCGCTTGATATGCCAAGTACCTGCAAGGGAGGGTGGGAAAAACAGTATCTGAGTCTTCATCTTCCCTGCGGCAGGTGGGTTCTACCTTCAACCAAGGTGGGTAAGTCCCCAAACACAGGATGTTCTCAGACAGCAGCCCTTCACAAGGTGGCAGGTGTTTACAGGTGGGTTTTCTAGAGCCAGAGCTTCTCCTAGGAACTATCAGACTCGGGTGACACTTGAGAAACACCAGCTGAGTCTGGCCTGGAGTTTGTACCATGCAGACTGTGCTCCTATATTTGATATGCTAGGCCAGGGTCAGGGGGACTTCAGCTCCTGAGGGTACCTGGGTTAAGTCTCTGAGAGAATGAAGGGCCCAAATTCATGTCTTTGGGAGCAACAGCGGGAAAGCAACCACCTGCTCTGAGGCAAGAAAGCACTAGGCTTCTGTGAGAAGATCCATTGTTCAGCGTTCTCCCATCATTCCTGCAGCCAGTGGGGGTGGGGGCGGGCGGGGGGGCGGCGCGGCCAACTTCTCTCACTCATCCCCAACATCCAGCCAGTCATCTGGAGCTAACAACATCCCTCCTAGTATTTCTCATCTATCTCATCAGCAAGTACCCTCTTCAGAAAGCCTCAGCTGAACCCCTTGCCCCGCAGCTGGGTCAGGGGTCTGGCATTTTACTCCTGTTGACTGCCTTTTGCATATACCTTATTGTTGCACTTGCCACATAGCATTAAAATGATCTGTTTCCTTGTCTCTTTATAATAAACTCAGAGTGGGTCTTATTCCTCTTTGTCTCTCCAGTGCTTGTCACATAGGTATAAGTAGCTTCATAAATGTTAAACGAATGGAAAGAAGTAGGCTGGGCTTGAGAAGGGCCCCTTGGACTAAGCAATGAAATGTCTCCCACACCCTCATCCCTTTATGCTCCCAGCTACATGCTACAAACTTGCCAAGTCCCAAGCCAGCTCCCAGCTAGGTTCGAGCAGTTTATCCACGTCTGGACTAGATTATGTGACTGGGAGATCCTTAGAGTAAATGGCAGAAACAGAAGATGGGCAGGGAGTCCTTGGATTCTTCTGGCAGCACCCTTGCTCTAGGCGATCCTGGAGCCACTGGGGACCACGAGTACCCCTTGAGGAGGGAACTGCAGGAGAAAGCAGAGGCCCAGACCCTGACTCAGTAAAACTGCAGCAGCAGCAGCTTTGGATTGCCCTCCTCAGACAAGAAAGAAATGCTAAGTGACTGTCAGTTTGGGACGTTATCACTGCGTACAGCTGTGACTCTGAACTTGTTGCAACATCCTCTCCTGCCTATTTGGAGCCCTGCTGCCAGGCAGTTGTGTCAGATGGTTTGCAACTGGGGACCCCAGGGAATGTTACCTGGTATTAGGGACCACTGCAGCTGACAGATGGTTTCTGGGAGAGATGAGGAGAGCAGGTAGGAAGAAACTGTGTCACCTTGGGCAAGTCATGACACCTTAGGCTTCCTGCATTGAAAACAAAGATAATCTTCAAGGTCCTCACAGTCTTAGGCTTAAAATATTTGCCCTGTGAATGAAGAAGTTGCATGGAATGGAAGGAAGGCGTGGGTTCAGGTGTCACGCAAGCCTGGGTTCCAATCTTGGCTGGGCCACAAGGACGCAGTGCAACTCAGACACTTTCTTAACCTCTCTGAGCTTCTTTTCTCACCTCTGAAAGTGAGACTCTGCACCTACTTTGCAGAGACGTTCCAAAGATTAGAAATACCCGAGATAAGCTTCTGGGCACTGAGTAGCCACTCAAAAAATGGAGCCAGCATGTCTGTTGGTGGAGAGATGGGGAGAGCTGGAAGGTCTTTCACAGTCTGTTTCTGAGCTGAGCCTCGAAGGGTGAGGTGAGGGGTGTGATGGTAGCAGAACCTCAAAGATGTGTAGGCAGGTGGGCAGCTCAGAGCTAGGAGGGAAGTCACATGATGCCATGGTGAGGAGTGGATACGATGCGATTCCAAATCTGGGCGAGACAACATGGCCCACCTGTGATGCAGAACAGACGGTAACAAGTGCTACTTCCAGCTCTGGGGGCTTCATGGGTCACGTGGCTTTCCAGCTGGGCATTAAATGATAATAGGATTTTCAGAGCAAAAGTTGTGATGAGAATGACTTTGGGCTAAACACCAATGGCAAAGGCAGGGAGCTAAGAGAGAATCCTGTGTCTAGGGGAGGGGAGGCCGTGAGGCTGGAGGAGGACAGCGGTGGATGACGAACTCTCTAAGGCTTTCAGGAGAGCGCTGCAAGAGGCCAAGACCCGACCAGCCGGCACCGCCCGGGTGCTCGCACCTGCTTCTCCCACCCCTCAGCACGGGCTGCGTCCGCAAGGCCCAAGCCAGGTGGCCAGGGTCTGGAAGGGGGCCCTGGCAAAGGGGCTGGCGCGAGACTCGTGTTCAGAAGGCGAAGGGCTGGGAGAGCAGGCGGGCATTCACTGCAGCTTCCTTCCCGCCTGGCGGCTGGCTGTGTTCCCTGAACTTGACCTCAGATGACCTGTGTATTCCCTTCTTGGAAACAGTTGCATTGCCAGGAGCGATCGAGCTCTGTCTGGCTTTCTTTTTCCTTCAGAGCAGGGACTTCGTCTCAGCGGAGTCTTTCGCTCTTTCGGCAGCACCCAGCTTTCCCTCCACTGCCCTGCCGGCAGGGTGCCTGCTGTTAGCAACCTGCTCTCCTTGCTTCCTGTCCTCCTTCATTGTTCTTAGGATTGATGGCTTTTAGAGTGTGAGATCACTGACGGATAAAGACCAAGGGGGGAGGTGTGAAGTCCCCTCCGCCCCCCAGGCCACACAGCTAGTTACCCGCTGAGCAAAACCAACTCAGGAGTTCTGACTCACAGGCGATGCTCTCAGTCCTGGCTCTGAGCTGCTTAATTCTGTACGTCTCAAATTCATTAGTGCGTGGAGGTGTGGACCTCGGCTAATCTGCAAGTCTTCATTTGGATTCATGTCAGTGTCTTGAAATTCTTTTGTGAAAAGAATTTTGGGTGTTGTCCTTATTGACAATACCACGTTTGTGTGTTTTGTGGATTGGGTTGGCATGAAAAATAATTCCAAAACTGCCTGGATTTGCCCAGTGTTGCTGATTAGTGTTGTCTTAGGAGACTAAATCCAGTATTAGCCCCAATAAGGGGAAGGAACTGCACCATTTTCTCCTTAGTCAAATGCGTAAGGTATACCCACAGCATACTTATCAAAAGAAAGGGACAGATTTCTAATCAGCATACAAGCTAGAAATTAATCCCAAACAGGCGGCTTTGTTCAAAAACCTTTCTCAGACTTACCTATTGAGTCAGTTTCTGGGTCCCAGTAGAGAACCAGGCTCTATTCACACTCATAAGACTGTTGACTGCGCCATAGAGGGTGCTGGGAATAACACTGGAGAGCAAGACAGACACACATTTACAAGTGACAGCTTCACTTAAAAAATAAACTGTCTTCACTCAAACTATTGTTCCTCTTTCTTCAAAGCTGAATCTCCTTGTTTCCACAGTTGAGTGATCTCCCGTCTCCCAGTCGCTCCCTCTCGTCCACTGAAGTCTCGGCACTACTTGTCTTTCTTTTCAACCCTACTCTTATCATTTTTGTCCAAACAGCCCCCTACCTAACACCTCGGTTTCTCTAATCCACCGACCCCAATACGTTTTAAAAAGTTCTCTATAATGTTTTTCTTACCTTCATTCTCCCCTTGTCTGCCTTTGATCCCTTGATCCATCATTATGAAAAGCAGCTCTGTGTGTGCTCAGTCACTCAGTTGTGTCTGGCTCTGTGATCGTGTGGTATTTTTCAGGCAAGAATACTGAAATGGGTTGCCATTTCCTCCTTCAGGGGATCTTCCTGATCCAGGGATTGAACCCACATCTCCCGAGTCTCCTGCATTGCAGGTGGATTCTTTATCACTGTACCACCTGGGAAACTTATGAAAAGCAACTCTAGTTCTTTTATATTTACTTACCCTGCTGGGTATAACTCCAGACCTTCTCTAGGCCTACAGCCAACTAGCTGAACATGGAAACAGTGCCTTAAATTTATGACAACAACATAATACTCCAGGATACAAGCAGCCAAATCCAGAATGTAACATACTATAAGGAAAATGAGTTGATTTCATTAACAAAAGCTGCTGCTGCTGCTGCTAAGTTGCTTCAGTTGTGTCCAGACTCTGTGCGACCTCATAGACGGCAGCCCACCAGGCTCCTCTGTCCCTGGGATTCTCCAGGCAAGAACACTGGAGTGGGTTGCCATTTCCTTCTCCAATGCGTGAAAGTGAAAAGTGAAAGTGAAGTCGCTCAGTCGTGTCCGACTCTTCATGACCCGATGGACTGCAGCCTACCAAGCTCTTCCGTCCATGGGATTTTCCAGGCAAGAGTACTGGAGTGGGTCACCAGTGAACCTGCAAATTAAAAGAAATTTAAGAGTCATAAAAATAGTCTTACCTAGGCTTGAATACCTTCTTACTTGTCAGGTTTGGTTCTGAACGATATTTCTGGCTGCTTTCTAAAGTTAAACTTTTCTTTAAAGGACGGCGAATGAATTCACTGATTGAAAAATACTCAGAAAATAATGTATCTTAGACAAAACCAGTCTCAAAAGAGGAATTACTAAGACATTTAAGCAATAGCCACATAATCTCCCAAGGAGATGGTTTAGATGTTTTTTTTTTTTGAGGTGACAGTCTGAGGTATTTGTGTAAAAGGTCCAGGCACATCTTCATGAGAACAAAATTTTAGCTTCCAGAGGCCAGCCACCTTTCAAAGCAAGATGACCAAATGGTCTGAACCAACTCAGATCTATTGTCTACTGTCCACAGCCCATGAGCCCTCAGGCTAGGACTGCCCCAGGCATCCACATTTGACAACACCTGCCTGTAGGATCTCTGAATCAAATCAAATTACAAGACTGATACAGCTTAGAAGAAAACCTGTCTATTTGCATGAGCTCCCGAGTTGCCAAGGATATTTCATTGATCAAAGATAATTGCTATCATCTGAGTTTTCAGGTTCTCACAAAGAGCATATTCTATATGCTTCCTATTTCACATAGCACTTTCTCATTTATTCCTTCCTTGAAGCCAGACTCCAAATACTGCATTAAATATTCCCATTTTACAGATAGACTAAGATGCAGTTAAATGACTCAGCTAACGCACACAGCTAGAGAGGCTACATGGGTCCTCCTGAGGAGGACCGGCAGCTCCTCCTCCACCAGACCACAGTGGCCTAACTCTTGAGGAAACTTGTGATGACTTATGCCAGTGCATCCCAGCCTGGCTGCACATTATACGTCCACCCAAGAGTGACTAGATATTGCCAAGGGCATAAAGCCCAGGACCTGGCTCAGCCCATCCCACGGGAATCTCTGGGAGTAGGGCCCAGGCAACGGCTTCCTTAAGTTCTCTAGGGCAACTCCGGTGTGAAAGTCAAAACCATTCTGTTAATTGTCATTATTTGCATCCTGCTCTCTCAACAACCTGCTTTCAGGCAGGTTCACTTGTCCTTTTACAGAAATAGTTTTCTATCAATATCTCTCAATTATAGGATTAATATCCATTTGTTGTAGAAATTTTAGAAGTATGAAAAACAAAAATCATCCAGAGACCCATTGTTAATATTTTTATGTATTCCCTTCCAATCTTTATGCATATTTACTTACAAATTCTTAATAGTTCAATATATACTGATTATTTTGTTTTGACTTCATACGGTAAATATTTTCCAATGTTCCCAAATATTTTTCAAAACACTATTTTAATATTAAGATATAAAAATTTTTTAAAGATATAGTCCACAATGTTAGTGGTGTTTAATATTGGACTAATGCAGGTTCTTCTTCGATTTTTCTTTTTGCTCATTTGTCTATTCTTATTTTTCTATAATTAACTTGTATTTAATTTTAATTTTTAAGTTAATGAAATTATAATAGCTGTATCATGTTATACTGTGTTTATATCTTATGAATTAATCATTCTGTAATGTTGGACATGTAGGTTGTTCCTAATTTTGTTGTTATAACTAAGCCTTCCATGAAGACTCTTGTACCTTGATTTTTGTACCCTACTTTTCTAGAAGTGGGATTATTGAGAGGGTGTAAATATTTTGAAGATTATTGATAAGCATGCTAAATTGTTTCCCAAAGGGCATGTGAGTTTATGATCCCATCAGTGGCATATCTTGGGCATGAAAAGTTAACAATATTTACAAAATTGAGTACAGTTGACCTTTGAACAACACGGGGTTGGGGGGAGGTTAGGGCACTGGCACTCTGGTAAGAAGTCCAAAATCACAATACAGTGTAGTCAACCCTCTGCATCCTTGGTTCTGCATCCTCGGACTCAACCTACCACAGATGGCGCTATACTATAGTACTGTGTGCGCGAGCGCGTGTGTGTGCGCGCTCAGCTGCTCAGTCGTGTCCAACTCTTTGTGACCCCGTGGACTGTAACCCGCCAGGTCCCTCTATCCATGGGATTTTCTTGGCAAGAATACTGGTGTGGGTTGCTATTTCCTCCTCCAGGGGGGCTTCCTGACCCAGGGATTGAACCTGGGTCTTCTGTATCTCCTGCATTGCAAACAGATTCTTTACTGCTGAACCACTGCTGCTGCTGCTGCTGCTGCTAAGTCGCTTCAGTGTGTCCGATTCCGTGTGACCCCATAGATGGCAGCCCACCAGGCTCCCCCGTCCCTGGGATTCTCCAGACAAGAGCACTGGAGTGGGTTGCCATTTCCTTCTCCAATGCATGAAAGTGAAAAGTGAAAGTGAAGTTGCTCAGTCGGGAAGCCCAAAACTATAGTACTTACTACTGCAAAAAATATAGGTTAAGTGGACCTGCTTCATTCAAACCTCCTGTATTTTCAAGGGTCAAATGTATTTTCATTTTGTGATCTGTCAGTTTGCTATAATTAATGATGCTGGACTTTTTATATCTTTACCGGTCATTTGCATTTCTTCTTTTGTGAGTGTTGCCTTCTCCCCCTCCTTGTGGGTGTCTTTTTTATTATATATCAACACTATAACACTTTTTCTTTTCATTTGTTTTGTAAGTATTTTCCCTGACTTTATAATTTAACTTGGGTTGTTGACATGCAGAAGGATTCACTGATTTTATGCTTAGAAATACTTTTTGATTGCTTGATCAGGTAGATGGTTCTATTTTTCTGCTACAGGTCTCAATGAATAAATGCCTGCTTAAGTAAGAGCAGTTTTTCTGGTTAAGCAGGATTTTATTGGTCTAGACTAAGAAGCAGCCCAGGATTCCTTGGTGGCTCAGACAGTAAAGAATCTGCCTCCAATTCGGGAGACCTGGGTTCGATCCCTGGGTGGGGAAGATCCCCTGGAGAAGAGAACGGCTACCTACTCAATATTCTTGCCTGGAGAATTCCATGGACAGAGGAGCCTGGTGGGCTACAGTTCATGGGGATGACTGGCAACTAAGACTTTCACACAAGAAACAGTCCATCTCCTATAGGAACCAGACTGGGAAGTATCAAAACTACTTTAATGGTATGCATTCCTTGAACCACCTCACCAACACATGTAAAAAAAACATGTTGGTAGTTCCTACTTCGTAGGAAAAAACTTTTAAAAAGCAAACTAAGACTGCCCCACCCCAAAACTAACAAAAGCCCATTTCCACTCTGTATTACAAAACAGGGTGGGTCTTAGGATAGAAACTGGGCCTCAGGTAGAAGCTTTCTTTCAGGCCAACCCCTATGCCTCTACCCTGCCCGCTCCCCTGGCCCCATGCCTTGAGTATAGACTCCAATCCTGGGTAGAGTTGTTCTGGCATGTAGTATGTGGGGTATACATACACTAATAACTTATTTGTTGTTTCTGACTTTTGAATTTAACTGGATGCTCTGTATTTTTATTTGCTAAATCTGGCAACCCTAATCCTGAGGTTTCCTTTTGGGGTTGATATTGGAGCCCAACTCCCAGGAGAGCCCACAGAAAACAGTAGATAAACCTGGCATCTCTGGCATACACATGAAGGAATTTACCTGCCTGTGTCCAAAGAGGGCTGTCACAGCCAAGAGGCACCAGAGATGTTCTCCAGAAACCCTACTCATTGACTTTTCTACAGACATCAGCATCTGCTTGTAAATCTGCGCTCTAAGCCAGGCTTCTGGAGTGGGGATGGGGGGAGTGTCCACACTTCCTGTCCTGAATTGTTCTTCCTCCTTTTTCCAGCAGCTCTGAGGCTCCTCTTGGGTGTAGTTCTAGGCAGGCCCTGTTGAGTGCCCACCACTGCCTCGATCAGGTGCCCTTCACCTGCTGCATATCCCTGTTTGAATGGCCAATCTGTTTGTTCCCTGTGGCTTCTTTTGCCTTAATGTTCACTTTCTCTCTTACAGGCTTTTGAGTCACTATACATAATTTGATTGCTTTCCAAAGGCTGGATATTCAAATTCAAGTTTTATTGTGGTTTGAGACGGCTGAATATCATCAGGTGGATGTAGGTGATGACCTAGTCATGCCACCAGTAGGACAGTCCTAGAGATTGGCAAGAAGACTGAGACATAAGCTGATAACCCCCTGCCT